>NW_024423343.1:105189248-105574964 GCF_017311325.1 Ursus maritimus | reverse complement strand
CCCCTCACCCCCCCCCGCCCCGCCCCGCCCCGCCCCGCGCCGCGCCGCCCCGCCCCGCCCCGCCCCGCCATGACGCAGCCAGAGCCGGCCCCGCCCAACCCTCGTGGGCCTGCGCAGTACCAGACTGAACAATTCCCCGGCTGACCGGCAGGCGCTGGCCCTTCCTAGCAAAAAAGAGATGACCCTTGCAAAGAAGGTCACAGAAAGTTCCAGGCAGCACTTACAGGGTTGACCAGCATCCTTATGTCCTCTTAGATGCCATCGAATAGGATTGCTTTTAAGCGATCCAAAAAGTTCTGAAATAATTTCTCCTGCAGCCCTTCATTTAAAGAGCAATTGAATCACATAGTTGATGTTACTTTCCAATAATATTTATTTTTTTCTGGCCTGAATTAGGGAAAATCAGCTCTCGCTTTGGTAAGACCTAACGTGCTCGGATGGAGTTGAATGAACATGACTTTACACCTGTGCTTAAGCTCAGTTGACTTCCTGGCGGAAGTTGCCTGCTGCCTCGGTCCTCGGTGTTACTCACCCACGTGCCTGTGTCTGCCGGTTTCTTTGTTAGACATCCTTCACGTTATCCTGGGCAGTGTATCTGCTTGCCAGGCACCCAGAAGTGCAGCAGACCGTGTACCGGGAGATCATTAAGAATTTGGGGGAAAGGCACGTCCCAACGGCAGCCGATGTCCCCAAAGTCCCACTGGTCAGAGCTCTGCTGAAGGAAACGCTGAGGTAAAGGGCTCACCAAAATCCATGTCAAAAACTGCCTTTTAAGTCTCTGATTCTTTATTCGACATCGTACCTGCTTTAGTCATGTCGTTCACCAAATTTCCCAACATGCTCCGTGGTTCCTGTTCCTCTGAAAGTAAAGCAGAACAAGATGGATTGATCAGGAAACTGTTTTGGGCTGTCTGGCTAATTACCAAACCTTCTTACTGTGGTTCTTGTGTGGATATGCTAGTTGGGTCGGCGACACCAAATGAACTCCTTCACTCTTGGGCAGGGCTTTACCAACACTCGGAAAAGCCTGGGCATGAGGGATATGGGGCCTTAGGTGGGTTTGGGTGGGAGGTAGGATAGGTGGCCAGTGCAATTTCTTCCTCCTCTGAGGTTCAAGGATTCTGAACACAGCGTTCCTCAGTGGAGGACCTGCCCTGCCGAAGAGCAGAGGTGGATATATGGTGTACCCCACAATAATTCTTTTAAACTCGACTTGATAATGGCGTTTCAGGTTGTGGACCCTTAATCTACAGCATGTTGTTTAACCTCGGGGGAAATAAGCTAGCTGTGTGTTGACTGGTATCTGTCAATTACAGTTTCGTTCAGAGTTTTCTCCGGATTACCTCTTGGAAACAATCCAAAAGCTGAAATAGAGCATTGTTTTTTCAATTTTAGAATATTTTATTACACGAAAAGAAACTCTGAACCCCTTAACCATCATCCCCAGCCTCTCCCATTTCCCTCCCCTAGACAACCACTGATTTGCAGTCTGTCTCCGTAGAGCATTTCTCAACATGTGTTTCCCAGGCCCCTGAGTCCTGTGGACTGTTGCTTGATAAAGGGGTCCCATGTGCACGTAAGTTTACCAGACTCAGGATTATCCCTGCTGGGAACACAATAGCACATTCAAGGCTCTGCTTCGTGTTTCATAAACATTTTTGACCAAGGGACCTACTTTCCCATTCCTCAGATTACTCGCTGGCCAAAGCTAAGGAGCCACGGAGGTCCTTAGGAGATTTCTTAGTTGAAACTGGACCGTATGTTATGTTTTCGAAAAATGAAAATGGCAAAATGTCCAGATTTTTGAAAGTTTAGTAAAATACTTTAAAAGGGACTGCCTCATTCCTGCTTCTGTTGGTTCTGTTCCAGGCTGTTTCCAGTGCTGCCAGGGAATGGCCGAGTCACCCAGGAAGACCTGGTTGTTGGCGGGTACCTGATTCCCAAAGGCGTGAGTTTGGTTGCCAGGGTGTGGGGACTTGGGCTTTGCCATGGTGGCTGAGCGGGAAATCTGCTGGTATGTTTAGGGAGTCCTTGCGCCCAAGCAAACATCAGTAGGTTTCTGTATTTTGTGACAAAGATGGGGCTTTGGAAGCAAGGAGGTGCTTATTGCCCTGGCAAAAGCAAAGCCAGATGTTTCTGTAGCTCACAGGCCTTTCTCCTCCTCCCTCCCCCAGAGGCCCATGGGCATAGCAGTTGTGGGGGGTGGGGTCGAGGTTTGAAGGACCTGAATCTCTTCAGTGGCTGCACTGGCATGAGGGGTGGGCATCCACTGAAGGAGGACTGCCATCCTGGGGGCCCTTACGTGGCCAGAAGCACCTCTGGAGAGACCATCCAACCGGGGTTCTTGCCTCTGCTCTGCTTTTATGTGATCCTACTGTTTTTTTCTTTTTCCTTGCAAATGGTGTCCTCAGACCCAGCTGGCCCTCTGCCACTATGCCACATCCTATGCCGATGAGAACTTCCCTCGGGCCAAGGAGTTCCGGCCGGAGCGCTGGCTGCGGAAGGGAAGCCTGGATCGAGTTGACAACTTTGGGTCCATCCCCTTTGGGTACGGGGTTCGGAGCTGCATTGGGCAGAGAATCGCGGAGCTGGAGATCCACCTCCTGATGATCCAGGTAGGCGTGTGGGGGCCAGATGTCGCCTTCCACCTTGACCTTGTTTCCTGGGCTCCACCAGACCTGGACTTGGGTGGGAAAGGAGATGTGATCTGGAAAACTCAAAAGCAAGAGCTTCATGTTAAATCCCTTTTATATTTTAAAATGCTACCCCTTGGGTCTCCTGACCACTCCCCCAAGCCTCTTTCCTCCTTCAAACCGTGGAGTGGCAGTTGGGGCCCTTGGAGGCCTGAAGGACTGGGAGGTGTGCATGTTCTGGGGGGTCTACAGGGGCCCAAGAGCTCAGCTCTTCATCATAGGAGGAGCTCTTGACAGAAGTGAACGGGAAGGTGTCAAACCAGTGGTCCTTGAACGTTTTGGAGCAGCAAAGGCATTAGGAAGCTCCTTAAAATGCAGGTTCCTGGGCCCACCAGGATAGTAATTTGGTGGGTCTAGGGTGGGGCTGCAGGGGTTTCTGATGCTGGTGATCACTGGGCTGCACTCTGAGAGATGTGTGATCCAGCCACTTACACAGAGCAGTCGTTCTCACACTTGTTTAGGTTGTGAAACAGCAGGAAGGCTTGGTTTTTGTTGGAGAATACCTTACATTTAATCTCTTACTGTTAAAATAGATGCTTTTCTGCCTATACTGTATTTGAGTTTGTGCTGTGGCATGAGCTAGATCATGTTGGAAGGAAATTTTATAAAAGAAAAGACTTTAGTAGAGAAAATTCTACTCGTTAGGTTTCCCTGCAAATTTAGGAAGACTAATATTAACATATCTTAGCCATGAAAGATCTTGGCCCAAGGTTTGGGAGCCACGGCCATTGACATTGCATTGGAAGGATGTAGAGATTACCTGGTGACCCAGGCTCCCCATTTTATTGAGGAAGCAACTGAGGCTCAGAGAGTTGGAGCCACTTGCCACAGTCACAGAGTGGCAGGTGTGTGGCACGGCCCAGGTGTCTTGACTCCTCCCTACATTTCCCCCCTATGTCATGGAGGTGCTTTCCCGCAGCCTCGCAGAGCTTAGAGGGGAACACGGAGGGGCTGGGACCTCGATGACAGATGGCATGAGAGAGCATCAGGTGCTATGGAAGCCTGGCCAGCCTGGGAGGGGTGGAGAGGGATTCTGAATGGTCTGTACTTGGGGACGGCTCTGAGAGCTGAAGCTGAGGGGCTTCTGCGCAGGTGGGGAGCATGCAGCAGGAGGTGTGGGAGCAGAACACCTCTCGAGCTGCGCGGCTCAGGTGGGGAAAGCCCAGTGACCAGTGTGTTGAACGGTCATCTCCCCTCTGTCGGGATGCAGTGGCTGCTGGCCAGGCTCAGTGGGGTTGCTGCCAGTGCAGCCATTCCTGGCGACGGTGGGCCCTGTGGCTAATGGCCCATCGCAGTCAGGTCTGAGGTGAGAGGCAGCTCAGTGCAGTGTAGATAGCAGTTCCGGGGCGAGCAGACTCGAATCCCAGCTCTGCTGTTTTCTGGTTCCGACACTATGGGCAGATTTCTCCACCATGCAGAACCTATTTCCTTATTCACAGAATGGGCCAAATACCTACTTCTTGGGTGTGTGAGGACTAAAAATAGTGTCCACACACAGACTGTGCCAGAGAACTGGAAGCTGCTGTTGTCCACGGACCTGCTCTGAGTGGCTGCCCCTGGGTTTTCAGAAAGGTCTCGTGCTCCATAAAATGCTGCCATGAAGTCTGCAGCCACATCCGGGACAGGCAGAGGCCGTGTCCTACTGGGAGCTTATGGGGCTTACGCTCACCCAGCTCTGGCTGCCTGAAGAACCAGAGGGGACACCACAGGAGCAGGAGACCCCAGCTGAGGGCACAGAGGCCAGCCCTGCCTGGGATTCCCATTGGAAGAGGGTCAGAAATGGGGTGTTTGGTGGTGGCGATGGGGTTTTGTTTGTTTGGTGCTATTAACATAAAAATGTACCTGCTGCAGTTTTTCCGCAGAGTCCTCATTTCTACTTGTGCAAATATAGAACGGGAATATCATTATTGGTAATTGCCAAGGAAAAAAAAGAGAGAGAGAAGGCACAAATAAACCACACTAGCAACGAGAAAGGAGACACAGCTACACATGCAGTCGTTGATTTTTTTAAATCAAGAAAATACCACAAATGGCTTTTTTTGCTAATAGACTTGAAGACTTAGATAAAATGTACAATGTACTAGAAAATGTAAGTTGCCCAGATTGACTTGAAAGAGAATAGACTTCAGATACTGAATACATGGAGTCAGTAGTAAGATGATTTACGCCTCAAACGTTCCAGACCTAGACAGTGTCATTGAAAGTTTTATCAAACCTTCAATGAATGGATAATCATCATCTTATACAGAGACTAGAAAAAGGAAGTCTCATTTTTATGAGCCTTGCATGGCCCTGATATTCAACACCTGGAGAGGATAATAAGAGAAAGGAAAACTGCTAGCCAATCTGATTTATTAGCAAAGACGGAAAATATCCTAAGGGAAAAATTGGCAAAGCGAATTCAGCAGCATAAGAAACAGAAGTGCCTCCCTAGCACCTCAGGTGTATTCAGGATTGCAGGGATGGCGCACCTCAGGGACATCTGTTGATAGCATTTGCCACAGTAGCTAATTGAAGGAGAAAAAGTATATGACCACCCCCAAAAGGAATCGATAGCATTCCACACACATTCATGAAGAAAGTCTCTTAGCACACTAGTAACGGGAGGGCTTTCCTTAACCAAAGAAAAGGCGTCTCCCCCAGTAGGACAGGAAACATGCCTGTGGCTTCGGGAAGGGAAGGGACGTAAAGGTGCACCGTCATATGGGAACAAGATACTTCAATCACACAGAGAACTTTTAGAAGATGCACTTTAGCTCCTTGGGAGTTGAGACTCGAGGCACAAGAGGGGTTTTGTTTTTTGCTTGTACATTTCCTGTGTAGTTTGGATTTTTTTTAGTAGCATAGTGTTGCCCACTCAGAAAGGGAAGAAGGCCATGTGGCACGCTGGCCTTGAAGTGAGGAGACCTACATGTGAGTTCTCCTGCCACGTGGGATGTGCAAGCAGTTCTGGGAAGTCAGAACCAAAGGTCAGAGGTTAGATGTTTGCTGAAGCTATCTCGATGCTATAACATGTCGGAGCTGCCTAAATACGGGTCATTCAGCTTGGCTCTTGAAGTGTGACAACAGAGGGGGTCCAACATATGTCCCCAGTCAGCCCTGCCCCTTCCCCCTCTCTGACCTTCCCTGGAGCCCCAGCCCACCTGAGGACCCATCAGTGTCCTGGGGGACGAGGCTGGAGAGGGAGTCAGGGCAGGGAGGGGGTGAGCAGCCTGGATCCCATGTGACATTATATGTTCTCCAAAACTGACACTTTGTTAGGCTAGACTTTATTCTGGACCAGTGGGCAGCAGTGTTGGGGGCAGTAGCTAGTGTGCTGGTGAGCACAGCCCTTCCTCCCTTCCAGGAACTCATGTGTGCTCTGACACGGGTCTTAGAGCAGGTGGCCTTGAGTTCCCTAAGCCAGCGTGACCTTGAACATCAGGCCAGGGCTGGTTGGTGGTGGAGGTTATTGCTTTAGGCTGATGGATACTTTGGTGCTCTTTAAAACTCATTGTTGAGGTCCTTTCCAGTTTGACCCGGAATGGTAGAGCTGGTTCTCCCTTTGAACCGCAGAAATGAGAAATGGAATCAAAGGTACAGATCGAGAATATTTAAATTGAGAACTGAAGCCTGTTTGGATGATTCACCTGCAAACGGTGGTGTGCTCCCCCAGGCCTGTGTCACCTCAGGTTCCCAGTCCGAGGGAAACCTGGGATTTCACCTTGTCTCTCTGTCCTCCTTGCTCCTTTGATTCCTTCTTTACCTCGACCTAAAGAGGAAGCAGAGGAGTTGGAGTTTTGAAATGGCTGAGAAAATGGGAGTCATTTGAACACTGTGTCTGCATATCTTTGTCACATGAGTTTCCCAGTTGCTCAGTGGACAGGCCGGGCTCCTGTGCAGGACCTAGTGTTGCTTTCAGACCCGCAGCATCCCCTGCATCCCCCTAATTGGTGATTGGTGTCCTGCACCATGGCCGTGCCCACTTCCCGGGCTCCCTGTAGCCCATGCGCACTGCAGGAAGATGAGGGGCTCTCATTCAGAGCCCTGCGAGTCCCCTGCTGCCTCCATTTTGAATTCCCCCTCTTTCTTTCTCTTCTTAGTTGCTTCAACATTTTGAGATCAAAACATCCTCTTGGACTAAAGCTGTTCCTGCAAAAACCCATGGGCTGCTGACTCCAGGGGGGCCCATCCACGTGCGTTTTGTTAACAGAAAGTGAGCCTGGATTTTTAAACCCAGCCAGCCACCTGACACAAACCCAGCGTTCCAATGTCACTGATGACGGCGGAGGAGGGAAACCATCACTTTTAGAGGCTGTCTTAGTGATAAACTGGCCCCCCACATTCTGGGAGACTTGTACATCTTTATGCAAAGTAATTGGAAAAGATTATTTGACTTTTGCAAACCAGTGTTGCCTTTTCTTTGGAGAAACGACTGTTTAAAAATGAGCGGCACTGAATCCTGGTGTCTCCTCCATGGTCTTACCCTTGTGCTGTATTTGATGTTCAGTTAAGTGTAGTCTCCTAGGCGTTCGTGCAAGGAAATGTTGGTTCACTTACGCATTCTGTGCGTGAATAGATGTCCTGCAATACTGCACCAGGATCTATGTCGGGAAGCAAATGCAACTGTTTCCAATTTGAAGAGGGAACATTACGAATGTCTCTGTAATACTGTAAGTATGGGAAGAAAGCACCAGAGTCAACATTTTATCCAGATTTAGATCCCGCAGAAGGGCTCAAAACTAAAAGGACTATATTCTTATTTTTCTCTCCAAACTGGTGCTTCCTTTTCCAGTAACAGCTCCTAAAGAAGTTGAATGTTAGCTTTTGTTTGAAAGAAATCATCAATAGAAAATAGAACTCCTGGTGAAATCCAGAATAATTGGGTTTTCTAACCCAGTGTAAACACTAAGCAGATGTATAAGAAAGAAAATCTGACTGTGTGGGATTTCATTGCCTCAGTTGAGAAAAATGAATTAGACAAGCATCGTGGAAAACCGTGTAACTTTAGAACATTTTTATTTCAAGGAAAAAATAAATATATAAATGGACATGCTATAGATAAAATAATATTTTGATCTTCATGGTGTTATTTTAAATATCTGAACTGGAAATGTGATCCAGCTGTTGGTGCTTATGTAAGGCTCCAGCCGGACGCCTTGGGCCCCAGGATTGCGCGCTCATGCCAAGCTCCGCTGCCTTTCATGCTACTTGCTGATTGCTGATAAGAAAAAACTCCATTTTGTAACATTCGCCCCATAGTCATGCTTGAAACTGCTTCTTCTCAATCCCACAAATCTTTTCACATAATCCTCCCCCCAAATCACTTCCCTACTAATACATACCATATATCTCCCCCCCACTTTGGTTAGTCATGCTGCAAAAGAAACCTTAAATGAAATAGAAATAAAAGCCATTTCACATACCATCTTTGTTAAAGTATGTGGCAATGTTAAATCTGTGTGTGAAGACAGAACAACTCTGAGTGCTGTAAAAATACGTACAGTTAAATATGAAATTACGTCATGATAACAGATGAGATGTTGGATTACTTGGAGGTTTATGAACTTTTATAAGATAGCTTCAATTTTATTCTGTTTGTGACTGAACTTAAAAAGTATTGAGACGAACAGAGCAACTTGCAGTGACCTCTTATTCTACAAGGCGACCCTCTACAAGGCCTGGCGATGGGCCTGCGGTGAGAGGGTGGTGACACCTGAGCCTGCTGTTCTGTCTCACTGGACAGAGGGGCAGACAGACCTTAGGAGCCTCCCACTGTGATGTAACAGGATGCACGCGGCGCCAGCTATGGTGTCCTTACCGAGGAAATGGAAACGGTGTTGGATAAGTCTATAGACCTACTACCAGTCTATAGGAAGCACAGGTTATAGAGGGACATGTTAAAATTCCAAGACAGATACCATATGATTTCCCTCGTAAGTGGAATCTAAAAACAAAAAACAAATGACTATACAAACAAAAAGCAGAGTCAGACCTATAAATACAGAGAACTAATGGATACCTAAGGGAAGGGGGGGTGGGCAACATGGGTGAAGGGGTGTGGAGGGCACAGGCTTCCGGTTATAGGATGACTAAGTCATGGGAATAAAAGCACAACATACGGAATACAGTCAGTGGTATTGTAATGTGTGGCATGGTGGCAGATGGTAGCTACATGTGTGGTGAGCATAACGTAATGTATCGAGTTGTCGAATCCCTATGTTGTACACCTGACAGGTAACATTGTGTCAACTATACTCAAATAAAAAAATGGTTTTGAAATGAAGAAAAATAAAGTGGTCTTTAAATGAAAATCATTATTATTTTTTTAAGGATTTTGTTTATTCATTTGAGAAAGAGAGAGCACAAACAGTGGGAGGGGCAGAGGGAGCCAGAGAAGCAGACTCCCTGCTGAGTTGGGAGCCTGGTGAGGGGTTCCATCCCAAGACCCTGGGCTCATGACCCGAGCCGAAGGCAAATGCTTAAACATCTGAGCCACCCAGGTGCCCCTAAATGGAAAAATTATAAAATACAGAACATACCACCCTGAACGCGCCCGATCTCGTCAGAACAGATTTCAAAACAAAAACAAAACCAAAAACAATCCAAACGAAACAACTCCATGCAGATGCAGTCAGTAGAATCCAGAATATAGTGAAGTCTGCATGACAGACGACTCCATTTTTTTTCAGCAAGTAAGTGACAAGGAAAAAGAAAAAGAGGAAGGAGACCATTACAGATTACAAGAGAATTAAAAGGCGTATTGACCACATGTGATGCTGGACTTGGTTTGAATTCAGATTTAAATAAACCACTCATAAAGAGACTCTTCAGAGATAATTAGGGAAATTTGGGCCCTCTATATTTGAATGATATTAAGGAATTACTGGGTTTTTTTTTTTTTGTCTTTTTGTTTTTTTTAGTGTGCTAGTGGTAATTATTACATTAAAAAGAGAGAGATCGTATCTCTTGGAGACAGCTCTTAGAGATACTAATAAGCCATGTTTGTGGACGAGATGCTACGACATCTTGGATTTGCTTTAAAATAGCGCTGCTGTGGAGGGTGATGTGTGGGGGTGATGGGGGGCGTGGGAAGGACCAGGTGAACGGGGATTGGCCTGGTGCTGAGAACTGTTGGAGCGGGGTGGAGGGTACATGGGAGATTCGTGACATTCTCCTGACTTTGTGTACATGTGTGTGCATTTCCATAATAAAACGTGTCTTCAAAAGCCGAAGACTGGATTGATGAATAACCTCATTATTCATTTCTTTTCAGTAATTGTTAGCAATGATCGATTTAACTACAGGACAGCCACTGTCGGGGGACCTGCCTGCTTGGATTAGCCGGCCTTAGGAGCTGAGGACAGATCCAGAGATACGAGTGAGGAAGGGAGGAGCGGGGCGGGCACTGCAGCCAAGCCAGGACCGGATGGAACCCTGGGTGTGGGACAGCACAGTGGTGGGCCCTGCAGCGTGTTCCTTGCTTCAGGGTTCTCAAACTCCAAACTCCATTTCCTTTCCTTTCATTTCTTTTTTCTTTTCTTTTCTTTTTTTTCTTTTCTTTTCTTTTCTTTTCTTTTCTTTTCTTTTCTTTTCTTTTCTTTTCTTTTCTTTTCTTTTCCCCTTCCCTTCTCTTTTCTTTTTCTCTTTTCTTTCTCTCCTTCTTTCCTCCCTCCCTCCTTTCTTTTTCTTTCTGTGATTTTATTTTATTTTTAAAAAAATTTTTTTAAAAGATTTTATTTATTTATTCGACAGAGATAGAGACAGCCAGCAAGAGAGGGAACACAAGCAGGGGGAGTGGGAGAGGAAGAAGCAGGCTCATAGCGGAGGAGCCTGATGTGGGGCTCGATCCCAGAACGCCGGGATCACACCCTGAGCTGAAGGCAGACGCCCAACCGCTGTGCCACCCAGGCACCCCTGTGATTTTATTTTTTTATTTGACAGAGAGAGAGAAAACACAAGCAGGGGTAGCGGCAGGCAGAGGGAGAGGAAGCAGGCTCCATGGTGAGCAGGGAGCCTGATGTGGGGCTCCATCCCAGGACCCCGGGATCATGACCTGAGCCAAAGGCAGACACTTAACTGACTGAGCCACCCAGGTGCCCCCAAACTCCATTTCTAAAAATGGGTCCGTCCAGTGAAAGGGGTCGCACCTGGTGAGTCTGAGAGCTGATGGAGGTGCTGGGTGCGTGGTGAGAATCAGCTCGAGGCTGCTCTGCCCAAGTAGCAGGGCAGAGGACACAGACAACTGGAGGGACACTTCCGTCCTCCACACTGCGCGACAGCTGAACAGCCAATGACCAGGAAGGCCAAGGCCCTTGGCTGCAGGATCTGTAGGCAACCCCCTCCCCGCCCCAGGTTCCTCTTCCATCAGGTGTTTAACAGGCTTGGCCAGTGACCGGCGCCCTGACCCAAGGTCACTGCTGGAAAAGTGTCCAGTTACTCTTAGCCATCATAACACTCTCATTTAATAATGAAGATACCCAGTCCTGTGAAAATAAAACATCCCTGAACCTCACTCACAGACAAGCCCCTCAGCCCCCTCAGCTCTGGGTGGTTCAGGGAAGTCCGTGGAGGGAGGGACAGGTTGGTGTCTCTTTTCTCGCATGTCCCCCACTCCTCCCTCCTCTGGGTTTGGAGCTGGCAGAGGAAGAGGAGGTGGCAGGAAAGGGGAGGTGGCTTCTGATGGCCACAGGAGATCTGGCGTCAGGCTCTTTGGCCTGAGCAGACATGCAAAGCTGACTCTCCCTCCTTTGGAGTTTTTCTAAACAAGGAACCTCCAACTGTACCTCCAAGAAGCAGGCAGTGCCTTTCCTCCAAGTGGCTTCTTACGATTGTCCCCCAGCTATGGTGGACCCAGGGTCCACTTCTGTCTACGTCCCATGACCCATCCAAGCTCTCCCCTTGGACAGACTTTAAAACCCCCGCCCGACTCTGTTGTCCCCACTCTTGGTGGATCCAGTTGCCTCCCTGTGTGCCCGGGCTTGTGGGGGACTCTTTCAGGTGTGAGCTGGGCACCAGTGCCCTTACCCCACAGCCTGCAGGCAACGAGGGTCAGGCTCCCTCTGAGTGGCTCACTCTGAGTGGCTCCAGTACCTGTGGGTGAGGAGGTAACCCCAGGCTGGGGTTGGCTGAGTGCAAATGCGGGGTACTGGCCACCTGCTGTGGAAAGAGACAGTCTCCTTGCCTGGGTCACAGCTGCTGCCCAGGAGACCTTGTGATGTTCCTCCTTCCTGCCTTCAGGAAGCCACAGGGACTGGTCTCAGTTGACACCAGGGACAGGACAGGCCCATAATGGACAAAGTGGCAGGCATGGAAGTCTATGCTAGGGCTTCCTTACTTTTTTAGAAAAGGGTCAGAGCTGCTGCCTGGAATGGGCCATATGAATCTGCCCAGGGTGGAAAGGGGGCCACTTAGAGCCCCACCTGTTGTCATGTCTTCTAATTCTACGAACTTCTTTCTTTTCTTTTAGTTTTAAAGATTTCATTTTTAAGTAATCTCTAAAGTAATCCCAACATGGGGCTTGAACTCACAGACTGGAGATCTAGAGTCTCCTGCTTCTCTGACTGAGCCAGGCTGGTGCCCCTCTATGACCTTCTTTTTATTTAAATTGCTAATTTGATTGTATTCTGATTTGCAGGATGTTGTCGAGACTTGCTTTGTGGTCTCACACAGGGTTAATTTTTTAAAATGTTGCATGTGTGCTGTTGAGTGCAGGGCTCAACATATGTCTTATTAGGCCAGGCGTGGTGTTGTGTTGTCGAGAACATCTGTCCGCTTACTAATGTTTGCCTGCCAATTATTGAAAATGCTGTGTTAAAAATTCCCATTATAATTGTGGACTTATCAGTTTTTGCTTAATATATTCTTTTTTTTTTTTTGACAGAGAGAGAGACAGCCAGCGAGAGAGGGAACACAAGCAGGGGGAGCGGGAGAGGAAGAAGCAGGCTCATAGCAAGCCTGATGTGGGGCTCGATCCCATAACGCTGGGATCACGCTCTGAGCCGAAGGCAGACGCTTAACCGCTGTGCCATCCAGGCGCCCCATAATATATTCTAATATATAATATTTTCTTAATATATTCATGTTATTAGGCGCAGTCAAGTAAAGTGTTGTTTTACCTTCCTGGTGAGCTATCCCATTTGTCGTTGTCATTGTCATTGATCCCCTCCAGGTACTTTTGCCTCAAACTCCATTTTCATCTGCCATTTCTTTAGCTACTGCAGCTTTATTTTATTTGCCCGGCGTTTCTATTCCCATTTTATCCCCCCGCCCTAGTTTTTTTTTTTCCCAATCTTTCTGTGTTCTTATGTCCCAGGTGTATATCTTGTAAACAGAATGTAGCTGGATTAAAAAAATTCCATTTGGTGATCTCTGTCATTTAACTCTTAACATTTGTTGTGAGCATTGATACATTTGGATTTAACTTACATTTTACTTTGTGCTTTCGTTTTAACTTCTCTCCCTCTGTCTTCTTTGATTCTCCTTTCCTGACTTAATTCTGATCTGATTGAGTTTTCTTTCCCTTTCCCCTCTCCACTAGCTTGGCAATTACTTATTTTTTTCCTACTCTTTCATTTTTAATTTTAATTTTATTTTTTTAAGATTTTATTTATTTGATAGAGAGAGAGAAAGGGAGAGAGAGCACACACACACAAGCAGGGGGACAAGCAGGGGGAGCTGCAGGCAGAGGGAGAAGCAGACTCCCCACTGATCAGGGAGCCTGAAGTGGGGCTCGATCCCAGGACCCCGGGATCGTGACCTGAGCCAAAGGCAGACGCTTAACTGACTGAGCCACCCAGGCCCCCCTGCTCCCAGCTCTGTCTTATGTATCTCTCTGGCCCTGTCTTTTAGGTTCACCTTTTCTACCCTCCATATTACTTACTATTGTAATTATGGTTTTATGGCATAAACACTCATTTAGGTTTACCCACATATTTACCTGTCTGTCTGCCGTCCATTTATTTCTTGCATCTCAGATTTTCCTTCCGGTTTTAATTCCTTTCTTCCTGAAGTACATCATTTAGAAGTTGTAGCAATAAAAATCTGTTAGTGGTAACCTAGGGATGTCAGCCAACGTGATGACCGCAGTTAACACTGCCATCTGGTATAATCAAAAATCGTTAAGAGAGTAGATCCTAAGAGTCCTCATCACAGACAGAAAACACTCTTTTTTCTTTTTCTTTTTCTTTTTCTTTCGTTTTTGTATCTATAAGAGATGAGGATGTTAAGTCAACTTATTGTGATAATCGTTTCACAATATACATGTCAAATTGTTACCTTGTACACCTTAAACTTATACAATGCTGTCTGTCAATTATATCTCAATAAAACTGGAAAAAATCTAAGAAAACCCCACATAAAACAGAACAGATCTATTGGTAGTAAACTCAGTTTTGTCTGGAAATGTCTTTGTTTCATGCTCATTTGTTTTGTCACACTCCACAGCCTGCTTTATTCTCTCAACATCACGTTATGTATTCATGTTGTTACATATCACTATTTCTTTAGTTTTAACTCTCCATAATATGTCATTATATTAATATGGTGTAATGCATTTATCCATATACTTGAAAGATGCCTTTTCAACTAATGATTTATTTTATTATGACTATTACTATTATACTTTTATTGTGAAAAATTTCAAGCAGCCACACATATAGAATAACAAGCCCCCTTGTACCAGCCTCAACAATCATCACCTCACAGCCAATCTGGTTTTAGGTGTATCTCCACTTACAAGATCATTTTGAAGCAAACACTACCCATTATATCATTACATGTGTTAATAGTTCAGGATACATCTCTCAAACATAAAGATTATTTAAAACAGATAGCTATAATACCATAATAACATCTAAAAAGTTAACAATGATTCGTTATTATTATGAAATATCCAGTTGGTATTCAAAGTTCCAGTTGTCTCATGAATATAATTTCTAACATGGTTGAATCAATTCAGATAAGGTCCATTTGTTGAGATTGGCTGATTTGTCTCTTAAGTCTTTTTTAGGGTTCTCCTTCTTTTCCTCTTTTTCTTTCTTCCTCAAATTTCCTTGTGATTTGTTTGTTGAAGAAACCAAGTCGTTTGTCCTTTGAAAACCACCCCCCATATCTGACTGCTGCTGATCTCATCCTTTTGGTATCATCTAGCATGTTCTTTCATCCTCTCCTTTTCCTATGCATTTGTGCCTGGATCTAGAGACCAACCTCCTCCTTGCATAATTTAGTTGAGTATGAAACTCTGCATTTGTGATTTTTCTCTCTGAACACTTTGAAGATATTATTCTGTTGTCATTAGGCTTTGGTTATTGCTGTTGAGAAGTCTGAGGTCAGTCTATTCTTACTTTGTAAGGATTTATCTCTTCTGTCCAACTGTCTTTGACCTTGGCCTTCGAGTCCTCCAGTTGCATTATTTTTATTGATCTTACATACAGCTATTATAATCCCTGAACTAGATTGTCCCTCATCCAATCTGGAAAATTGTCAGCCACTATTTTTTTTAGAAAATTTTCTTTTTCCTATTCTCTCTGCACTATCTTTCAGGAACTTCTATTAAATGTTAGTTGGCTCTTCTCATTCTGACTTCCACATTTCTTATCTTCTCTTTCAGGATTTCCATCTCTGTCTCTCCTGAGTGGCATTCTTGGGGATCTCTTCAGACTTTTTTTCAGCTTACGATTGTTCTTTCAGCTGTTTTACCTGCTACCCATTGAGTGTTCCAGTTCAATAACCACTCTGTAAACACTATTTTGTACATTTTCCTGGATGCCTGGTAATGTTATTTTTTTAAGATTTTATTTATTTATTTGAGAGAGAGAGAGAGAAAAACTACAAGCAGGAGGAGGGGCAGAGGGAGAGGGAGAAGTGGGCTCCCCGCTGAGCAGGGTGCCTGAGGGCTCCATCCCAGGACCCTGAGATCATGACCTGAGCCAAGGCAGCTGTAACTGACTGAGCCACCCAGGTTTCCCTGATAGCATATTTTAATAATATGTTGCTCTTTTGTCATGCTTTGATTCCTTCTTTTATTCTTTATTTTTGTAAAGATAATTATTCTGTAATCAGATCAGCTTGTTCTGTTATCTGGAGTTCTTAGGAGCTCAGTTCAGTGGCTCATGGTCTCCTTTGACTCGTGCTCACCAGGCTGGTTTCCTCACTTGCTTCGTGGTTTGGATGGCGCTTCCCTGTTGGCAGTGCCTCTGATGTCCTCCAAAGGAGCTTTACATTTGCATGTGTCCGAGGCATCCAGGGTGTGAACAGCTTGGGACAGCTATTTTCTTATTTCTCAGCTGTGGGGTTCCTGGACAATGCATGAGGGCCCCCCTGGGGCTCTGTTATTCTCATGGGAACATTAGGAGACAGTCTGGACAATCTTCTTTGTCATTTTGCCACTGGGAGGATTTTTATTTATCTGTGAAAATGTAGCCCTTCAGGGCCCCTGGCTTTGTAGGGAGCTCAGTTCTAACTCGGCTCAGAACACGGCTCCTGCCTTCACAGCAGGAGGGCTCCCTTCCTTGTATTCCTCCTTCTCAATCCAGAACGTCTTGTATATGCTCCTGGAACAGAAGAGCAAGCAGGACAGCTCCAGTTCTCCATAAGGGGCACGTTTTGGAACAAACATGAGTGCAGGGAGGGAGGCCTTGAATAAGAATGATCTTGATGGGTCCCAAGGTCAGTGGCAATGGCCAAAAATCCCATCGTGTGCATCTCTCGGGGTGACATATAGAAGAGGCAGAAGAGTTTAGTCACTGACAAATGCTTTGTTTTCTCTAAAGGGTCTAATTTAGCTTTTGGATAATAAAAAACCTTCTCTAGAACTTCGTTAGCTTGTTTCATCCTTAGGCTGTCTGCCGAGGAGCTGGTCCTGCTTCGGCTGTCGGGTGGGCAGGGCAGAGGGAGCGGCAGGCCCCGTAGAGAGCGAGCCTGTCGTCAGGCGCAAAATGCTGGCTGCCAGGGTAGGTCTGTGTTTGCGGGTGTGGTAAAACCACGAGTACTCCCTGGGTACCCAGCGTGGGTTTTTAAATGTCAGACGTGTGGTAGGTGGTTGTGTTAATGTTACCACCCATATGGATTTTAAATTACAGCCTCAGTGAAAACTTAGGTTTGCAGTGTTTCTTGCAGAGGCCCTCCTGGATCCCCCAGAGGATCTCCCCAAGGGGGATAGGAGAGGCAAGAGTGAGTGGGCTGCTCCTGCAACAGGATGTTAAGACAGCCCCAGGGACCCCTAAGGGGGTTTGAAACTGCCTTCTGTATGACAGAAAATATGGCCAGAACATATTTCTCTTAAAACTAAGTTTTTTAAAAAGAAAACAAGCAAAGCATTTTTGCTTTTGGTAGACAGAGATAAGTAACACCCTCCTCCAGGGTGTGGAAACAATTTCCATAAATAGATTATTCTGGAAGAGCATCATGGGGCTCCCTGAGCAAATGACTCCCAGCTAGCCCTGCTTCAAAGGAGGCCAGGGGACCGGCTGCCGTGAATGTGATCCATCCTGGCAGCAGGTGGGATCTGCTTCGTCCCAGAGTTCTGTCACCTCGCTCTTGTCCCAAGCACCCCTGCCACGTGAGGTTTCCCAAATGCTTGCCATCCTCACCCTGCCCTGAAGTTCCTGAGATGAGGAGTAGGACCCTGGAGACACCTCTGAGCTTCGATGCAGACACACAGGGGTTTGGGTCTGTCTAGACCTCAGTTCTGTCTGGAATTTGACCTTGGCAAGCACTCAGGGACCTTGAAGACCTCACATAGACACGAGGGATGGCCCGGCTATTTTGCTGGGTGAGGATTCGTTAGGTCATGTACACGAGGTACCTGGCACATAGCTGGGACTCAGGAAAGGGTGACAGCGTGGCTTCTCCCACGTGGCTTGCTGAAGTGGGCTACACAGGGCAACCCCTCAGCACTGCCTGCCACAGGGAGTGGGGGACAGTCTGAGTCCTGAGCCACAGGTTAGCATGCTGGCTCTGAGGACAGGAACCACGTGTCCCATGTGTCCCATTATGGTTGGTCCTTGGGGACTGAGCCATTACAAAGTCATGGCTCAGATGGGAAAAGGGCACAAGTCACTGAGATGAAGTCCAGGTGGCCTTGAAAGCCACCGGCCAAGGGGAAGCGCACAGTATGGTGTGTGGGCTGCCTGGGCTTGAGTCCCCAGCTCCCTGCTGACACACTGCAGGACTTGTGAAGCAACCCCACTTCCCTCCACCACTCCTCACCCCAGTTCCCTGTCGGCTCCCCTCTGGTGGCAGTGTTGACCTCTCGGAGCTTCCTCTGCAGCTGCCTGGCCAGGGGAAGAAGGTTCATATTATCATGACTCTGAGTCTGCTTCTCTCCTCCCTCCCCCTTCCTGCACATCCCGCCTCTACCAGAGCCTCCTGACGACACAGCACCTTGGCTTTCCTGCGTGGCCCTGATGCTCCTCGTGGCTTCTGTTCTGTGTCTCAGCCCGCTACCCGGAGTTGGGCCAAACTTCAAGGGGTAAGGACACTGTCCTTCACAAGACTGCCCTCACCTCAGACACCAGCCACAAGTTCAAGGGTCTCCAGGCCACCCTCACTTCTGATCAGCTGGCTAAATTTGGGGGCACTCACTACCCCCTCATGTTCAATAATTTACTAGAAGACTCACAAAACTCAAGAAAGTGCTGTACTTTCGATTACAGTTTTATTAGGACACGGGGATGCTAATCAGAACCTGTGGAAGTGAGAGAAGCATTAGGGGGTTAGCCCCCAGGGACACATTATCTTCCTAGCACATTGAAGTGTGACCATATGCAGAGCACTGCCAACTGAGGAAGCTTACCTGAGCTCTGGGGTCAGAGTTTGTATTGGGATTTTATTATATAGTCATGATTGATTGAACTGGGGCCCATGTGACTCCATCTCCTACCCCTTTTCCCCCCAAGGTCAGGCTGATATCGCATTGCTCAGAGTCCTAACCCCGTAACCACATGCTCAGTCTTTCCAAGGTGACCAGCTTCCTTTCTGAGTCACCTTGTTAGCATAAACCATCAGACGTGGTCCAAGGGATCCGCCATGAATAACGTTTGGGAAATTCCAAGGGTTTAGGGGCTGCCTCCCAGGAACTACCAGACAATTTGTCTATTATATATAATACTCTCCAAACTAGTGCCCCCTGCCCCTCCAACCATTGCTTCTTTCTGTGGTTCCCCACCCCTATTTCTAAGAGCAAGCACTGGACAGACCAGACTCACCTTTCCCCGCCAGGCAATGTCTCAAGTTGTCAGCAAGCCTCTGGTCAGGTGTCACTGGTTCAATCAGGGGATGAGGTGAGGGAGAGGGGAAGAGTGTCAGAGGGTATAAACCATGACCACCTAGTCCTTGTCTTCAGCTCCAGCTATGAAGTGGTCATTTCCTCATCACTAGGGCTCCCTGATGGTTGTATTTGCTGCATTAGGGAAGAAATGTCAGATAAGGGATCAGGTGGGGGTGGTTTTCATTTTGGCTTCTTAAAGGGCTTTGACATCACACTCTCCTTCCAGGGGAGGCTGATCTTTTGTGTGTGTGTGTGTGTGTGTGTGTGTGTGTGTGTGTGTAATGTCTTTCTTTTAAAAACTTCTTCACCAGTGTTCTCAGTCTTGTGGCACACTGCACACAACCTGGTCTGTGGGGTCTCCTTCTCACTTGCAGTTCACTGTTCCGAGGCTGAGGCCGAGGAGACTGGATCAAGCGTATTTTCGGAAATCAAGACATCAATCAACATTTGTCTCAAAAATGGCAAATATTATAAAGCACCTACTATGCAGCAGGTCACAAGGAAGAAGAAGTGTATAAAACCCCAGAACGGTGCTGTCCGATAGAAAGAAAATGTGAGCCATGTATGCAATTTAAAATTTTTGGTTTGGTACCATTTACTTTATTTGAAGGAATGGTACAAATGAAAGAAGTTTTTGGTACAACTTATAGAGCAATTTTAAATTTCCCACAACCACACTAAAAAAGTACAAAGAGACAGGCAAAATTAATTTTAATAATGTGTTTTATTTAACCCAATATACACAAAATATTATCTATTCAACATGTCATTGATATAAACATTACTAATCTGATATTTTACAATTACTTTTAAGATTTTATTTATTTATTTATTTATTTATTTATTTATTTATTTATTTATTTTTCTAGAGAGAGAGAGAGCAAGCGAGTGAGTGCACGCGCGTGGGCATGAACAGTGGTGGGGGAGGAGCAGAGGGAGAAGCAGACTCCCTGCTGAGCAGGGACCCTGATGTGGGGCTTGATCCCAGGACTCTGGGATCATTACTTGAGCCACAGGGAGAGGCTTAACCAACTAAGCCACCCAGGCGCCCATATTTTACAATTTTTTGTGAAAAAATTTTTTTGTTGAAAAAAATTATAAAATATCACCTTAGTAATGTTTATATCAATGTGGACTAGTCCCAGTTCAAGTGCTCAACAGCCTCCTATGGTCAGTGGCTGCTGTACTGAACACAACTACATGCTTATTTTATATATATTACATATTTTAGTATATTTAATATATTTATGTTATGTTTTATATATTGTATGTGTGTATATACCCTCTACTGCTTCCTGGCAAGTTATCAGTCTTCCCGAGCCACTGTTTCTTCCTGTGTGGCACAGGGACAATAATACCTACACAGAATGGTTGGGGGGTAAATGAGATTCTACATGGCATGGGGCAGGTGATTAATAACTAGCTTATTCTCTGTTCTCAGAGACTTGAAGCAGTGACACAGGTGGAAGATGGTAAGTTGGCTCCTGACCCACCTTGCCCAGAATTCTTGTAAGGAAATCATAAGGTCACATCCAGCCAGCAAAAACCAGTGTCTGTTGTATGGGCTGAGGCTGCTCAGTGTGTTAGCAGCTAGAATGCTCATTTCACAGACTGTCTGTATAATCTTGTTAATGTATCAGAATTATTAATGATCAAATACTTTTGGAGAACAATCAGGTTTCTTTACTGCAGGACTTCTCAGGGACTTAATATCTTAGCATATTAGTAGGCTTCCTGAATCTTTAAAAGTGGGATATGTCCAGATATATTTGACCATGTAATCTTTTTTACAGAACAGCTCAAGGAGAGATGGGAAACACCTTTCTAGGATTTCTGCATATATATATTGTGTGTGTGTGTGTTAACAGAAGTTTAATTTCTCTTAGGTGAATGCTTAAAAGTGGAATTCCTGGACCATATGGTAATTATAATTTTAACTTTATAAGAAACTACCGTACTCTTTTCCAGAGTGGCTGTACCATTTTGCAATCTCATCAGTAATGTATGAGAGTTCCTGTTTCTCCACATTTTTCTTTTTTTTTTAACTTTATTTCTTATTTCTTACTTTATTCATTAAATATTTATTTAGCACTCCACAGTGGAGCCGTTTTTACTCAAGGTGGGATTCCACAGACCAGCAGCACCAGAATTTCTGGGAACTTGTTTTTTTTTTTTCATCATGACAAGTGCCCTCCTTAATCCCCATCACCTATTCCACCCCCCCTCCCCGGCCCTTCCCTCTGGTAACCATCAGTGTGTTCTCTATAGTTAAGAGTCTGCTTTGGGGCACCAGAGCGGCTCAGTTGGTTAAGCATCTGACTTATGATTTCTGCTCAGGTCATGATCTCAGGGTTGTGAGATCGAACCCTGTGTGGGGCTCCATGCTGGGTGTGAAGCCTGGTTAAGACTCTTTCTCTCTGTCTGCCCAGCTCTCCCTGAAAAAAAAAAAAGTCTGTTTCTTGGTTTGTCTCTCTCTCTCATTTTTTTGTTTGATCATTTGTTTGGTTTCTTAAATTCCACATATGAGTGAAATCATATGGTATTTGTCTTTCTCTGACTGACTTATTTTGCTTAGTATAATACTCTCTAGCTCCATCCATGTTGTTGAAAATGGCAAGATTTCATTTGTTTTTATGGCTGAGTAGTATTCCATTGTGTATCTATCCCACATCTTCTTTATCCACTCAGTTGGTGGACACTTGGGTTGTTTCAATAGTTTTGTTATTGTAGATAATGCTGCAATAAACATAGGGGTGCATGTATCCCTTTGAATTAGTGTTTTTATATTTTGGGGGTAAGTACCCAGTAGTTGCAATTACTGGTATTTCTATTTTTAATTTTTTGAGGAAGCTCCATACTATTTTCTGCAGTGGCCGCACTAGTTTGCATTCCCACCAACAGTGCAAGAAGTTTCCTTTTTCTCCACATCCTCGCCAACACTGGTTGT
The DNA here is from genome assembly GCF_017311325.1 of Ursus maritimus. NCBI lineage: Eukaryota > Metazoa > Chordata > Mammalia > Carnivora > Ursidae > Ursus > Ursus maritimus. The sequence continues at coordinate 105,553,075 of NW_024423343.1, read as the reverse complement.
TTCTTGAGCTTTTGATTTTAGCCATTTTGACAAGTGTGAGGTGATATCTCATTGTGGTTTTGATTTGCATTTCCCTGATAATGAGTGATGCTGAGCATCTTTTCATGTGTCTGTTGGTCATCCATATGTTTTCTTCAGAGAAATGTCTGTTCATGTCTTCTGCCCATTTTTTTTTAAAGATTTTATTTATTTGACAGAGATAGAGACAGCCAGCGAGAGAGGGAACACAAGCGGGGGAGTGGGAGAGGAAGAAGCAGACTCATAGCGGAGGAGCCTGATGTGGGGCTTGATCCCAGAACACCAGGATCATGCCCTGAGCCGAAGGCAGACGCTCAACCGCTGTGCCACCCAGGCGCCCCTACTTCTGCCCATTTCTTAATTGGATTATTTATTTATTTATTTTTTGTTGTTGAATTTGATAAGTTCTTTATAGATTTTGGATACTAACCCTTTATCGGATATGTCATTTGCAAACATCTCCTACCATTCAGTAGGCTGTCTTTTAGTTTTGTTGATTGTTTCCTTTGCTGTGCAGAAACTTTTTATTTTGATGTAGTCTGCTACTGTTTATATTAATTCTTAAAGAATCATATGGAGCGTGCCTTGGCTTCTCATTATTTCCTTGATCACCCTGGCTTAGGTTTAACAAGTTAAGAGCAATTTATGCTCGAATGGAAAGATTGCCTAGGAATATGAGCCTTAAGATAGGTTAGACTAAGCATCCAAGATTCATAGAATTATGCCATAGTACAGTGGGAAGACCCGTACGGATGCCTGGTCTCCCCTCTCCCTCTCTGGTCTCCTGAGTGTAGGCACATGGCTTGACTGCTGCCTTCCCATGATCCGTGGCTGTGCAGGGAAACCAACTCCTTCACTGTAGACCAACACTTGGCAGAAAACCCTTCCTTACCCAGGCCAGGTGTGTGTCCTGGAGTGGATCCTCTCCTTTCTACATGGCAGCCCCTTAGTCAACACGTGTGATGTTGTCACTTGTGTCTCCACAAAGTCTCTTCTTCCCCAGGTCTTTTCTTGGCCATGACATGTGTTGTGGCTTACAGGCCCTTTGCCACCATGCCCCCTTCCTTCTTCCTTTGGATGTGTTCCATCTGATATATCTATGCCCTTCTTAAAACCTGGTCTTCAGAGCTGGGCCCAGGACCTAGGGGAAGCCTGGGATGTGGCCAACCCTGAGGTCAAGTTGGCCAATACCTCCCTTGTTTAGAGTGTTGTACACCCACTGATCCAGCCAGGATGTGGTTAGCCTTCTCAGTATCCCATCCCTGTTGGTCCTCTGGGAGCCCAGCCTGCACTCCCACAGGAACCACCCTTCACCAGGAGTCCTCCCCAGAATTCTGTCCTTGCCAGATTTGATCTTTGTTGGTTTTAGTTTGTTTAGCTGATTGGATCATTTCTATATCCTGCTTTTGTTAACTGAAATGTTGAATGGCTCGGCTGGCATTGTGTGGGTCACAATCTTGGCAACCGCAGTCCCTACATTCACACAAGTCACTGGCAAAAACACACGGAACTGATTGCTGTAGACCTCCTCGGCCTCTGGGTGGGAATTGGGTCTACTGCATGGCCTCACACTTCACCGCTTGGGGACCTTATGACTAAGGGCATCTGCCTCTCTCCTCTGTCTCCAGTTCTCTGGGGTTACTGCTCTCTCCAACCTGAGTTTAGGTCCCCTGCCCTCTGGATGCTGCCAGACCCAGGTAGCTGCTGGCCTGCACCTCAAGCCCCATCTCTGTCTCAGACGCCACCTCTCTTGGCTGCCTGAGCTTTAAGCCCCCACCCTACATTGCTGCTGTCCCTTCATGCAGAGCTCTGCCAGGATCAGTGTGGACATGAGGAGAAGGCTCCTCTCCCTTACTCTGAGCCTGTTTTGGCCCCTGACCCTGGGCCTTTTCAGGTGGGGCACAGACACCAGGTCCATGTTTTCCTCTGTCCCCAGGGACCCAGAACAAAGCTTTCTTCTTAACTGTCTGGGGCTTCATTGGCTGCACTTAGTTTGGACGGTCATGACTGAAGAATGACTGCCTTTTCCAGGGCTTCAATCTTTCTCTTAGTCTTTACCACTGCCACCTGGAATGTGTTCATTATGCTTACTTTTCAGATAAGAAAACAGGCTCATAGATAGCTTTCTCAAAAATTATAATAACTAAGTCGGGGGTCTAGGCTTGAATCCAAGTTGTCCATGCAACCAACAGATATTTATTGGGCACCTACGCAAGCTGTCTGCTTCCGAAGCCCACGTTCTTTGTCTGCAGTGTGCTGCCTCTCAAACTGCTGAGCAGGACCCCCCCGGAAGGGAGGCCTGGGGTGGGTGCCAGACCCTCAACGAGGCTCTGGCCTGGTCTCACCACTAGGTGGAGCTGCTGACCCGACAGGTGGAGGCTAAGGATGGATAAACGCTGTCCATGCTCAGCCCCTCTCCAGGCCCTCGTTGTTCCTGGAAGCAGGGATGCTCCAGTCACGCCAGGAGAGTACTTCAAGCAACCAGGAAGCCACCAAGAGACTTACTGCATCGTGGAAAGCTGGAGGCTGAGGGGGACTTGGAGTCCTCTGTCTGAAGACGTGCATCTTGATTTCTCACAAGTTGCAGCTCTAGAAGGCTCCAGAAAACTCCGGAAGGCGAGTGAGCCCAAGAAGACGCTGTAAGATAGACCCTAAGCCACACTTCTACTGGCAGGAGGTTAATAGAGATGACCCTGGAACTTCGGGATTGCTTTTTAGGTTTCTTTTTTTTCCTGCAAACTTAATTTCAAAAATTTCAAGCCTGTAGAAAAGTTGAAAGAATAGTACAGTGAACACACATTTCTGTTTCACCAAGATTCACTGCTTGTTAACATGTGGCCACTCCTGCCTGGTCTCTTTCTCACACTCTGTGTGTGTGTGTGTGTGTGTGTGTGTGTACCACACAACAGTCAGTTGCCAACATGGGACTTCTACTCTGAACATTTCAACATGCCTCCCCTAAAGACAAAGACATTCTCCGACATAACTCTGATGCTGTTCTTGGTGGTATTACTTTTTAAGAAGGGAAAATGTACTTGGCTTGAGAGCTTGAATAATCCCCAGTGAGATCTGGTTGCCAAGAATGAATACATTAGGAAGCCAGTTTAAAGATTCAGCCCTCCCTCCTGTGCTTTGAGAGAAATTTGAGGCTTGGCCGTGAATTAGGCTGCGCGCTCTCAAGAACAGGCCTGTGCCTGACCACCCCCCCACCCCAACCAAAAGGTGGATTTACAGAAGACACAGCCCCTGGGGCCTTGCAGGCAGGAGCTCTGTGCATGGTGGATAGCACAGGTATGGCGGCAGCCCGGCCTTGGCCTACCATCAGGCCAGTGGGCCCAGAGGCCAGCGCTCAGGAGGTCTGAATGCAGAGGCACAGCCCACTGAGAGTTCCAGGAGCAGGAAGCAGCTCAGCTGTCCCAGGATTCAGAAAAGGGCCTGGAAGGGTGATTCTCAGAGAAATGGTGGCTGGGGCAGAGCACTGAGGTAATGTCTTTTTCCAAAGCGGTGAACTGGGATAGGGGGCTAGTGGTCAACACGGCATGCTAAGTACTGTTCCTGCTTAAAGGAAACAGGGAGTAGAAGGGGACTTGTCACCACATTTCTCTGTGGAGAGGATGGGGGAGAAGGCAGGGAGTAGAGCTGGGCTGAGGGCCCACTGTTCCAGACCCAGCTCCCGCCGGCCTGCACATGAGGGGCAGGGAAGAGCTGCTGTTTGTTTGTTGGGAAGGAAAACTTCCATTTAGAACACATAGTCCCCAGCTTGAGTGGAAGCTTCTAGGGGCCACTCCCCTAAGCACCGCCAAGAAGGCTGTCTGTTACAGAAGGCTGGTCCTTGTTGGAGGACAGGCAGATCCTTGGGAGGTCAGGAACCCTCTCTAGGTTGCTGCTCGCATGTTCAGTGGCCTCTGGAAGGATCTCTGAGTTTCTGTCCACACCCTTCAAGCTGTCTTGGGCAGTCCCTCTTGACTGCACGTCATGGGGCCAAGCTTGATTTTCAGCCCTCTTGACATTTGAATGCACACCAGGCCATGTCTGGCCCTGCCACACAGGGAAGAGAGATACACACACACAAATTGTTCTCAAAATAAAGAAAAGAACACATGGATACACTAATTTCAGCACCCTGGTATTATAATACTGCCAGGAATTAATCCAGACTAATCAGGCATTGATATTTGGCATAGATCCCACACCTCAGAGGTGGCGAGGGGCCTAGGTGGTGCCTGGTCCCCAGAACCCACAGCCCGGAGGGGCCTGTGTGCCCAGCTCATGGGCCTCCCTGGGCTCTTAGTGCCCTGGGGCTCCTGGTCCTCATGCTTCGATGCCCCTGCCTGCCTTTGCTTGTCTCCTCTCCACCCCAGTGTTCTTCTGGAAGATGCCCTGTAAGGATGCAGGCCTGAAGTCTCTTGGTATGTGCTGTTGGAGCAAAGTCGCCCGTGCTCTGGAAGCAGGGTTGTTTTCAGGGTCCTTTATCTAAGAAGTAGCCCTGGGGACACAGAACAGCCAGTGTCTCCCCTTTTCTTTGCAGCCCAGCCCTAACTTCTCTGGAAACATGCCGCAGTTCCCTTTTGTTCTCCATGTGGGATGGGACGGCCAGCAGGGAGCTCGCAAACGTGCTTCCCTGCATCCATGTGTTGGCGGGCCTGGCCGTGATAGAATTTCAGGACACATGGAGCACTGACTGATGGGAACAGCATCCTCCCCCTTCGGATGCTCGCTAGGAAGCTGATGAGTACTCAAGGCACCGGAGTGAGACCTAGAGGTGCCCGGCCACCACCGTAGAAGAGTGGTCCTCCACCTGTTTGGTCTCAGGAGCTCATTCAACTCTTAAAAGTAATAAAAGACCCGGAAGAGCTTTAGCTCCTATTGATTCTATTTATAGTATTTAGCATATTAGAAATTAAAAGAGAAAGTTTGGAAATATTAATCCCTTCATTGAGTGCTTTTATTCTCTGGCCCTCAGTATCCTCAGCTGCTTTGAAGTGTGTCCTCTCCTGCCTGCCACCTCTGCTCTCCTCTCAGAGGCTGCAGACTGCAAGACAATCTACCCCTTCTCCGCGTGTGCCCGTGTAGCAAAAGTCTCACTCGGCCAGTGCAGCTGGTCTCAGGGAAGAAAAGCTATAGTTTTCCTCAGTATGTTTTACTAAAGTGTACATGACTGCTAGCCCCAGACCTTCTAAGAAAAACCTGATCAGAAAAAGGGTCAGGTTAATACAAATAATTTTCTCCCTCTTTGGCTTTTCCAGCAACATGACGATGGAATGAACATCGTACCGACCTCTGTGGGAGTCTTTAGGCTCCCAATTTCCTAGACCCTTTCTGCTCTTCAGAGCTGCTTCTACTCTTCCACTGTACGCCCTTTAAAATGATTTTCCCCACTTGGGCCTCGAGCTCCCAGTGTGTCTAGTCATGAATGGATGTGCAGCCGTGGGCACCATGCCAACACCTAAGCCCGGGAGTGAATGAACGAAGTGCCTGTCTCGCGTCAGGACGCCTGTGAGGGCACAGCCCGGCTTCACCTCTAGCCTCATGGACTTCAGTTTGCATCAAAGCTGCAGGTCTCAAACTTTTTGGTCTCAGGTTCTTTTTCAATCTTCAAAATGGCTCAGGAACCCAAAGAACTTTTGTTCGTGTGGACTATATCTATCCATATTTTTCCTGTTTGAACTTGAGAAAATTTTAAGTATTTACTTATTAATTCATTAAAAAAATAAAGCCATTGCATATAAACATAAACACATTTTTTGGTGAAAAGTAACTACATGTCTCAAAAATAAATTTAGTGGCATTTTTTTTTTACAGTTTCTGCAAGTCTCTTTAATATCTGACTTAATGGGAAACAGCTGGATTCTCCCAGCTGCCTCTGCAGGCAATACGGTGCGGAAGGTGCTTCTGGTTGAAGTGTCAGGAAAAATGTGCCACTGGAGTAAGGGGGTGGATTTTCTTTCATAGTCTTTTCAGGTAGTTGTAGATCTGCTTCTTTGTTACTGCGCCAAAACGTGACACGTAGTGGTATCTTAAAGGTGAATTTCCACGTGGAATCTGAAACCATTTATCCTCTGTTTGCCCTTAAACTACTGGTCTAACTTGCTTTGTGAACGGATCTCTTACCCAGGCATGCACTGTCATGCATGGGTCCTTGGGAAGATTCACAGAGCTTCACAGTGTTTCCCCATTGTTGGCCCTTTTCACCATCATACAATATCAAAAAATCAAATTTGATAACACGGCCACGGATCTCATCAGAAAAGTCTTCAAGCTTAGGATGGCTGTTACAGTTTTGCAGAATTCTGATTTTTGCTTGAATGCTCAAATTTTATCATTGGCAACAAATACTGTCATTGTTTCCCTTGAAATGACAGGCTCACTTTGTTCATTTTCCAAGAAATGTCTGTCAAATACCCAAGTCTGAATAACCATTGTTTGTTTGTCATTCTTTCAAGTAAAATGAGATTTCATTCCCTCAAGTAAAAATGGTACTCTCTGCAAAAAAAAAAAAAAAAAAAAAAAAGTGGGCAGATCGACTTGCAAGGCACACAATTCCACAGGTGCTTTCCTTGGGACAACCGTGCCCCTCGTGTGTGCACTACAAGTGTTCTATGCCAGCTTGCATTTAATACAGTTAGTACATTTTACTGCTTCTTCAAGGACAATCTTAAGGAGAATGGGTACTTTTAAGAATTTGCGAGTGTGGGGCGCCTGGGTGGCACAGCAGTTAAGCGCCTGCCTTCGGCTCAGGGCGTGATCTCGGCGTTATGGGATCGAGCCCCACATCAGGCTCTTCAGCTATGAGCCTGCTTCTTCCTCTCCCACTCCCCCTGCTTGTGTTCCCTCTCTCGCTGGCTGTCTCTATCTCTGTCAAATAAATAAATAAAATCTTTAAAAAAAAAAAAAAAAAAAGAATTTGCGAGTGTGTGTGATGGAGAAGCAAATGACTACAGTTTGGAACCATTGCGTGTGTCGTGCAAAGGCCCCGTAGCTTTACCCACCAATGCTTGTGACTGTCAGGGCAAATGCTGATAAGATAATTTTGACCTCTTGAACTCCCATAAAGGTCTCGTGGGATTTCCAGCCTGCCTGGACTATACTTTGAACACCTGTAGATGGAAGCATCTTCAAGCCAGTGGTGGGTATGTTATCTCCTTCTCTCTTAGCACGGCTCCAAGTCCCCGTGGGCTGGGCACCCAGCAGAAGTTCCATTAGTGCTTGTTGACTGAGTGCTTGGCATCTCTGTGACACAAGGTTAGGGAACAGAGTCTGGACAAAGGTACTTGTCATGGGGGTACATGTCATTAATGCCCAGAGCCTGAGAGATACTCCCTGGAGGTGGGGCAGTGCCCAGGCATTGGTATTTTTTAAATATCTAAAGTATTTACAAATCCTGCAACAAGAGAACTAACTACAGGGCTGTTAGGCCAAGAGCAGAAGGGCAACCTAACTATAAAGGGTGGAAACCCATGGGTTTCCCTTCCCTGGCTTCTGCTTAAAACAATCAAGACAGAGCACCGTGACCTTGGACCATGAAGTCTTGGACATTGTCAGGTGGCTTCCAGAATGGTTGGAGGAGGAAAGGGGAGGGAGGTGGGCTCTCAGAGGCCCTGGAGGGACTGGGGTGCTGGCTCCTCCCGGGGGGTATTGGAATCAAAGGGGGATGGGATCTTGGACCAGGAACAGATGGGGCCCGAGGGCAGATGCCTTGGTTCTGCTACAGAATTTTGGAGCCACTCTGGGCAAGGTGCTGTTCATGCAGTTCTGCCCTTCAGCCCTCCGCTGGGGGTCTGCCTGTTCTTCTCACTCTGAGAGAGGTCTCCCAAAAAGTCCAAGAACCTTCTTCTCTTTGGCCCTGCTTCTTCCCAAGGGAATCTTGGCAAGTCATGCAAGTGGGAGTGATTCTAATTCCATTCCCCACCTCAGGGCAGCCTCCCTGCTCTCTAGCCCTGGGCACTCTCTGTCCAAGCACAGGGCTCGAGGCCTTGAGCCCTGCAGGCTCCTCCACCCATCTCTGAGTCTCCCTCCTGAGCACATTTCTGTGGCTGTGAAGGGGCAGAAGGGGCCAATGAGAGCAAGGCGATTTTTGTTCCTGGTGGTGCTTGTAATTTCTTTTTTTGCAAGTGTCTTGTGCCCTCCAGAGAGCAACTCGGGGCTGCATGTCTAAAAACCATCCCTGGTGGTTCTAATGCATGGCCAGGGCGAGAACCTGGTTTGGTTTGTTTGTTTGTTTGTTTATTCTTCATTATTGATTATTCAGTAGGAAAACCAGGGAAGATATTTTGAGATCCAGGTGGAAACCAGAGATATGTACTTCATATGTGGTTATGCAATTAAAAAAAAAAGCAGTATGTTTCTATGTAGTTACTTATATAGATTAGTAAGCCAGAACTGTAGTTGAAATTTGGCTAACACTTTCATTGATTATGTTTGTCTTTCTGTGATCAATACCAAAGAATATATTAAATCTTGAAGACCAAGTTTCTCAATAGCTGTGTGGGCTTGTAAGAAAAGTAGCATTATTTTATAATGTTGTGGAGTGTAGAGAAAACACTTTAGGGTTTCTGCAGGCTTTCTGAACAAATTCTGCTGAAACTTGGAATTTGGTTGTCTTAGCGGGCTCGGGCTGCTGTAACAGAACACCACAGGCTGGGTGGTTTAAACAACAGAAATGTATTTCTCACAGTTCTGGTAGCTGGGAGTTAGAGATCCAGGTGCTGGCTGATTCACTCTCTGGCCAGGGCTCCCTTCTTCCTTGCAGACGGCTGCCTCCTGGGAGGACAGAGGGAGTGAGCAAGCTTGCTGGTGTCTCTTCTTATACAGACACTAATGCCATCATGGGGCCCCACCCAAGCAAGCTCATCTGGCCCTAACCACCTTCCCAAGACCCCATCACCAAATATCATCACGTTATGAGTTAGAACTTTAACACAGGAATTTAGAGGGTGGGCAAGAAGTCTGTCTATAATACTGGGCTAAAAACAAGCATTAGATGCTAATTTACAATCGTGAAGATAGTGAGACAACTCTAGAGAGGCTTACCTCTCTAAGCTGGGTGTATGTGTTGACATTTCAGCCAGGAGTGAGGCCTGGGCTTGGAGACAGCTGACTCTAGGTTATCTGCCCTGGAGGGGTAAACAGTTGGCTCTTGAAAAACATGGGTGTGGACTATGTGGGTCCACTAACATGTGGATTTTCTTCTGAGAAACTTAGTACAGTTCTATAAATGTATTTTCTCCTCCTTATGATTTTGTTAGTACATTTTCTATTCTCTAGCTTACTTTGTTTACAGTATGCTGTATATGGGGTATTTACTGTATATTTACCATATACTGTAAGAATATAGTATATAGTACATATTTCCAGAAAGTAAGAGTAAGGATCCAAGCTGCCTGCCACACAGTCTCTGAGGGGCAAGGGTATTTTCCCTCCTCGCAGGAGAAGAGGGCCTATAGATCCATCATTCTCCATCTGTCAGCCAAGTGGCCTCCTCTGCTCCCTGGAGGCCTTCCATCCGGCTCTCGTCATGTCACCTGGCTGGAGCAAAGAGGGGCCACAGGCTTGTTATTTACTGTAAGATCATTAACAAGAAATCTGTTTCAGATTCAGAACACCTCATATATGCATTTAGAATAAAATTAATAAAGATGCATGTTAATAACAAACCCCAAAGTGTTAAGTAATATTTACTGAATGTTGGTAACCAGGCAAAATACCTTCTAAGTAGAAAAAAATAAATAGAACCAGACGATTAATATGATGGCAGTTGCGTGGTGACAAACATGGTGATTTTAATTTGTCTTTTCTCCTAAAATTGTCTTAAAGAGTGTATACTAATTTGACAATGGAAAGAATTAAAAAAGAAAGTATGTTTTTTGCATGAGGGTCATAATAGAGAGGATCTCTGTCTTAGTTATGCATTGCTGCATTACGAATTAAGTCAAATTTAACAGCTGAAAACAACACATCTGGATTATCCCCCAGTGCCTGTGGTCAGGAGTCTGGGCCCAGCCGAGCTGGGTCCCCTTGCAGCCCCATTCCAGGCCTCCCACCGAGGGGTCCCAGAGCCCCATGACCTTAGCAGCACAATAGGTAAGTATTTCAATATTGAACTTATAAAGAAAATTGTATTAATTCATGAAATATGTTTGAGTGCCTTGTGGTTCTTTCCTGTTCTTCTACTTTGGAGTTTTGTATATGATTTCTAGAACGTGTCTCTGTGACTGTTAAGGCAAAAGCTGAAAATGAAACAGAAAAGCTCCATTTGGAAACATAAAAGCTAGCCACGCAGAAGCAGTGCCTTTTACCTGGGATCTTGGTGACAGGAGCTCTCCCAGCCTCTGCTCCTTACCTCCCTCTCCAGCAACCAAGACCTCTGACCTCTACCCACAGGAGAAGCCCCTGGGAACTCCTCCAAGTTCCCAGCAAGGCCTCGAGGGACTCGGCTCCTGGGCCTCCCTTCCCAGTCCTCGCTGGGCTGACCTGCCCCTGACCTAGACCCCAGTGGGCAGTGGGGACAGGACCATGAAAGAGCTCATTTTCCCCATCATCAGCTCCTTTCCCTCTTTGGAGGATCCCCTGGCCAGCCCAGAGGGAGACGCTTCTTAATGTATCTGAGAAAGCAGTGTGGGTCCCCTGAGGGTCCCTCAGGGTCCTACCACCTTGGCAGCACAAGGAGTATCAGGTGTGCACAAGTGTGGTCGTGTCTGTGAGGCCTCCAGGAGACCTGAGCTGTGGAGGAGGAGCGGGAGGATTCCATACATGCAGGGACTGGTTAGTTCAGCATCTGGGGGTCCTGAAAAAGCTTTTGGGATCCAGAGGATACATGTGTGCATTGGAGTTCATAAACAGAAACTAGTCATGAGGGGCGCCTGGGTGGCGCAGTCGTTGGGCGTCTGCCTTCGGCTCAGGGTGTGATCCCGGCGTTCTGGGATCGAGCCCCACGTCGGGCTCCTCCACTGGGAGTCTGCTTCTTCCTCTCCCACTCCCCCTGCTTGTGTTTCCTCTCTCGCTGGCTGTCTCTGTCAAATAAATAAATAAATAATATTAAAAAAAAAAAAAGAAACTAGTCATGAGCTGACCTTCTGGAAGCTTCGAAATGCTACTGCTTGGACTCAGGATCATAAATCCTATGCTGGTGGATTCTGAGTTCTTAATTGTTAAGGAAATGTACAAGACTGTTAATAATAAAAATGGGGAATGGCCAAAGGTCCAAGAGGGGAACGTAGTGCACTTGATTCTGGCTGCTGATGCAGAGCAGGGGTGTGTTTGGAGAGCACTGTGGATTGCAGAGGCAGACCGGGGAGGTAGTGGCAGAGTGGGCAGGAACAAAGGGAAGCCTAATCACTGCCCAGGCTTTGTCCCAGAAGCCATCTGGAGATGGTGCCTTGCTCCCTGGGTCCTCAGCGCCTCTGCTGGAATAGATGATCTCGCTGGCTCAGTGACCCCAGCAGAAGCACTCAGTCAGCTGAGCCCGAGTCGTGTAACCTTTCCTGGCTACTGGGGAGTGAGGTGGGAGAGCGCTTGGCCTCCTCCAGCCACACAGTGGGAGGCAAAGCCTGGCTTCCACCAGACAGATAAGAAGACTGCTCCCCTGGCTGAGTATCCCTAAATATCAAATGTTCAGTACAGAGGCCAAGAGAGTGTGATTATTTAGTCATGCCTTTGAAATGACTGGTGAAAGAATTCTGTATATATATGTATATATGTTGCTGAATATTATATGTATATATAATATTATATATTATAATTATATATAGCAATATAGAACATCTTATATCCTACTTGATTTTATTCATTTTGAAAGAAATATCTCCCTTTTGGTGGTATCAGAGACTTTATTTTTCTTTTTAAGATTTTATTTATTTATGTGACAGAGAGACAGCCAGCGAGAGAGGGAACACAGCAGGGGAGTGGGAGAGGAAGAAGCAGGCTCCCAGCGGAGGAGCCTGATGTGGGACTCGATCCCAGAACGGCAGGATCACGCCCTGAGCCAAAGGCAGACGCTTAACGACTGCGCTACCCAGGCGCCCCGGTATCAGAGACTTCTAACTGAGGATTTAAAGTTGGTAATTCCCACCAGGAAACCTTTTAGAGCCCATAGCAGAGAACATACAGTTTGGGAATGACCAAGGTTTATATCAGAGCTTGAAGTAAATACTGAGCTCAGTCTATTGGGGTTAACAGGGCATTTCCCCGGGGGTTATTGGGCTATATTGCCCAATGTTGGGATCTTCAGATAAATAAGAACATGGGCTATTAATTTTGGCTCCACATTTATTTTCATTTTCATTTATTTTTTAAATAAGATTTTGTTTATTTATTTGAGAGAGAGTGAGAGTGCATGAGTGAGTGGGAGGAGGGGCAGAGGAAAAGGGAGAGAAAGAATCCCAAGCAGACTCCATGCTGACCATGGAACCCTATGCGGGGTTCGATTTCACAACCCTGAGATTAAGACCTGAGCCAAAATCAAGAGTTGGACACTTAACCGACTGTGCCAAGCAGGTGCCCCTTGTGTCCACATTTATAATCACCTTATTTCAAGTTATTGTGCCAAGCATGGTTGACAGAAATGAAAGCTACTTGGTTCTGCACCCAGGGAGGTTACAGTCTGGTACAGCAGACAACACATAATTAGAACATTATAATGCGCTATACTTCTTAGCAGTATGCTGGTGGGTGTGAAGTCCCAGAATAGACTACTCAGTGTGTTTTTCCAGAGAGTTGATTTCATTCCATGTTAAATAATTTAAAATCAGATAATGTTATATTAAGACACTTGGAAAAAAAAAACATTTGGCTATATCATGGAGTTGAATGTAAAGTATGAAGTGGATGTTGGTAAAAATGGTGAAATAAAGACCTCTGACATTTCTCTCTATAAAAGCAGTGAGAAAATTGGCAAATTGGTCAGAATCAGCTTTTTTAGAATTCTGGAAATTAACTACAAGCTTGCAGAAATTTGGGGAGCGTTTAAGACAAATGTCTGAATCTTGGTAAGAATGGTAAGCTTGTGGCATTTTATTGTGCCCTAATCCCACCCCCAGGATAGCCTTGAAAAATAACAACCCACATTTGCCGTGAAAATCAGCAGCCTGGCAGCCACCTAGTGGAGCAGAACTGACCTGGAGCACTTCCAAAGACACATTACCAGAAAACTGTCATAATTTGACATGCTGGTAGTTCCTTGGAAGACCTCATATATTAGGCTGTCTGTATTTGACCTGACTCTGAGCACACACAGTGTGAAAATCCTTTCCGGGGGAGTATTTTTAAAAACAGTTACAGGCAAGGTATCTGGGTGGCTCAGTGGGCTAAGCACCAGACTTGTTATTTTGGCTCAGGTCATGATCTCATGGGTTGTAGGATTGAACCCTGCATCAGTGGGGAGTCTGCTTGGGATTCTCTCTCTCCCTTGCCCTCTACCCTTCTCCCCATTTGTGCCTGTGCTCTCTCAAATAAATAAATAAATATTAAAAAAAAACAATTACAGGCAATTGATTACTATTGGGTCAAATAATAGATTAATTAAGAAGTTTAAGAGGAAAATCTGGGGAATATAATGTTCATGAGATATTGAAAATCTCTAAAATATTCCTGGAAATCTAGAAGGCCATGTGTAGGGTTGTGAGCATATTAAGGGCTGTATGCACACTCAGGAAAGACTTGAAAAGGCTCTAAGCTCTCACCTCTTGCTGATCTTGAGTCTCTGCAAGCAGGAAGTAAAAGCTTTAAGAGTTGAGTTGTACAACTGCCTGGCTGAGTTGTAAACTGCCTGGCTAGGTATTGAAGGCATGTCCAACACATACAGAGCCCCTCAGCAAAGGCTGGGAACTTACTGGTTCCAGGTCTTTAAGGAAATTTCTCTCCAACCATTAATGGACCACCAGACTAACTGAACAGAAACTTCAGTGTCCATATATGACAAAGAATACCTACTATGCAGGATTAGTTCAAAAAAGGCACTAAAACAAAACAAAAACCAACTACAACAAACAGCAAAAACAAAAAACCCTGGGGAGAGGGAGAATCTGATTTTCAGAATTGCCATAACATATTATTTGAAATATTCAGTTTCCAACAAAAAATTGTGAGACATGGAAAGAAATAAGAAAGCATGACCTAGTCACAGGAAAAAGAAAAGGAACCAAAAACTATCCCTGAGGAAGTCCAGATGTTGGACTTACTAGTCAAAGACTTCAACTATTCTAAATATGTTCAAATAATTAGAAAACATGTCATACTAAAAGAAAACATATGTATAATTTCCACCTCTTTTTTGGTGTTCTATATTTGTCGTGCCATCATCATTCTCTTATTTTCTTTTAATATGACATGGCCATGTATATATATAAATTCTGCAGTTGAAAATTGCAATAACTGAAATGAAAACTTCACCAGAAATGCTCAACACCATTTTTGAGCAGACAGAAGAAAAAAGCCAATGAATTTGAAGATAACTCAACTGAGATTATCCAGCCTGAGAAACAGGAAAAAAAAGAATGAGGAAACATTAACAGATTCTCAGAGTCCTGTGGGCACCATCAAACATACCAACATATGCATAATGGGAATCTCAGCAGGAGAGGAGAGAGGAAAAGGGGCAGAAAAAATACTTGAAGATATATTGGAAGAAAACTTCAAAATCTGGTAAAAAAAATCATTTCATATTTTACATCAAATATATATAAATAATATAGATCTAGATTTATGAGTGCTCAACAAATTTCCAAGTGGTCAACAAACTTCAAGTATGCTGAATTCAAAGAGACCCACACCTATAAACATCATAATCAAACTGTCAAACCAGGAAGAAAATCTTGAAAGCAGTAAGAGAGAAGTGACTCATCATCTATAAGTGATCCTCAATAAGATTCAAAGCTGATTTCTCAGTAGAAACAATGGGGGTCAGGAAACTGTGGCATGATCTATTTGAAGTTGTGAAAGAAAAAAAAACCCTGTCAAACCAAGTTTCTATATTCAGCAAATTTGTTCTTCAAAGATGAAGAAATTAAGATATTTCCATATAAACAAATACCAAGAGAATTCATCATTAGGAGATCTGCCTCACAGGATATATTAATGGGGGTCCTTTAAGCTGAAATAAAGGAAACACCAGGCAGCAACTTGAATCTGTATGAAGAAACAAAAATCACAGGTAAAGTAACTAATAGATGCATATAAAAGAGATTATAAATGTCTTTTTTTAATCTGACCTAAAAAACAACTGCATAAAGCACTAACTAGAAATCTGTGTCAATGGCCACAAAATGTATAAAGATGAAATTTGTATGAAAATAAAGCCACAAAGCAGAAGGAAGGGAATGGAGCTTTATAGGAGCAATGTTTTATATACTATGAAGCTAACTTGGTATTAATCTGAACCAGATTGATATAAATCAACATGTTAATCGTAACCCCCCGAGTAACCACTGAGAAAGAACTTGGAAAGTATATAGTAAAAGAAACACTATGAAAATAGAAATGATACATTAGGAAATATCTATTTAATACAAAAGAAGGTAGTGGCAGAGGAATAGAGCAACAAAAACATATAAGAAATACAGAAAACAAAAAATAAAAGGGTAGACATAATTCCAACCATATTAGTGATCACATTAAATGTAAATGAATTAAGCAATCCAATCAAAAGGCAGAGATTTTGGGGCTGGATCAAACAAAACAAAACAAAACACAATATTCAACTATATGCTGTCTATAGGAGACATGTTTTAGATCCAAAGTTACAAATTGATTAAAAGTAAAAGAATGGATGGGGTGCCTGGGTGACCCAGTTGGTTAAGTGTCCAACTCTTGGTTTTGGCTCAGGTCATGATTTCAGGGTTGTGAGATCAAGCCCGGTGTAGGGCTCTGTGCTCAGTGTGGAGTCTGCTTGAGATTCTCTCTCTCTCACTCTCCCTCTGCCCCTCCCCTCACTCATGCTCTCTATCTCTCAAATAAATAAATAAATCTTTTTAAAAAGAGTAAAGGAATAGAAAAAAGATACGTGATGAAAACATCAAAGATAAGAAAGATGGAGTGGCTATATTCACTGGGCAAAACATACTTTAAAAAATATTACTAGAGGAACACCAGGGTGGCTCAGTGGTTAAGCATCTGCCTTCGGCTCAGGGCGTGATTCCGGTGTTCTGGGATCGAGCCCCACATCGGGCTCCTCTGCTAGGAGCCTGCTTCTTCCTCTCCCACTCCCCCTGCTTGTGTTCCCTTTCTCACTGGCTGTCTCTCTGTCTGTCAAATAAATAAATAAAATCTTAAAAAAAATATTACTAGAGACAAGGAGGGTCATTTTATAATGATAAAAGGGTCAACTCATCAGTAAGATGTATCAATTTTAAACATATATGCAACTAACAGCAAAGCCATAAAATACATGAAGCAAGACATAATTGAGGGAAGAAATAGACAATTCAACAGTAATAATTGGGAGACTTCATATACAAAACTCAATAATGGATAGGATGATGCAAAAAATCATCAAATAAAAGACCTGAGTATCATTATAAACCAAGTAGAACTAACAGACATCTATAGAACTTCCCACCCAGCAACAGTAGAATATGCATTCTTTTCAAGAGCGCATACAACATTCTGAATAGACCAAATGCTAGGCCATAAAACAAACCAAAATAAATTTTTAAAAGTTGAAATAATACCAAGTATATCCTCTCACCACAATGGTATGGTATACAGTTGCAAATCAATAACTGGAAGAAATTTGAGAAACTCATAAATATGTAGAAATTAACAATATATTTCTAAATACCCAATGGATCTAAGAAGAAATCACAAGTGAAATTAGAAAATACTTTGAGATAAATGAAGATACAACATACCAAACTTATAAGATGCAGCTAAAACAGCTCAGGGGGGAATTTACAGCTGTAAACACCTATGTTAAAAAAAAAAGATCTAAAATCAAATAACCTAATCTTCCACTTTAAGACACTAGAAAAAGAACAAACTAAACCTAAAGCAAGCAAAGGAAGGTGATTAATAAAGAACAGAGTGAATATAAATGATGCAGGGAACAGAAAAATAATAGAGAAAAATCAATACAATCAAAAGTTAGAAAGATCATCAAAATGGACAAATCTACCTACCTTGATCAAGAAAAAAGAGAGAAAATTCAAATAACTAAAATCATAAATGAAATAGGGGATATTATTACTGACAGACATAAAAAGGACTATAGAGGAATATTATGAATAATTGTATGTTAATAAATTAGATAACAGATGAAATGGATAAATTTTTAGAAAGATACAAACAACCAAAACTGACTCAAAAGGAAATAGAAAATCTAAATAGACTTAAAACAAGAAAAGAGACTGAATTCGTAATAAAAAAACCCAAACTATTCACACAGAAAAACTCAGGCCCAGATTGCTTTATTGGTAAATCCCACCAAACATTTAAAGAAGAATTAATATCAATTCTTTACAAACCCTTCAAAAAGATGGAATAGAAAGGAACAAAGCATTCTATAAATCAATACATATATTTTTTAGAGAAGGAAAGAGGGTGGGGGAGGGTGCAGAGGGAGAGGGAGAGACAGAATCTGAAGCAAGCTCCACACCCAGTGCGGAGCCCTATGCAGGGCTTGATCTCACAACCCTGAGATCATGACCTGAGCTGAAATCAAAAGTCAGATGCTTAACCAACTGAGCCACCCAGGTGCCCCTATAAAGTCAGTATTATTCTGATATTAAAACATGACAAGGACGTCACGAAAAAAGAAAACTACAGACATTATCTTTTATGATTATAAATGCAAAATTCCTCAACAAAATACTAACAATCCAAATTGAGCAATTCCTAAAAATATTTATATACTTTGACCAAGTGAGATTTGTCCCCAGAATGCAAGCTTCATTTAAGATCCAAAGAATAATTAATGTAATACAACATATCAATAGATGGAAAACAACCACTACATGTTTATTTATCAGCTGTCAATAGATCAGACAGCAGAAAAACCATTTAACAAAATTCAACCCCTTTTCATTATAAGGCATCTAACAAACTAGGAGTAGAAGGGAACTTCCTCAACTTAGTAAAGACAGCTATGAAACAAAACCCAACAAACAAAAAAACGAACAAACCCAAATCTACAGCTAACATCATCCTCAATAGTGAAAGATTGGATGTATTTTCCCTAGGATCAGGAACAAGACAAGGATGTCTGCTTTCACTATTTCTATTCAATATTGTAATGGAGATTCTAGCCAGGGAAGTCAGGCAAGAAAAGGAAATAAATGGAATCCAGATTGGAAAGGAAGAAATAAAAGTTTCTCAGTTCACAGATAACATAACCTTATAAAAAACGAATTCTAAGGAATCCACAAAAAATTGTTAGAGCTAATATATGAGTTCATCAAGGTTGCAGGATACCAGCATAATATAAAAAAACCAAACCAGGTATATTTCCATACATTAGGAAAGAAAAATACAACACAAAGTAAGAAAACAATTCTACTTATAGCAGCATTAAGAGGAATAAAATACTCTGGAATAAATTTAACAAAAGGAGTGTAAGCCTTGCACATGGAAAACCACAAAATACCATTGAAAGAAATTACATAAAACTTAAATGGAAACACAACCCACATTCACGGATCAGAAAGCAATACCCTCCAAATAGATCTACAGATTCAACACAGTCCTTATCAGAGTTTGAGCTGGATTTTTCACAGTAATTACCAAGCTGATCCTAAAACTCATGTGCGAAGCCCAAGGTACCTAGAATAGCCAAAATAATCTTTAAAGGGGAACAATGTCAGACAACTCACATCTCCCAATAATTTCAAAACGTATGACAAAGCTACAGTGATCAAGACAGTGTGGTATGGGCATAAGGAAAAACATATAGATCAATGGAATAGATGAGAGCCTGGAAATTAACTCTCACATTTACAGTTGTTGATTATTGACAAAGGTATCAAACTAATTCAATGGGCAAAAACGAGTCCTTTCCACAAATATGCTAAGACAACTGGATATCCACACACAAATGAAAGAAATTGGACCCCAACCTCATACCACATGTAAAAGTTAACTCAAAATTGTTTAAAGACCTAATGTAAAAGTGAAAGCTATGAAAATTTTAGAAGAAAGCATAAGGTAACATTTATAACTTTGGATTTGGTAATGGTTTCTTAAATATGACATCAAAAGCACACAAAACAAAATAAAAAGTAAATAAATTAAACTTCATCAAAATTAAACACTTCTGTGCTTCAAAGAGCACCATCGAGAAAGTAAAAGCTGGGGCACCTGTCTGGCTCAGTTGGTAGAGCATGCAAATCTTGATCTCAAGGTTGTGAGTTTGAGACCCATGTTAAGTGTAGAGAATGCTTTAAAAAAAAAAAAAAGCCAACCCACAGAATGAGAAGAAATATTTGTAAGTCGTATATTTAACAAGAAACTTGTATCTAGAATATAAAAAGAACTCTTACAACTCAGTAATAAAAAGACAAATAACCCAATTATAAATGGGCGAAGAATCCTATAACCCACGTTGGAAGTGAGGTGAGTCCAGGATCCCAGGCAAAGTTACTGTGATGAAGATTAACTTGTTAGTGTTGTATAGACCATGGGGGGCATGTTTCCTTCTAAGTTGTCAGGACGCATCAGCTCCATCCTTCAGGCTTTAAGAGGCATGTCAATTGGGCACACTTCCAACTCAAGCATGCTCAAGAGAGGCCTCCTGGAGCCCCTCAGCTTTAATTCCCAGCAGCAATGTGAGTCAAATTCATTCTGCTAAGCTCATGAGCTAAGCAGGGTAGCACAGCTGAGGGGCCAGTTCATCTTTCCCCCAGGACGTGCAGCCACAGAGATCCTGATCCCTTCCTGAGCCATGGCATGCTGCTAAGAATAGTGAGAGTACAGTATATGTGCCTCTGAACATCTTCCCATGGAGTCATGAGTATTTACAACCTTTCCTGGAATAAAGAGATCCTCAGCCTGCAGTACTTCTTTGAGAATGCCCTGTGGTCTCTCTCTTCAAAATCCAGCCTTAAATTCCTCTCCTCCAGGAAGCATATCATGATTTCACCACAGCCCTCAAATTGAATTTCTGGAATGATGAAACCTGACTTTGGCTTATGAGTAGGTCAGTGCTGCTTGAAAAGTACGTCTGCTGGGCTATATGTGGGAGGACTCTGGCCCCAACATTTCTTAGCCTAGTTATTATCCCCTTTTTGGATAAAATAACATATGACATGAATATTAGTTATAACTCTTTGCTTGTAAGTGACAAAAACCCAACACAAACTTGAGTAGTACCTGGGCTGATGGATCTAGGGATGTGGTGCTAAATAACATCCTCTCTTTTGTGGCTTCTGATCTCTTTTAACATTGCCTTCATTCTCTTCTCTGGCATACTGGCTTTCTTCTAGAGCATGGTCCTAGAAACTTCCAGGATTGCCTCCTCATGTATTTGCTACCTGAGAGGAGTGGGCTTTCCTTCTGACTCCCAGTACAGAAAATCCCTGGGAAGGGCTCTGATTAGCCCAGCCTGGGCCCACTGCTCACCTGTGAACTCATTACTGTGGCTGGGAGGTGGGTCAGACTACACTGATACGGGGAGGGGAAAGTCCTCCAAGGAAAGAGGGGCCATTTTTAGAGGAATGGGAGCGGTAGAAGCGGAAAAACAACTGACGTCTGTTACATGATGCTGCCTGGATTCTTTGACGCTGAAGCTGGTCGGGTTGATAAACTCCTGGTATAGCAGACCAAGAGTGATATTTACTATTTTTTGCCTACACAATGCTCATTCACCTTTTCCATAACAACCACCCCAGTTTCCTCTGGGGAAGTACTCTACTCCTATTCCCAGCCCATGTGTTGATATGAGACCCCAGCCCAGTGAGGAGTGGGACACATGACCCAGACTGGTCAGTTAGCACAGACCATACCCTGTGGCCACCCTTATGGTTCCTATGAGTGCCTTGAGGGCTGAAGCTGTGTGTCACTCAGTTCTGGGTCTCCCACAGCAGTGCTTCCCAGACCTGGATGACCTCGCAAACACCTTGGGGCCCCTCCTCAGACGTACAGGATCTGTAAATGTGGGGTTGGTCGTTGGCAGCTATCTATCATTTATCTGTCTATCTATCTATCTGTCATCTATCTGTCTATTATCTATCTATCATCTATCTATCTATCTATCATCTATCATCTTTTTTTCTGGGCATTTATATTTTTAATAAGCTCCCTTGTGAATAGGGATGATTGGGTTTGGGTGTCATTGCTTCACCATGTTTGCACACAGTAGGTGCTTTGTGGCTGCTGGTATACTGGAAAGCTTGGGTCAGTTTTCCAAGTGTGATCATGCTAGCTGTCTTTGAGTTGCTCATGGGAATAGAACTGCCAGGACTCCCTTTGTGTGTTTTGAGGTGGTCCTGCTACTTTCAGTTGGTGATCCAGGTCCTCCTTTTTGGAGACATGACACTTGCTGATGTGAACAAGGCCTCCCAATTCCAGGAGCTGGCAGAGCCCCAGAGGTCTGGGACACTTGAGAAGACAGTCAGCTTGAAATGGGCTTGCCGGGTTAGTTCCAATCAGGCCAGGATGACTCAGTTTGAATGTCAGGACCTTCTAAAATTAATCTGCAACCACATCTAAAATCAGCACCTTGCACAAAGTCACCAGCTCCCTCCTTGCCCCATGGAGGGTTTGGGAACCTGGGGGAGCAGGGACTGGACCATCTCCATCTTTCAGCCCCTCAGACATTTGTCTGAATTTAGATTTGCTAACAGACAGTTTTCCTTCTGCTTTTTCTTTTCTTTTTCTTTTAAAATTCTTTCCCTTCCAATTGCAAGCAAAGGCTATTTTTATGGCCAGGGGTTTCATTTCTCAAAAGGAGGATGACAGGCAGTAGATATTTTAGTACCATGTCCTTAGTTCTTATTAATGGAATTAAGGTACAAACTTAATCCAAAATATTCAGAGTTTTTTTAAGTTTTTTTTTAAAAATTAAAATAGTTGTATATAATCATTGTAAAAAAATCAAGATTATACAGAAAGTTCTAAAGAAGAAAATAGTAATTATTGGAAATTTATCATCCAGAGATAAATAATTGCTGGCGTGTTTGTGCATGTCCTCCTAATGTTTTTTTTTTTAAACAAATCCTTAAATTTGACCAATTAAAAAAATAAAAATGCATAATTTGCATAAATGGTAAGCCCAAGAAAGTCTTTGGATTCTTTGTCCAAGACATTCTCCTGGAGGGAAGAAATCAGATATTTAGAGTCTGTACATCAATGTTACTCTTAAACTGTCTTTCACTTTCATAGTCTGTTGGCTAAATTATAAGTGAGAACCTTCTGGAAGGCAGTTTGGAGTTATGTATTGAAAAAAACAGTCATGCTTACCCCTTGAGGCAGCAAATGCATTTTAGGAATTTAAGCTAGAGCAGAGCTTCCCAAACTTTCTTGGTTCTTGGTGCCTTCAGTGTCTCAGAAATTTTTTCACAGCTCTTCCTAGGCCAAAAGAAGTATGTAATAGTTCCATTTATTAAGTAGTTATGTCCAAACAACTTAAGTATTTATGTCCTAACAACTTAGAAGTCAACACAATTTCAGATTCTCTCTCACTGGTTCAGTTAAATCATCAGCCAAACAGGAATAATGATGATATTTATTCTCTAGTGAGAATTAAATGAGTTTGACAGCATCCTGGCATTTGATTAGCACTCCATAAATATTAGCAATTAATATTAGTGGCTAATCACTTAGAACCATGTTTCGAACATGTAGTTCACAGGAGGAATGAGAGAGGGCGCCCGTGGGTACATTCTGAGCTCGGGGCTGTCTCAGGAGCCTCCCGCCCCTGTCTCGCCCCCAGGTGGGCAGACTCCTCACCGTTCCCTTGGTTCCTCTTCTTCTCCTCCCCGTCTCCCTCTTTACATTCTCTCCCACCATTCTGCTTTTCACACCAAAGAGGAATAGGAAGTGAGGGTAATGAAAAACAAAAAGGAAAAGGACCTTTTCTTGTAGGATAAGGATGTCTCCTGATTGAGTGGGCTGATCTTGGATATGGGCTCTTCGAGGGCAGCCAACAGGGCTTCCTATGTGTTCTGTGTAGAATTCCCTGGAGAGTATGCTTAAGGCTTGAACTAGCTCTTGTAAGATCCTGGTCCTGGCGTGACTGACTCATTCTGTAATGGAAGGGTCTGACTGCCCACTTCCTGCAGTGCCCATACTGCCCACTCCTGGAAATCCACCAGTCCAGCTGCTCCTTGGAGGTGGGACCAGCCAGGGGATGGTGGCAGAGGAAAGCTAGTGACAGTGGACTCTCCTTAGCCTTAAGCTGGCTCAATTTGTAACATCCCTTGGGCATGAGGCTCAAATAAGCTAATTCCTCCGGGGGAATGCTTGAGGTGGACCTTGCGTTCCCATTTACACTAGGCAGGACTCTCAGGAGATAAAGTGGCAAATCTAATCATCACCATGATACAACAGCTGTTAATTTAGCACCTACAATGAACCAAGAGTGATATCTTTTACATAACTTATCTCATTTAATAATAATAAATACCATGTGCAATATATGTCATTTATCTCATTTTGCAGGTGAGGAAACTGAGAATCAAAGAGGTTAAAATTTGTCCCAAGTTCACACAGATGGCAAAACTATTATTGATCACAGTTTGTCTGTCTTGAAGATTAGTATTATGAGATCTGAGAATATTATTTGAAGGGTTGATGTATAATCACAAAAAATTGGAAAACAGACTTAATTTCCAACAATAGGGTATTGATTACATAATGTGTAATAACATCCATACAATGGAGTATTGTACAGTGAGTAAGATTGACAGTGTGGTATTTATTGGCATGGGGATATTTTCACAGTATATTTTCAAAGAGAAATATATAGTATGATTCTATTTTTGAAAGATAAAACAAATGTTCTAAGACCTTACAAATATTGCTAGGCAAAAAAAAAAAAGTCATGTATGCAAAGAAAGATGTCTAGAAGTATAAATGCCAAAATGTTAGTCTTAGAAGACCTTTGCAAAGGGGGATTGTGGGTGACTTTTACTTCCTCCTTCATTATTCGCTTCTGTTTTCTGGTTTTCCTAAGTATCCTTGTGTTACTTATTATAAAAAGACAGAGGTGATGAGCACTGGGTGTTATATGCAACTAACGAATCGTTGAACACTACATCAAAAACTAGTGATATACTATATTCTGGCTAATTGAACATAAAAAAAAAAGACAGTGGAAAAGGGAATATCAGTCTGGAATTAAGGAAATTCTGTATTCTAATGCCAGTTCTGCCTCTGACTTATTTTGAGCAAGTCCTTTTCCTTATGGGTTTTGGCATCTTCATCTGTAACATGAGTGATTGCTTAGTAGACAGGAAAGCCACGAGAGTAAAGACCATGTCTATTTTGTCCTAGAAGTGTTTGTAACAGATGCTGTACTCAGTAAATAGTCAATTAATGAATAAATAATGTGTGGTGGGTAGGAGAGTTACAGAGACATGGCATACAGCAGTGGTCTTCAAATGCGATCCAGAGGCAGAATACCTAGAGGTTGTGGGACTTTTTGTCCACACCATGAAAAAATCACGAGACTGGTCTCTGTTACATTCAATTCATCAGCTTGGGAAGTTGGTTCAGCTCTGGGCCTAATGTAGAATGGACTTGAGTTCCAGTCCCTATACTGCTCTTTGCCAGCTGTGAAATCTTGAGGAAATTATATATCTTTTTCTGAGCTTGTTTTCTCATCTGTAAAATGAGAGTAATAATTAACACTTAGCTCAGGGTTGCTCTGAGTATTTAAACACTCTGTTTAGAAATTAGTTCAAAATGGTAGACTAAAAACTCCGGCCACTTTTTCCTATCCCAAATCTTAAGAAACACCAGAAAAAAGAAATTTATATAATCCATAAATGTTCTGACAAACAAGAAGGGGCAACCTCAGTGGAACTGAAATTGTGAGGAATTGATGAAAGCAAAAAAGATGGTGAAGTTGGAAGAATGAAAGCAGTGTCTGAAACATGTGAGGGAGAGACCACCATGAAAGGTGGGAGGGGCTTTGAAGGTGCTTCAAGCTTGAAGACAGTGAATGTGGGGGTGGTGGTAACTGACAGGGTAATGGGCTGAGATGTTGCAGTAGGAACAATCAAGTCAACCAGTTACTTACTCCTCCCACCCCATCTTCTGCCTTTAGCCAAACAGCAGCATCAGAGATATCTGCCTCCATCATGCAAATGTGGGCACTCAAGCTGGAGAGGCAAGGCAACACCTAGGAAGAACAGACATCAGTTTGTTTATCAGTTTGTTTCTTACCCTCTATCATCTCTCCCATACAATGACTGGAGACATCACACTATAACGGATAACAAAGAATCTCAAATCCAAGATGAGTGTACAACCAAGAACCACTGGACACTGAGACAAACCACTATAATGACATAGGCACAGAGTACAATAAACAGAAATACAGGCTCCCAAAGAAACAGAACTAGAAGCGCAGACAGATTAAACATTTAGAATGAGCATAAATATTCTCAGAGAATTATTAGAGAAAGTCTGAGATCTCAGAAATAAAAAAATAATAAAATTCTCAAAGGCATCCTCAATAAATGGGCTATGAACAGGTTGGGCATAGGTGAACAATAGCATGTAAATGAGCTGGAAGATCAAATTGAGAAATTCTTTAAAATATACTGCAAAAAAAGAGAAAGCATGAAATACAAGTTAGGATATATGAAAAGTAGATTCAGAAGTTTTACTATCCATCAAATAGAGGTTCCAGAAAGAAAAATAGAGAAGAGAAGTGAGGAAGACTGAAATAAGTACAGAAGGAAGTTTCTCAAGTTGATGAAAAACAAAAGTCTTCATCCTGAAAGGGTCCACCACATGATAAGCAGACCAGAAATCTTAATATGACGAATAGATATGCCATGGTGAAATTTGGAACATGAAGGATAGAGAAAAGGAAAACAGATTACTCATGAAGGAAAGCAGATAAATGTCAGATTCAACTACAACACTGCATGCTGGAATATCTTCAAAGATCCAAGAAAAAAATGATTTGAACCAGCCTAGCTATCATTCAAGTGTGAGGGTAAAATATATAAAGACAATTTCAGGCATCCAAGGATAATTAAATAAATTACCTTCAGTTTTTTCTGCAAGAGGATGTACTCCAACACAATGAAAATAAATCCAAGAGAAAGGTATAGGATTCAAGTAACAGTGATGAGTAAAGAAATCAGTAGAAATTGTTGATGTCTAAATAAGTGTTAACTGAAAAAAAAAACCAACAGCTTTGCCATCTGGAATTGAAACCCTAAAATGTATCATTGTAGGTGGGGAGAGAGGGGGAGGAAGGAAGTATGAATGGAGCAAGGTCCCCGAGGTGTGTAGTGGGTGCTCATGAGAGGCACTATACGTATATGGGCCAAGAAAGGAAAGACAATAATGATCATATATTGGAGCTAAAATTTAAAGGTAAGCACTTGAACATCAGAAATTAAATCAAGAAGACCCAGTCCAGTTAAATTAACCCAATAAGTTAAACTGACTTATGAAAAAAACCCAGCAAATCAGGAGGAAAAGAAGTCTCCCAAATGTAGCTTCATACTGTTTCTAAGGCAGATAGCTGAAACAAAATGACAGAGACATTGAAAATGAAGGGGCAGAAGATATGGTGAATATATGCTGACAAAAATGGAAGAATGTCTAATGATATTAACATCAGAAAAAAAATGGAAGATAAGGCAAAACAAATGTTACAAGGGATAGAAAGTTTATAATGATATAACAATTATGAACTTTTATTCACCTAACTACCTAACATGAATACATAGAAAAGAAAGCATACTTAAAAAAATGGAAGC
The DNA here is from genome assembly GCF_017311325.1 of Ursus maritimus. Lineage (NCBI taxonomy): Eukaryota > Metazoa > Chordata > Mammalia > Carnivora > Ursidae > Ursus > Ursus maritimus. Next base: position 105,526,193 of record NW_024423343.1, on the reverse strand, counting down.
CATAACCAAATGGGGTTTGTTTAATAAATATAATAAATTTAATGTGTATTAATAAGTCCAAAGTTCAGAAGACTATAAGATATTTCCTGTAGATGCTGGAAGGGTATTTGATAAAATTCAATGTTATTAATAGAATAATTTAATGAACTAAGAGTAGATGGACTCCTACTTAACATGATAAAATATGTATATACTGCCACTAAGAAGGGGAAGCACTAGAAATGTTTCTGCAATGGTTAGGAAGAAGAGAGGCTGCTCCTTATCAGTAATATTATTTAACATTGTTCTGGATATATCAGCTAACATAATTGAACTGGAGAATGAAATAAGAGCTCTAAAAATGGGAAAAAAGTAATATTATTTTTACTTGTAAACATTATTGTTGATTACTGGGGAAACTCAAGATAATTTATTGGAAAATTATAATACATGATAGAGAATTCAATAAATTTGGTATGTACAAAATTAATATGCAGACACACAATAAACTACATGTATATAAACAACAATCAAAAGTTACAACGGAAGAAATGACTTGACTTACAATAGCAATAAAAGAGATGAAATGCTAAGGTAGATGGTGTGAGAATTGAGTTAAATTGTGGAGAGACACACAGCTGGTGTTGCAAGATTGTTTGGTGTGTGGAAAACACATATCTGGTGTCAGAAGTGAGGTAGTGTGGTAGTAGCAAATTGAGAGTAGAAGAGACACACAGGAGAAATAAAGTTTTTTTTTGTTTTGTTTTGTTTTGTTTTGAAGGTAGAAAACCTTAAAATATTCCATTAAAAGCCCTAGTTGGAACTAATAAATTCAGCAAAGTTGCAGGATACAAAAATCAACCCACAAAACCCACTTGCATTTCTATACATTAATGAATAATCTAAAAAGGAAATTAAGAAAACAATTTCACTTACAATAGCATCAAAAAATATACTTGTACCCTGAAAGCTACAAAAAATTGCTGAAAGAATAAAGAAGACACAGATAAACAAACACATAAATTAAAATCCCTTGGTCATGGATGGGAAAGCTTAATATTATTAAGATATCACTATTACCCAAAGCGATCTATAGATTTAATGCAGTCCCTATCAACATCCTAACAATGGTTTTTGCAGAAATAGAAAAATCCATACTAAAATTCACATGGAATCTCAAGGGACCCTGAGTAGCCAAAACAATCTTGAAAAAGAACTAAGTTAGAAGACTCACATGTCTTGATTTCAAAACTTACTATAAAAATACAGTAATCAAAACAGTGTGGTACTGGCACAAAGACAGACATACGGAACAACAGAATAGAATAGAAAGCCTAGAAATAAACTCTTGCATATATTGTGCCAAGATTATTGAATAGGGGAAAAATAATCTTTTAAATAAAGGTGTTGAGAAAACTGGATATCCACATGCAAAAGAGTGATGCTGCACTCTTATCTTATACTACACACCAAAATTAACTCAAAATCAATAAAAACCTAAATGTAAGAGCTAAAATTTAGAAGAAAGCATAGGGGAAAAAGCCTCTTGACAATGGATTTGGCAATGATATCTTAGTATGACACCAAGAACACAGTCAACAAAAGTAAAAACAGATGAATTGGATTACATCAACCTTAAAAACTTTTGTGAATCAAAGGACACAATCAACAGAGTGAAAAGGTGACCTACAGAACAGGGGAAATATTTGCAAATCATATATCTGATAAAGGGTTAACATCCAGAATATATATATATACATATAAAACACCCAGAATATATATATTTAACTCCTACAACTCGACAAAAACAAAACAAACAACCTGATTTAAAAAATGGGCAAGGTGGGGGGAGGTCCTGGGTGCCTCAGTCAGTTGTGTCCTACCTTTGATTTCAGCTCAGGTTATGATCTCGTGGCCTTGAGATTGAGTCCCCCCCACCGCAGTCAGACTGCACTCAGCAGGGAGTCTGCTTGAGATTCTCTCTCTTGCTCTGCCCTGCCCCCCTCAAATAAATAAATAAATCTTAAAAAAAAATCAGTCATGTTTGGGGTGCCTGGGTGGCGCGGTCAGTTAAGAATCTGACTCTGGGTTTCGGCTCAGATAGTGATCTCAGGGTAATGAGATCAAGCCTTGAGTCAAGCCCTGTGCTCAACGTGGAGTCTGCTTGAGACTTTCCTTCCCTGTCTTTCTGCCCCTCCTGTGCTTTCTCTCTCTCTTTCTCTAAAATAAATAAATCTTTTAAAAAATTGGGTAAAGGACTTGCATAGACACTTCTCCAAAGAAGATATACAAATGGCTAATAAGCACACAAAAAATGTTCAACATCACTAAATCATGAGAGAAACGCAGATCAAAACCACGGTGAGATACCATCTCATACCTATTAGGTGGCTACTGTATAAAAAAGCCAACAGTGAATAGCAAGTGTTGGTGAGGATGTGAAATTGGAGCCCTCGTGCACTGTTGGTGGGACTGTAAGACGATACAGCAGCTGAAACCATGGTAGGGTGGTTTCCCCAAAACTTTGAAAAGTAGACTTACCATTTCATCCAGCATTTCCATGTTTGGATATATATCCAAAAGAACTGAAAGCAAGTCTCAAAGAGATATTTGTACATCCATCTTTATAGTAGTATTATTCACAATAGCCAAAAGTTGGCAGCAATTCGGTTGTCCATGGATGAATGGATAAACAAAATGTGGTATATACACACAGTAGAACATTCTTTAGCATTAAAAAGAACAGAAATTCTGATACAATCTGCAACATGGATGCTGTACACCGAGTACATTATACTAAGTGAAATAGCCAGTTACAAAAAGACAAATAGCATACAATTTCACTTCTATGAAGTACCTAGACTAGACAAATTCACAGAGACAGAAAGTAGAAGATTGGTTGCCAGGGGCTGGGGGAGGAGGGAATGGGGAGTAGTTCTTTATGGGTACGGAGTTTTGGTTTTGCAAAACAAAAAGAGTTCTGGGGATCTGTTGTACAACAGTGTGAATGTACTTAACATTTACGGAACTGTACAATTAAAGATGCTTAAGATGGTAAATTTTATGTCATGTGTATCTTCTTACAACTAAAAATAAAAAAAATAAACCAGAATGAAGAACTTTCTCACCTACCATATTGGTTAGAACAAAGTACGTTACATTCTTATAATGGACTACTGTGTAGCTATAAAAAAGAATAAGGAAGCCTTATGTGAGCTTCTGATAAATGTGTATATAAAGCTCACCAAGATATATTAAGCAAACAAAAACAAAAACCAAAACAAACACAAAATGACATGAATAATAATGTGATAGTATTATACCTCTGGTGGTTTAAACACATAGCCACAGATTCTTTGACATTCCTCCCATAAAAAGGTGAAGTCTATGCTCCACTTTGTGAAATACAACAGAGCTTTGTGACCATTTTGACCATAGTGATTCTGTGTGATTTCTATCATATAAAGGGTTGTGCAACTTCTGCCTTCCTCAATCTAGCATTGGCTTTTGGAGACTGGGGCCTCTATGTCGTGAGGAAGCCCAAGTCACCCAGAGAGACCACGTATGGGACGCATGGTCAACAGTCCGACTGCGCACAGTCACCGTACGTGTGAGGGAAAAAACTTCTAAGCAATTCCAGCTCGCAGCCATTGGGGCTTTCCAGTTGAGATCCCAGACACCGTTGGAGCAGAGGAAAACCATTCCCCCAGAACCCCGCAAAACTCCTCACCCAGACTCTGTGGCTTTATACAATGGCTGTTATTTTATGCCGCTAAGTTTGGAGCATTTTGTTACCTGGCTATAAATACCTGGAAGTCTCCTTTTGTGGGGAGGAGGGGAAGAACACACGTAGGTGTATTGCACGCATGAACTATCTCTGAAGGGTCCACAAGAAACTGGCCACACTGGCTACTTCCCAGGGAGGGGACCTGGTAATAAGGAGACAGGAAGGAGAGACACTACTCTTCCACTTTTGCACCTCTTGTGATACATGTTCCTGTGACCCAAAGAGGAAATCAAATGCAAAAGTACTGGAAAGGAAGAGACAAAACTGTTCTTGTTGGCAGAACAGAGAACACTACCTGGCTAACCAGGAGTGTTATTTTGGCAATGGTTAAAGTGAAGAAGAGAACTCAGCAAGCTGGTCAGGTTATAGTATGAGGCGAATGCAGCCCTTCCTTTGGTCCCAGCGACAATCAGGTTGAAAATGCTGCAACAACAACAATCCACCATTGGTGGTTCGTTTTCTTCCAGACTGCCCTCTAAAGTTCAGCTCCAGAATAGCCATCTTTAATCCCGTAACATCCCAGGTTGGATGGCTCTTCTCCAGAGTGGGCGGAGCAGCTGGGAAGAGGCCCGCCCAGGTGGACACAGGGAGGACATGTGGGGCCCCAGGGTGCAGGCAGCAAGGGGATGACTGTGGTCCTCCCTCAAATCTTGCTTACCCTGGAAGAGTTGCTGGTTTAGGCAGGATGGAAGCTGGTGGCATGGAGGAGGATTCTGCCAGCGGCGAGAGGCGGGGAGGCCACGCAGGGAGAGAGAGGAGGTTAATTAATCTCCAATGGGACTGCAGCCAGGGTCTCACTGGACGGGCTCTCCAGTGGGAACGGGCCCTCCTCCAGGCCTCTGTCTTCCCTGGCTGGAACTCATCAGGAGCCTCCGAGTGCAGGGCAAAGTCCAAGAAATAGAGGCTGTGTTCCAGCAGAAGGGTTAATGCCTAAGCCAGTGCGTCTCAACCTTCTGTAACCCCAGAACCACTGAGTGAGGAGGTGCAGCAGAACGCAGATGCCAGGGCACCCCACCCTCAGGAGTCCTCCTTGAGCAGTCCTGAGGGGTCTGGTATGCAGCAAAGCAGGGAAACCCAGCCCCCAAACTCAGGCATAAGCAGGGGTGGGGAGCTCTCCTGTCACAGCGGCCCAGAGCAGGTCCAGCTGCTTGAGTTGGAAACTAGGAAGTGTGTGGTTTGTCCTGTCTTTGACATCTCCTCACTCCTGGGGCCCCATCATCTGCTCTCTTCACCTGTCTCCTGACTTAGTCATTTTTTCATCATCTCCTCTTCATCTCCACCATTACTGATGGCAACAACCAATTAAAAAAAATTCTGATGCCCATGCCAGTGCCCCAGACCAATTCAATACAAGTCTCTTGGGTAGTTCCCCAAGCTTGTGGTTTTTTGAAGGTCCCCAGGTGATCCAATGCGTAGCGAAGACAGCCATTACTTAAGGCTGACCCTATTGCCCTTGCCAGTAATGGGCTCAGAAATGGGCATGTGACTCGATTCTGCCCAATGAGACTTGAGAGGTCTTGGGGTGAGGCTTCTGAAAATCTAGCAGTTCTGGAAGATTACTCAGTCATAAAAAGGAATGAACTACTGATGCGTGCTACAGCATGAATGCACAGCATGGTGAGTTACTGCTCACTGGTTAAGAGCGCTCCATCCTGGGTGATGAAAATGTTCTAGAACTAGACAGGGGTGGTAGTTGCACAACACTGTGAGTATATTAATGCTGCGTAAATTTCATTACGTGTGTTTTACCAAAGAAGATGGCACCTCTCCTTTGTGTCACAGTGAGAAGAGCAGCCTAAGGAAGAAGCCAATAGTAAGAAACGCAGAGCAGAAAAATGGGGCAAACCTGGTCACATATGACAGGGTTGGGCTGCTGAATCAGCACACCCTGGGGTCTGCGGTACTTCCAGGCATCTTGTTATAGTTGATGATAAATGCCCTTACGGTTTCAGGCTGTTTGGGTCAGGGTTTGATATAAAATGTTTTAGATTTCCTCCTCTAGTCCTTGACACTGGGTGACATCAGGTGGCCTCTGAGCCTGCTGACTGAGGCCACCTCTGCACGGAATGTCCACCAGCTCCCCGAGGCCACTCTGTCTCTTCTAGCTCTCCTGGGCAGTGACACTGTGGGCGCCAGACCTCAGTCTGCAGGAGCTCTGAGAGAATATCATGCTTTGGCCGTTGATTGGAGGGGCAAGTCCCTCCCCAAACTGCCTCCTGTCTTTCTAGATGGGGAGCAGCTTCAGTTGGATTCTCCAGGAAGAGATTATTAGTGTGTCACTGACTTCAAAGACTGAAGGGAAAATTGCCATGAGCCTCATGACAAACTTCCACTCTAAATTAGACCTCATGGGTGACTTGGCATTTGGGAGATGCAGGCTTGAGGCTGTGACACCGCCAACAGTGTCATGGCTGTTGGACAAGAAGTGCTTTCAGGCTCATCCTTGGAGTTAGTTATGCCCACCCCCTTGCAGGAGAGCTCTCCTCTCAACCCTCTGCCTCCCATTCCCCATCCATACTGCCTGAGCAATGTCTAACCCTGCAAGGCACCTCTCTGCCCATCCTCCCTACCCCATTCCTTCTCTCTCCCGCCACCTGCAGTTCCTGTTCCATAACCAAGACATGCCTATATCATAAACCTTTGTGTAAATGTCCATCCTTCCCTTCTCATAATGGATGGGAACGGTCACTAGATCTCTTTCCTTTGTCCCATTCCATCTTGGGAGGGAGACAGGGCCAGCAAACGCTCAGCTTCTCTCGTGGCCATTTTCAGGCCTTCGCTTTTCCTTCCTCACTTATTCCTCACATATCTATTTCTCCACTGCACATTCCATCCTCTCTTCATCTTTCCCTGTTCCCCAACCCTGAGCCCTCTCTGTTCATTGAAGCTCTGCTTCTCCTATTTCAACACCTGCCAGCATCAGGGCTAATGGGGCATCTGCTCCATGGCCTGTCTAACCAGCCTCACCATTCCCTGACTCCCCACTTCTTATTATGGCCAGATTATACTGGGCACGGGTAGGGGCCAGGCCTTGCCCACCTCACCTCACTGCATTCTCACAACAGACCCATGTTGAGGCACCATTTGTGGGCCTGCACAGTGAGAATGAACATGTGAATGCCTGTCCTTCTTATAGGTGAGGGCTTCTCCAGGGCCTGCCTGTCCAGGGCTTTGATAGAGTGATGCTCTGAGAGTAGGGCTGAATCATCTCATTGTACTAGGGACTCAGTGCTTGGGCTTCAGGGGAAAGAGGATAAGTAGCCAGGCTGACTTGTTAGGACAGATATCCTGGAGTTGGTAAGTTGGCTGACAGGATGCTGGGCCATTGTCCATAGATACTTCCTGGACAGACAGCTGAGATCGTCTGAGCCCTTCTTATCCTCCCATCTGTCCGTCCATCCATCCATCCATCCATCCATCCATCCATCCATCCATCCATAAAACAGTGTAACTTAGTGCAGGCTTCCAAACTCTGTTGTGTACAGGACCATGTGGGTACCATGATTGAGTGGAGCAGACCAGGAAGAGGATGATAGCTAGCCTTTGACACTTGCCTTTCGGGCTAGAGGTGCAATAGGGAGCAGTGAGGCCTGGGGAAAAGTAGGGAGCAGATTCTGATATAAAGGGGTCAACTTAGCAGATTATTGTCAAGAGGAAATGTGGGCCCAATGGGACCTGATATCCTGATTTTTCTAGAGAATCCAGAAATGTGAGCTTTTATGTAAACTCTCCCAATTGTTAAATGTCAACAACTAATCAAATTAAAAAAACACTGGGCAGGCTCCAATTGTGCAAGTCAAGCAAAACATGTATGGGCTGGAATCAGCCTTGGGACCCCCTCTGGCTTGGGATCCAAAACACAGGCTTTGGAGTTAGATTTAGAGCCTGCTCTAGCACTGGCTATCTGAGAGATTTGGGGCAAGTCATTCAGCCACTTTGAACCTCAGTTTCCTCATCTGTAAAATGGGTAAGACCTACAGGGTTGATGTGAGGGCTGGCGTGGATAATGCATGAAAAGCTCTGCACACAGTGCCTACTTAGAACACATGCTCAAATGGGTGGCCGTTGTTACTGTTTTGGTAGTTACTATTAGCTCTGGGCCTGGCACAGTGGCAGGCAAGGAGCCTCACAGGCGTGGCGGTGCTGACTTCAGTGGGGCTGGCCCCAGCAAGCTTCAAGGATGAGGACAAGGATGAGGGGCCTCCCAATCAGTACCTAGACTTCCCCTTCTCTCCTTCCACCTTCCCTTGGCATCCGCCCCTAGTCTTTTTTGGTTCCTTCTGCTGAAAATGAAAAGGGGAAAAAGGAACTTTTAAAAAGCAGAACAGAGGTTTTGGTTTTATTTCTTGTTTGCTTTTTAAGCTTATTTAAAATCCCGGTTTCCAGAGAAGTCAGCATAGATCATGGGGTAAATGCAGGAAATAAAAGAGCTTGTCTTTATGGGGGGTCAGAGCCTAGGGTACTGAGAACCCCGATTCTCAGAAGCCTTTCCTCCTCCAAGTATCTGCTCAGTGAGTGTTGTGGGGAAGGGGGGCTGCAACAGGGAGGCAGGGGCGGTCATCCACTTCATAGCACAGCGACAGCAAGGATCTTGATTTCCATCTCTGTCCATGTCAAACATCTCCCTGGTTGCTTGAGTTAACCTCAGTTAGTTTCTGTTATTTGAATCTCAGGAGGAGTGGTTTTGCTTCCAGGGAGCAGTGACTCACCCACAGTCTTATAGACTAAGGAGGGGTTCACTGTGGGTCTCCAGCAGCTCTGCTCTGGGGCTGAGCACCCCGGAGCTCTTCTTGATTCCTGTGGTGTCACTCTAACTTCTACCTCTCCTGTGACTGTACTAATTAAAACGAAGATGTTCAACTTAAGAGAAAAGAGATATAAATATAAAATCAAAGAAGTTGAGGGGGATATGTAATATTTGCAATATTAAATTTGAATTTGAAATATCAGTATGAATGTATGATTTTTTAAAATGTGAAATTTCTAGCTCCATCCATGAAAACGTCCAATGAGCAATCATATCTCAGGAGCAATGGGCAAACTTAGCACCCAGATTTTGGTTTTTGCTGCCATTTTCCACTGAAAGAAATTAGAACTTTTGGAGAAATGGTTGATTCTAGCAATGAAGAGAGAAAATACAAGGTAAACTTTCAACACTTATGTCAGAATGGTAAATTTTATGTGTCAGCTTAGGCAGGGTGTGGTGTCCAATTGTTTGGTCCAACGTGAATCTGGCTGTTGTTGTGAAGGTGTTTTGTGGATGTGGTTAACATGTACCATCGGCTGACTTTAAGTGAGGCGTGCACCCTTGATAATGTGAGTGAGGCTCGTCCCACCAGTTGAAAGCCTTATGAGCAAAAATGGAGGTTTCCTGGGGCAGAAGACATTCTGCCTGACTGTAACATAAAAATCCTGCCTGAGTTTCCAGCCTGTGGGCCTACCCTACAGATTTCAAACTCGTTTGTCCAATTGTGTGAATTATATCATAATTATATAACAAATATATAATACTTAAAATATATTTATATATTTATATACAAATATACAATTACATATTAAATTAATGCATAATAATATAAATCAACACATTAAATATGTTCATATATTTAAATAAATATAAATATATAAATAATTATAGTAATATTATAAATCATTGGTTCCTTTTCCCTGGAGAACCCTGACTGGCACCCCTTTAAAGACTAACAGGGAAAGGGGCACCTGGGTGGCTCAGTCGGTTAAGTATCTGCTTTCACCCAGGTCATGATCCCAGGGTCCTGGGATGGAGCCCCACATCACATTAAGATCCCTGCTCAGCAGGGAGTCTGCTTCTCCCTCTCCCTCTGCCTCTTCCCCTCTGCTCGTGCTCTCTCTCTCTCAAATAAATAAATAAAATCTTAAAAAAAAAGACTAATAGGGACATAGCAAAAGAACCAGGGGCCAGTTAGATGGGCCTCCCACTGGCCAAATTTGGGACATTTGAGTATCAAAAAAAAAAAAAAAGGACTGAAGTGATTGAAAACACTCAATAAGTAAAAACCTGTGAGTCCATAGTAATGTTTTAAAAGAAAGAGCAAGAGAGGAGAAGAGGAAAACCCCACCTCACTTGCTACCCTAGATGGCTATTATACCAATTCCTAACCTGAAAATAAAGAGAAAGAATTAAACATTCAGACTATCCTTTTAGTAGAAAGTGTAGAAGGAATGCTAGAATGAACAATTATTTTGCTATCCCCAGTGAAATAACTGACTTTGGGATGGCTCATCAATAGATGTGAAAACAATTTAGTTGAAAGTGTGTTATCAGGATACTTGTACGGTGCCACACTGACATTTCTCAGCTCATCTGATGGCAAAGCAAAAGTGTAGCTCCACAGTGGAAAGCGTAGGCTGTCACCACCTTGGCCAAGTGAGTGAATGAAGTACCATTAACAATGGCATGAGCCGACATCAGGCACTTCCTGTGCTCATGTGGTGTGAGGTACACAGCCTCAGGGCTCAAGTGAGCTTGCTGACGAGTGGTTAGACCGAACTTCCAGTCGATAGTAAGTCCAGGGGAGCAAGTCAAACAGACCTCGAGGAAACACAGTTCAGAACATGGGAAAGTCTATGGGACAGCTGACCTGGTTTCTTCAAACACGTAATATCATACTCCCCCACCGCGGCCAAAAGGGAGGACTGTTTGAGATGGACTAAAATGTCCCAGGAAAAATGCAACATGTGAACATTAACTGACTTCTGTTTCAAAAGAAAGGAAGAAAAGAAAAAAAACCCCAGTAAGTGTAAAATTAAATTGGTAAAACTGGTAGAATTAAATTAAATTTAATATGGATTGGATATAAGATGCTATAGACATATTATTATTAAATTTCTTAGGTATGATAATGGTTGCATAATTTATGAGAAGCACACCGAAGCCTCAACAAGTGAAGTGTCATGATACCTGCAGCTATACTTTAAATGGGTCATATATATATTATATATTTATTTAAATTATATATAATATATAAATTGTATATACATTATATATAATATAGAAATTATGTATACTATACATATATGTAAGTTATATATATATATTATATATATGCTGTATGTATACCCTGTATATGTAATATTTTACTACATATATAATATGTGGCCAAGTGTTCACAACTGTTGCATTGAGGTGATGGGTATATGAGTATTGTGTTATTTTTTTCAAAAGAAATTCTAGTATTTATTGATAAATATAAGATTAACGCTAATGAAACACACTAAAAAAAATCAAAGTATAGTTAAGATACATTATATTAATTTCATGTGTACAACATAGTGATTAGGCAACTGTATACATTATGCAGTGTTCACTGCAATAAGAGTAGTTACCATCTGGCACCATACAAAGTTATTACAATATTATTGACTAATTCCCTATGCTGTATTTTTTATCCCTGTGACTTCTTTATTTTACAGCTGGACGTTTGTACCTCTTAATCTCCTTTACCTATTTTGCCCATCCCTCTATTCCCATCCTCTGGCAACCACCAGTTTGTTCTCGGTATTTATCATACTATGTGTGTGTGTGCTTGATTTATATTTTAGACTCCACTTGTAAGTAAACCATATGGTGTCTGTCTTTCTCTGTCTGACTTACTACACTTAGCATAATACTCTCAGGGTCCGTCCATGTTGTCTTGAATGACAAGAGTCTATTATTTGTTATACTTGAGTAATATTCCATTGCATATGTATTCCAAGTCTGTATCCATTCATCTATCATGGACACTTAGGTTCCTTCCATATCTTGATTTTTATAAATACAGCTACAATAAACATAGGAGTACATCTTTTTAATCTTTTCAAATTAGTGTTTTCATTTCCTTTGGGTAAGCATCCAGCAGTGGAATTAACTATTTTTAGTTTTTTGAGGAACCTTATACTGTTTTCCACAGTGGCTGCACCAATTTACATTTCCACCAATGCTACACTGGGTTCTTTCTCCCCATCCTCATCAGCACTTGTTATTTCTTGTCTTTTTGATGCTAGCCATTGTGAGAAGTGTGAATTTATATCTCAGTGTGGTTGTGATTTGCATTTCTCTGATGGTAAATGATGTCGCACACCTTTTCATGTGTCCATCAACTATCCTGATGTCTTCTTTGGAAAAATGTCTACTCAGGTCCTCTCCCGTTTTAAATAGAATTATTTGTGGGGTTTTTTGTTTTTTGTTTGTGTTTTGTTTTTAAGATTTTATTTATTTGTTAGAGACAGAGAGAGAGCGTACAAGCAGGGGGAGCAGCAGGCAGAGGGAGAAGCAGACTCCCCACTGAGCAAGAAGCCCCATGTGGGACCCTGGGATCATGACCTGAGAGAAAGGCAGACACTTAACCAACTGAACCACCCAGGCACCCCAGTGTGCAAAGGCTTTTTAGTTTAATGTAGTTCTAATAGCTTATTTTTGCTTTTGTTTCCCTTGCCTGAGGAGACACATCCAGAAAAAAGTTGCTAAGGCGGTTGTCTAAGAGATTATTGCTTATGTTTTCTTTTAGTTCTACGGTTTCCTACCTCACATTTAGGTCTTTAATCCATTTTTAGTTTACTTTTGTGTGTGGTGTAAGAAAATGGTCCAATTCCATTCTTTTACACATAGCTGACCAGTTTTCCCAGTACCATTTGTTGAAGAGACTGTCTTTTCCCCTTTGTATATTCTTGCCTCCACAGAAGCAAGGATTTATTTTTAGGCTCTCAATCTCATTCTATTGATCTGTCTATTTTTGGGCAAGTACCATACTCTTTTGATAACTGTAGTTTTGTACTATAGCTTGAAATCTGGGATTGTCATGTTATTCTTTCTATATTTCTTTATGTTTGAAATTTTCCATTAAGGAAAGTTGGGGAAAAAAAAACCCTGTAAAACCAAAAAAAAATCAAAATAACGGAATAAATTTAACATAATAAAGGGTCTTGCCTTATGAAAAATAAGTCATGCTTTCCAGAGTGACCAGTTGGATGCCAGTTCTTGCTGCTGTTTCAGTTTTCGTGTGCAGCACGCCCATAGAATGTAGTGCTGTGAGAAGACTCAGTTCTCCAACCACTTTCTCCCCTCAAACCATTGTCAAACTTGTCATGGGGCAGTATGACATTGTTTGGCCTTCTCTTAACTTGATACCAACATTGACATATGAAATACGCTGGGGTTTTTTTCCTTCTATTTTTTGTAAGACACAGTCATTTACTTGGTGCCAGTATGATTCTAAATGGAAACAGAGTCCAGAGATTATAGCCTGCTGTGGCTGACAGCACTCAGTTATCAGATGGTCATGCAGATAATCCAGGTGCCAACACTGGTGTTTGCCTGTTCTGCCTCCCTTCTGTCGGCACACTGATTACAGCACAGTGCCAGCTTTTAAAAAAAATTTTATTTATTTGGCATAAGTGAGGTTAGGGGCAGAGGGAGAGGGAGAGAGAGAATCTCCAGCAGACCTCATGTGGCGCGTGGAGCCTGAGGTGGGGCTTGATTTTGTGACCCTGAGATCATGACCTAAGCTGAAATTAAGAGTCGGATGCTTAACCAACTGAGCCACCCAGGTGCTGCTAGCACAGTGCCAGCTTTTTTTTTCTTTTTTTAAGATCTTACTTATTTATGTGACACAGAGAGAGAGAGAGTACAAGCAGGGAGAACCGCAGGCAGAGGGAGAAGCAGGCTCCTGCTGAGCAGAGAGCCTGACGTGGGACTCAATCCCGGGACTTCGGGATCATGACCTGAGCTGAAGGCAGATGCTTAACCAACTGAGCCACCCAGGCGCCCCACAGTGCCAACTTTAATGCTCACATTCCCAAATTCTCTTGTTGCGAAGCACGGCAGGTGACCCAGTTCTGGCCAATGGGGTGAAGTAAGTCATTCATGGGGTGAGGCTCCGGGATAACCTCTGTACAAGGGACACACTTGGAGGCATGTGGCTTCAGTCGTTTACTCTTTGCTCCTTCATTTCTCCCTGACTAAAACTGGAAAAGCAGTAGCCATCTTGCTGCTGTGAGCATACATGTCCCATAAACTAACTAGAGTACCTTAGTCAGAAGATGGAAGGAAAAAAAAAAAAAGAAAAGAAGATGGAGGGAACTTATGTCCTTGACAACATCCTTGAACAGTTGCATTTGCTCTAGACTGCCTTTCTCTAGACTTCTTATTACATAGGAAATATACTCTCATGTGTTTCAGCCAGTGTTTATTGTCTTAACTTGCAAATAAATACACCCCTGAATAATTCATTCTGCATATACTAATGTTAGATGCTTAGATTATCATATGTGGCATGAATGTAGGTGTAAAAATTCCTAACAAAAATATTACCAAATAGAATTTAGCAATATATAAAAAGAATTATACACCATGACCAAGTGGGATTTATTCCAGGGATGCAAGTCTGGCTCAATATTAAAAAATCAGTCAATGTAATCTATCACATTAACAGTCTAAAGAAGAAAAATTATATAATATCAATTGATGCAGAAAAATCATTTCACAAAATTTAATACTTGTTATGATAAAAATTCAGATAACTAGGAATAGAGGGAGCTTTCTCAATTTGATAAAGAACATCTTAAAAAAACTTACAAGCAACATCATACCTAATAGTGAAAGACTGAATGTTTTTCCCCTAACCCTGGGAACAAGGCAAGGATCTCCACTCTCACTACTGCTGTTCAACACAGTACCGGAAGATCTAACCAGGGAAATAAAATCAAGAAAAGGAAGTTAAAGGCATACAGATGAGAAAGGTAGAAATGAAACGAGTCCTATTTACAACTGACATGATTTTCTACAGAGACAATCCTGATGAAAGAAGTCAAAGAAATCTAAATAAATGGAGAGACATTGCAGTGGTCATGGGTTGGGAGACTCAACATTGAAAAGATGTCATACTGTACAAGCTGACATACTGTACAATTCCTATCAAAATCACAGCAAGAAATGTTGTAGATATAAACAAGATTATCCTAAAATTTATGAGGAAAGACAAAGGAACTAGAATTGCTATTCCATTTCTTTCCATCTACTCCACACCAGTGAATGTACTACAATACAATTCTGACACTAGCTATGCAGAGTTGGACCCCACAAATTAAAGGTCAGGGTCCTCAACAAGATGCTCCCACTTCAGATGCTGGCCACAAGTGGGGTCCTAGGACACTTGTACTTCTGATCAACTGGCTACAAATTAGGGGGGTTCCCATTGCCTCCTCGGGTTCACTGATGCACTGGAACGACTCATAGAACTATACTTACGATTATAGTTTTATTATACATATTAGGGACAGGCAAATGAACAGACATGTAGGACAGTGTCTGGGAGGGAATGCAGAGCCTCCGTGCTGTCTCCCGGTGGAATCAGGCACTTCACTCTCTTGGCACAAACATGTGCTCACCATTCCGGAAGCTCCATTGAGCTTCAGTACCCACAGTTTTTTTTGGGTGTCATGATCTATTGAATGACTGGCCTCGTGAATGAACTCAATCTCTGGTTCCCCCTGCTTCCCCTGAGGGCAGAGTTTGGGCTGATATCATTTGGCCCAAAGCCCCAGGCCAATGATCACATGATTAGTCTTTTTGGTGACCAGCCTTTATCCAGAGTCATTTTATCTCTTAGTGTAAACTCAGATGAGATCCAAGGGGCTCAATAACAGACAGTCCTATTACGTTGGAAATTCCAAGGATTTACTGTCTTCTAGAAACAAGGGACAGATGCCAAATTCTTTAGTATATTATACGCTATATTATAGTATATTATATAGCGTATAGTATGGCATATGATATTATAAATTTATTTATATATGTTATTATATGATAATAGCTAATATTATACTATGTATTATAGTATATTATGTGATATATTATAGTGTAAATTTATTTATATATATTCTATAGTAATGGCTAAAACAATTTTGAAAAAGAAGAATGAAGGCGGAGGAACCACTTTATGTGTTTTCAAGACTTCTTTTATAGCTGCTGTTACTAAGACTATGTGGTATTGGTGAAGAGATAGACACACAGATCAATGGAACAAAATAAAGAACCCAGAACTAGACCCACAAGTGTGGCCATGGCAGTGGTTTACATTAATCTACACATGTGATAAAGTGACAAAGAGTTACACACATACGTTGTACCAATGTCAGGGTCTGGCTTTATATTGTATTATAGTTATGTGAGATGCTAGCACTGGGGGAAACTGGGTGAAGGGTACAAGGGCTCTCTCTCTACTATCTTGCAACTTCCTATGAATTTGCCATTATTTCAAGGTTAAAAGTAAAGAAAAAATGGAAGCAAAATAAAGACTTCTCCAGAAAAAAATTATGATAAAGGATATGGACTGCCTTGTGCACCTCAGTATGCTTTGCTCCCCTCCAGAGCCCACAACCCCAGTTTGAGAATCACAGAGGTGGAGGGGCTGGGTTTGAGTCCTCCTGTGTGCAGATGCTGCCTGCTTGCCCTGAGGGGACCCTGATGGTTGGCCGAGGTTATCCCAGAGGAGGTCTCCATCTAGTCGAAAAGGTACGAGGAATAAAACAGCCCTTGCTCTCTCTCTCATTCTCTTTCTCAGCTTCTCCCATGCATTTGCGTGCATTCTGCATCAGATGCTGTAGGCACTGACCTCTCCTTGGGGAGACAGACGATAAGACAGAATAAGTGCTGTGGGATCTCAGAGCAAAGGCGCTGGGCTACCTGGCCCACCAGAGGCTTCTTGGATGGTGGGATTCTTGAGCCGAGTCTAGCATTGAGCTGGAAACAGTGAGGCAAAGGGGAGGATGGAGGTCAGACACAGGGAACAGCTTGTGCCTGTGAGGCCTGTAGGGCAGGGTTGGCAGGTAAGGGTTGGGGCTGGCTTTGAGCCTAGGAGTGCAAGGAGAGGAAGGTGCAGAGGGAGATGGGAGCTGGGCCACCAAGAGCCTGAGCATTAATATAAAGTATCTGGAATTTATTCTAGAATCTCAGGAGGCAGTGAAGGGCAGGAGAGTGGCATTGTCAGAATAATATTTTAGAAAAATCTCCCCAGGCAGTGGAGAGGGTGGATGGGAGGGGAAAGGCCAGGGTCCAGTCAGGAGGGCAAGGCAGGTGAGCGGTGGGAGGCCTGAAGGAGGACAGGCTATGGGCACAGGGAAGAGGATTCAGAGGGAGGCAGTCTGGAGGGGCAGAGTTACCCAGGGCTGTGTAGACACAATGTGGCTATAATGGTTTCAGAGCCCAAGCCAGGCCCCCTCCAAGAATCTCTGGAACACAGCTTCCTCCTGGCTGCCAAATTGTCCCCGCCTGGACCCTGGGGCAGGGTGGGTCCAGCCCCGGGCTACCTCATAGCATTCTCAGAGATGCTGAGCCACGAGCCTGGTCACGGCTTGGGAATGTCTTACTTTCTGTAGATGACTTGCACCAGCGTCAGAATTTTAGAACGGGTATGTGAAGGCGTTCACTGCAGGGAGCTCCCCCTCTCCAGGCGCAGGTGAAGACCTCAGGCATAGGTAGGTCCCACACAAGGCAGTTGCTTTCCTCCAAAGGTGTCTATATTTGTGTGTCTGTAAAAGTCAATCAATTAAAAATGTCTACTGTGTTCACGCTTTTTTTTCTCTCCCCACTTGTAGAATTTTGGGCAACAGGCAATACTTTATTATGCTATAGATTGTCATCTACTATGGGTAGTTCGTAGAGTATTGCCTGTACCCTTCCAGACTAAGGACTCCTTGCAGGCAGGGACCTGTTTTATTCTCTCCTGTGTGTGTCCCCAGTGTCTGGGGCCAGCCAGCGCCGTGCTTTACTGATCACTGGTCTGGGGATTTCACTGCCTGGGGGCAGACATCTCTGCCAACAGCCTTCATTTATGTACTTAAGGCAGGCTGTGTTGGGGTCTAATTAGGCTGTGAAAAACACCTCCCTGCTTCATGTTTATGGTGGGGTTTACATAAACTTTATACACACACACACACACACACACACACAGTTTGCATAAACTATATATATACATGAACTATGTGTGATATACACAGGATAGTATTGGGAATGTTAACCACGGCTTTGCCCCTTGGCATTTCTGTTGCCCCCAACCTTTCCTGGTTCAGACAGTTGAGTTCTCTGCTTTCCTCACTTCAAGGGATGGGTCAAATTTTTGGCTTCTGATATTTGAAAGCCGGGACCTATTCATAAACCAGTGTCCTGGGGGCAGAGCCTTATGAGTTAGCCTAGAGCAAGTCTTCCTCCTCTCTGATCAGAAAGCTATTTGTAGGTGGGATTGTGGAGAGTCAGAGGGAAAGTGAACACAAATTAGATGCGCTAGGTTCTGAGAGAGACCCTGCCCTGCTGCCCAAACCAATCCCCGGGGGCAGGGAGGGTGACAGAAATCCCAGCCAGGTCTGGAAGAATCTGAGAGCAGAGTACACTTTGCCCAGAGTCGCCCCCTGCAGTCATGCACAGGGCAGGGGAAACTCTGCTGTCCTGTCTGGGCAGAGGGCTAAGGAAGCCCCACAAGGCTACCTATGGCCCCAACGTGGAGTGACAAGCAAAAAGATCCCTACGTCTGCCCCCTGCTGATAGGCCCCCCAGTGTTAGGTATCCTAAAACCTCAGTCATGAGGGATGTAGGGTGTTTCCCTCCAGCCCCGGACCAGACCTGGGATGAAGCCATGTCAGTGACACAGTGGACCCAGTCTGGAGAGAGAAGGGAAAGGCACACTATGGTGTCGAAGTGACCAGAAGACAAATGGGAGGACCAGAGCTTCCTAAGTCTGCAGAAATGAGAACGGAGGCAGGAATGACCTGGTGAAATAAGGCTCTGAGAGAGAAGAGTAAAGGAAGTCAGTGAGTTCTTGCACAGCCTGGACTGCGGATTGGGCTCTGTCCCTACTACCTATGAATGTGCATAGATTCAGCTGTTTTTATTTAAGGAAGCATTGTGTTTTGGAGGCAGAAGCCATTGAATTGGACATTGTCAGATGTTTACTTAGAATGAACAAAAACTATTATTATGTTCTGTGTCCCACTCGGTAAAATATAAAATGCGAGAAACATGACTTCATGGCAAGAGTGATGCTGGCCACCTGCTCTCTGTGAATGCATTGCTGTCCGCCTGCCGCAGCGACACCAGCAGGCCCAGCAGTCAGAGCTCAGCCACACCCTCGCTGCTTCCACCAGTTCCTGGGAGCCAGCAACTAGGCTGGGCTGGTAGAACCTGGCTTTCGAATGCGGATCAGCAGGAAGTAAGTGAATGAAGCATGGCCAGTGCCTTATAAAACTGTAAGCAAATGCAACATGCTGAATGCAGCAAGAGTCAGTTAAAGAGAGAGAGGAAGTGACAAGGGTGGGACATGTGTGAAGACAGAAAGGCAGGCGACTTTGATTGAGTGCAGCTTGCCCACTTAGGAGACACCAGCTCCAGGTAGTCTCCCTCCTTTGGTACTGAGCGCCTTTGCTGACCTTGGGTGGACCATGCCCACAACCAGGTGCAGTGGGAACATTCTGGCACGGATTTACTGAGTGTCTGATCTGGGCTTCATGCAGAGCATTGGGAGTCAGAGCTAACCAGACCCAGTCCCTGCCCTGCCAAGAGTGTTAGTTGGGGGCCGTGTTCTCAAATGAAGCATGACCTCCACTCAAAGGCAATCACAGTTCTGTGTAGGAGGCTGTCATTTCTCAACTCATTGCCTGAGAAAGAAATGATTCTTCCTCACAAAGAAGCATGACCTCCACCTCTACTCTGTTCACTACCATGCCGGAAGGAACACAATGGATGCATCTCCACTCACTGTCAGAATTAAGAATTGTGTCCTAAAGTGTTTTCCCCCCACAATCACAGATTGACTTTTGGGAGCTGCCAGGTGTGTGAGAAAGGCAGGCACAGAGAACTGCAGGAGGGTCACTCAGCCCTGCCCGAGTTAGATTGGTAAAGGAAGGCTCGCAAGACGAGATGTGAGCTGGGTGTGAAGGGTGAGGAGGGGTGGCTAGGTAGCCAGGCGAAGACACACGGGTCAGGTCTGAGCATGGCAGCAGGTGCATACAAGTCTTCAGGAAGGGTACACTCAAAGCCCCAGCACACCTGGGGGCTGTCTGGACTAGGGTGACATGAATCAGGCAGCCCCACTCCACCCAGGAGTTTACTTGCAGCCGCAAGGGTGCTCAGAGAGCAAAACACTCAGCTGGACCACAGTTATGTTTCAGGTATATGTCATGAACTTGAGCAGAATAGGGAGGAGACAAAGACGGGAAGAGAAAAATTCATCACAAGAAAGAAGGAGGAATCTGGCATAAGGGGAGAAGTGGTTCTGGATGGAGTTTTAGGTGCCCCACATCCTCACCAACATTTGATGTTGTCAATCTTAAATTTTAGCCATTTGTGTGTGTGTGTGTAGTGTTAGCTCACTGTGGTTTTAATCTGCATTTCCCTAAAGACTAATGATGTTTAGCGTCTTCTTATGTGCGTTTTGCCATCTTTGATGAAGGGTCTCTTCAAATCATTTGCCTGCCTTTTTGTTGTTGTTGGTTAAAACAGGTTGTTCACCTTCTTGTTCCTGAACTACGACCGTTGTTAATATATTCTCAATACAAATCCTTTGCTTGTATGCACCATGAGTAGTTTTCACTCAACTGGATGACCTCATAATGGTCTCTTTGGAAGAGCAGACTTTTTAAATGCTGAAGAAGTCCCATTTATCATTTTTAGTGGGAGTTTAATATTCAAAATACAGATATGCCAAAATTTACTTACTTAACCAGCCCATGCCTAGACATTTAGACAGCTTCCCACTTTTTATGGTTTTACTTGTTGTGAGGAACGTTACCGTACTTAAACCCGGGCTCTGTGTTCTCAGGATGCCAATGCCTGCAAGGCTTTTGTTACACACCTTGAAATGGCTTTCCTAGAGGGCTCCTGGTAACTTGTACGTGAAGCTCAGTTTCAAGGGATCATCTAGTCATCTTAAGAGTTCCATAGCTTGTTAGTTTGTTCATAATTAAATGAAACTCTAGGAATGCCTGAAAAACACACGT
Organism: Ursus maritimus; assembly: GCF_017311325.1. NCBI lineage: Eukaryota > Metazoa > Chordata > Mammalia > Carnivora > Ursidae > Ursus > Ursus maritimus. The sequence continues at coordinate 105,505,420 of NW_024423343.1, read as the reverse complement.
GCCATTTCGTCCCTGCTCTCTGTTTGGGAAACCATTTTTTTCATAGATGATACAAAGGGAATGCTGGTAAATTTCCAGAGAGCCTTTCCAAAGGCTGGAATCTTATTTCCAAAGGAAGTCAGCAGTGATTTATTGAAGGAGTGCTGGGCAAAGGGCTGTTTGCTTTTTTGCGTCTCTATTTGCCCGTCGGTAAAGCTGGCAAAGGTCAGCCTGCTGTGTTTCACCACAAAGAGGGCCACAGGACAGATTAACTGAGAGACGCTGCTCTTGACCTTTAGGACAGTGTGTCAGAACAGTAGCTACCATTTATCGAGGCCACGACTCCCAGGGCCAGGGGGCCTATGTCGCCTCTAATTCTCAACAGCACCCTCGTCCGGTGTGTATTATTGCTTCACTTAGAAGCTACAGGCGGGGACTGGCCCAAGGTCCCAGGACTAACAGGAACAGAGCCTGGGCCCTGTGGCTCTGAAGCTTATGATGCTGTCATTTTCTTGCTCTACTGCATTTCAGATGCAAGGTAGACCACACATGACAGCAAAAGTTTAAAGATACGGAGGAGAAACACAAGCCAGTTGATTATCTTAAAAATTTTGCTTTGATCTTGGAGACTTCATTTGCTGGTGGCAAAAGGGAGTGACTGGTTCCTGCTGGAAACCTTGTTTCCCAGAGGCCTTGGAAATATCCCGGGGCCAGCTGGTGGCCCAGTGACCAGCCTACTCCCCAGACTCTTCCTGCAGCACCTGGTTAAATTGGATCATGGCTGGAACTAAAAATCTGGGGTGGTAGTTTTGAAAACCAGGAGGCAAAGCCTGGGACAAGTCTCCCGTCAGAAGGTCCTCCGGACGGTTGCCCTCCCATTTCTGCAAGGATATCCTAAATTCTGGCTGCACAGGCCTGGGCAAGTGCATAGATGTCAGTGCTCAGCACTGGCTTGAGCAGGGATTGTGAACTGCATGTCTTCAGCCTTCTTTTCCACCTTTAGTCTTGACTCCTATCCTGGCACTTGGTGCTCATAGGTCCTGATTTGCCCAGAACACTCCTGGTTTATGTCTACTATTAGTTGTAATCCACTCCCCCAAGCCCATTTGTTTTATCTTAATTCAGATGGATCAAGGAGAGAAACTCTCACTTGACGATACATCAGGGAGTCATTAGGGTTGCCTCTCAGAAGGGCATTGTGATGAGAACATACATCGGCCATGACTCTTTTGATTGTAAGTGACTTCCAATTGGCCTCAGCAAGAAAAAGATGTATTGGTTGTCATAGCTAGACTGTTGGTGAGGGGTGGGCAGGACTCGAGCCTGACTGGAGCCAAGTTCTCAAACAATATTGTTACATCTGTCCCTTTGTCTCTGTTTCTCTCTCTGTCCCTATCTCTCCAACTCTTGTTGATTTCATCTTCCAGGCACGATCGTCCACATGGTGGGCAAGCTGGCCCCTGGGGACTCTAGACTCACATCCTCCCATCTTAGCAACTCTCCTGAAAAGAGGAACTTTCCTTTCTTATAGGCATATATCCCTTCATGCAGAGGGATTGGCTCTGCTTGGGTCATGTGCTCATCCCTGAGCCAGTTGTTACAGCTTGGGTGAATGGCTTGCCTGGGGTACCTACACATAATGGCACAAGGGACATGGCTGCACCAAACCACACCAAACGAGGAACGAGTCCATAAAGAAAGTAGGTCCATTAGCTGAGCAGACCACATCGGCTGCATCGACTATCCTCTGTATACAGCCATCATTTACATGGTCCCTTCTGATATTCCAGGGGCTTTATGTGTAATGTTCATCATTTTCACAATTATGTAAAGAGATTCACCCCCATATTACAGATGAGGCTTGAACTGTTTAAATAATATAGCCAAGGATGGAAAAGTGGTCAATGGAGGACCTGACTTCTGACTCAAGATCTGTCTGCTCCTCCTACAATATCCTGGTGGCCTTCTACAAGTGAGAGGGAGTGAGGATAATCTGTCAGGGGGCCCTTCTTGGACATACATCACACATAGGGTGCCCTGAAATAATGCTTCTGGAAAGACAAATCCCCTTCTGGTTCTGCCTGCAGATTCTCCTGGATTTTCCATCTTTCTAATAGATGAAGCCTGCTGTCCCAGGAGGAATAGCTGGGCTATTCCAGTCATTGGAGATGGCCAGGTGCTGACTGATCTCAGCCTAGGACCTACACTGTGCCCTGTACCTTTGCGTAAACCCACCGGTCTTCTCTGAGTCTCCACTGTTATATAATTATGGCAAAAATCTGACTGCTATTGAACACAGGGTTCTTCTGACAGTCACAAGGGTATAAATAAAAAATCTTGCTTCATAGGATGGAATGGTGGTGGTGATCATGACCGTGAGAACTTCTTATTCAATTCTTGAAGGACAGAAGGAAAACAGGGAGGCAGTGTTATTTTCTCTCCAAGAGAAAGGATGACTGCCCTTTGCTTGTATGAGTTCTTCGTGATTTGGAAAATCATTTCCTCAGACCTCACAGTTCAGCCATGCAGGTCGGCAGGCACAGCACGCCCAGGCTGCCTTTGTGCTTATGGTTTCTGCACTCCTGCCATACTGTGGCTTCCCAGCCAGCACCCCAGGGGAGAGCTTCCTCATTTCAATTCGTACTTTTAATAGCATTTCTTTCTGATCACAAAAATAGTATTTGCACAAAGTTTGGAAAATAAAAAAGTGAGGGGAAAGAAACTCACCCCGAATTGCTCCATCCAGAGATATAAACCACATTTGGATAGCAGCTGACGCTATAATAATATACAAGTTAATATCCTGCATTATTCTGTTAACAACACATTAGTGGCCTTTCCCCATCACAAAAGACTTCGTAAGCATTGTTTTGGCAAACATTTCATGCATTGCTATACTATAGTTAATTGCACAGGGCAATAGGCCTTTGTGCAGAGGTCTGGGAGTGGGCTGGACAGCTGGGCCCTCAGGGTCTTCTGTGCAGAGCTGAAGGGACACAGGAGCTGGAGACCTGGGGCCTGAAGGGGCAGAAGGAAAGGCAGGCCCAGAACAAGTTACATATTTGCTTGTCTGTTCATTTATTCTTGTCTTGCTATTTGAGGCTCCACTAGGCACCAGGTTCCCTTCCTGTTCTTCTGCCAATGCCCACGTCAGGTCTTCAACATCCCTCCCTCAAAGAGCCTCCCTGACCCTTCTCAGGCCCCATCCTGTCCCAGATGTGGTGTGCTCCTGGGAAAGGGGCCCCCCACAGAACCCACTGCTGTTTCTGCAGAGCCTAGCTCAGGACCAGTACTTAGCAGGTGTTCAGAAATGTTTGGAGCCTAGGGACTGAGCAAACAGGAACAATAACAGCAAACAAAGGCAATAAATAGCTAACACTCCTGTTCTCAGTTTTGCATTATTATAATTAAGGTGACAGAAATCTGTGTGATTAAAGCCTTACTAAAATTTTAAATTATTTCCTAGACTTGAAATTCTAGGATTGAAGAAAGTAGGCATTTCGATGAGTCTTAACACATATTGCAAGACCACTTTTCAGCAATTCCATTTTCTGTTATACTCTCAGAAGCAGTGAATGTGAGTGTCTGTCTCTCTGGTTGTAAGTAATGTAATTTAAAATCTGTGCACTGATTTGATGAAAGTAGAGGCAAGAATGATATATTTCATTGATTTAATGAATGCTTTTTAAATTTTCTGGTAAGACTGGACTTTTAAAGTTTTTTTTTTTTTTAAAGTAATCTCTATACCCAGTGTGGGGCTCGAACTCATGACCCTGAGCTCAAGCGTCACATGCTCCTCTCACTGATCCAGCCAGGCACCCCCAAGACTGAAAAAAACAAATTTTTTTAAAAGATTTTATCTATTTATGAGAGAGAGGGAGGGAGCCTGAGCACAAGCAGGGGGAGCAGTAGAGGGAGAGGGAGAAGCAGGGAGGCTGATGCAGGGGCTCCATCCCAGGACCCCATTATCAAGCCCTGAACCACCCAGGTGTCCCAAGACTGAACTTTTAAAACCTGCTTATTGATCATATGAATCTCCAATTTTGTGAATGGTCCATTTGTGCCATTTGCCCAGTTATATTGGGATCTTAGTGTTTTTCTTGTGAACTATGAGAGCTCTATTTTATTTTCAAAAATAATTCCCTCGTTTCTAACACTTTACTTTTTTTATGTCAAATTTCTTTTCAAAATGGAAATACCTTTATTTTTGTGTGTATGTGTGATAGTGAAAACAATAGGCTATCATGGTAAAAAAAATCAGACGTTATAGGAAATCATAAAGAAGAAAGTAAAAATCTCCTACATTCCTACCCCTTGGATTGTAACTAACATTTTTGGACCATGTCCTTCCAAACTTAACATTATGTGTTAACGGTATTTTCTGAAGTTTAAAAAATTTAAATTTTTATGTACCCTCAAGCTAGCATTGTTTATTTCAAAATATCTTCCAGTGCTTTTGTGTTTAAAAAAACCTTTCTACTCTAGAGATCATATTAAGAATTACCATGTTTAAAGATATAGCTTCATGTGTGTGTTTAGTTATGAAGGCCATACAGCATATTATGGAATATTTAGGAAATTAAGAGGAAAAAATCAACCATAATGCTTTAAACTTAAACATGTCTATTTCTTTTGTGCATGGTCCTTTTGAGTCTTGGATCATGAGCACTTGTATTTATTTTTAGTGGTTGCAAGGATAGTGCACACACAGTTTTTGGTCTTCTCCCTTTCACTCACGATTATACTGTAAGCATTATTTTCATGTTGCTACATCTCTGCAATCGTTGTTTATTTACTTATTTTTATTTTTTATTTTTTTAAAGATTTTATTTATTAATTTGACAGAGATAGAGACAGCCAGCGGGAGAGGGAACACAAGCAGGGGGAGTGGGAGAGGAAGAAGCAGGCTCATAGCGGAGGAGCCTGATGTGGGACTCGATCCCAGAACGCCGGGATCACGCCCTGAGCCGAAGGCAGACGCTTAACGACTGCACCACCCAGGCGCCCCTGCAATGGTTGTTTAGAATGATCTACCCATGGCCCCTTCGGTCGCTGTGCAAGCCAGCTGACTCTATCCTGCTGATAACCATCTAAGTTGCTTCTAATTTTTTTGTCCAGTAATATTTTGAAACACCAAAGTCCCGCAAAGCAGAATCTCCCACTGCTCCCTGGGGGCCAACCAGAATACAGTTTGACTTCTGCTCATTTCCTCCTTTCTTCAGAGGAGTGTTGGGAGAAATTGCTTTTAGGGAATGGTTAGGAAAACGACAATCATAAAATTAGGAAAAGAGACCATGAAGTGAAAGCACGTGAGCTTTTAGAAGAAAGTTGCTTTAGCAACTCAGGCTGTGCTGTTTAGGTTTTGTTTTTGTAACTCAAGAATCGGTCATGAGTTTACAATATAATAGTAATTTTGACAAAATGCTTTCCTCGTGCAATGCTTGGTGTTTTTTCTGGGAAGCAGTTCAGTGTCTCAGCTGAGGGCTTTAGGGCAGGAAGACCTGTGTTTGCATATCTGCTTATCTCTTGTGACCTTCAGCAAACCTCCATCTATCTTTCTGCAAAATTGGAGTAATAATAGGCCAGGAGGGAGGACTGGTTAAGAGCATCCCCTCTGGGCACAGAGCAGTAATGGGAAGAACCAGGAGGAGTAGCCAGAGTTCAGGGGGCCTCCGAGGCAGACGGAAGCCAGTACCTTTTATTCCCGGGCCTCGGTTTCTCTATTTGTATTGGGGGGGGGCTTGGTGTATGGTCTGCAAAACCTTTCCTGCTCCTCCCAGGGATCCCTGCCCTGGCTTCTGTCCACTCTCCTCAACAGAGCCTCCAGGACTCCTTTCTCTACTCAGCTCCACCAACAGTCCCTGAGAAATCTTCCAGGGCTGTTCCTGGCCTCCAGGACAGCAAAGGGCTGTGGCATCCTTCATAGCCTCTGACGTGATTTGGGGGAGGGGTGTGAGTGGGATCAGTAGATTCAATACATATTTATAAATTTCTAATAAGTGTCATTGATTTGTCAGTCTTTTTTTTTTTTTTTTTTTTCTCAGCACAGAAGAGAAGACAGCCCACAGTGTAGTGGTTGAGACCCTGGAATGCAGAATCAAGAGATTTGGTTTCAGGTCTGTGCCTCCTTTGTAAAATGGGAATGATAATAGCACCCACCTCCTAGGACTGTCATGGAGGGATTTAGCAGAGTGCCAGGCACACAGTAAGAGCTCAGTAATGTTAAATTGTTGTAATAATAATAATAATAATAATAATAATAATAATAATCAGCAAATGGGAAGATGGAGCGCCTGGTTGTCATGGAACTAGGTGCCAGGGACAGAGATGTGAAGTTGTCCCAGAGGCCCCCAGAGAACCCAGGTGGAAACCGGTGAGTCTATAGGCCAGGAGGAGGCGGAACGTCTAGGGTGAGGTCAGAGCCCAGCCCCAGGCAGGAAAGTGGCCTCTTGCCGCAGGCTCGCAGCCGGGGCTCTCCGATTCCAGGGGCACGCACCACTATCAGCACTTAAACCCCGTGTTTGAACGCACCCGTCTCAAACCAGCCTCCTCTCCCGGGAGGACTGGCATCTTAGTCTCCGCCCCGGGGCGGTATCATAGGAGCGTCCCAGGAGTCCCAGTGGGCCGCAGCTCCCGGCACCCGCGCGCACCGCTCCCTCCTTCTTAGCCAAGTGTTCCCGCGCCCGCAATGGCCCTTTAAAAGGCAGAGTCTAGTCCAGAGGGGGCGGGCGGGGGGCGCTGACCACCGCCCAAAGCCCGGCCCCTCCTCCCTGCCCCTCCCTCGGTCCGTCCCTCCCTGGGTCCCCGCGTCGCTCGCCGGCTCGCTCGTTCGCCGGGCGCACGCTCCGCCTCCGTCAGTCGGCTCGGCTGTCTAGTGCGCGGCGTGGAGCCGGAGCCGGGGCCGGACGCGCGGCTAGGGGCTGGGGGCTGGGAGATCGGCGCCCGCCACTGGGCGAGGCCTGAGCCGCGATGGCCGAGATGGGCAGCAAGGGGGTGACGGCAGGGAAGATCGCCAGCAACGTGCAGAAGAAGCTCACGCGCGCGCAGGAGAAGGTGAGCGAGCCCGATCCCCGGCCTCCGCGCGGTCCGGGCCACCTGTCCCCCTTGGCCCCCCCCTCCACCCAGGGGTTGGTCCTCACCGGGGATCGGGCGCTGTCACCTCCGAACGACCGCTGCCGAGGGCCTTCGGGGTTCCATAGGCTGCGGCCCCCAGCGTTTTGGGAGCCTCTCGGGTCCGCGTCTTCTCTCTCCCCACCCCCAGCGGGGGCAGAAGAGGGCGCAGCTGTCCCCTCAATCCCCCCCCCGCTCCCCCCGCTCCCCCCACCCCCAGCTTTGTATCTTCTCCTCCTGTCTGCAGAGAAGAGGCGGCCCACGCTCTTCTCCGGGCGCGAGGTCCAGTAAATCCCGCCCTGGAGGCCGAGGGCCGGGAGGCTGGGAGGCGAGGTGGCGCCTCTAGTCCCCCAGCCCCACGCGGGCCACGCGGGCGGGGCCGGCAGTTGGGGGGGGGGGAGAAGGATCCTGCCCCTTGTGTCCCAGGGCCGCTCTGCTCCGGGAATCCCGAGGCTGCCCCTCAGCCCTCGGGTGCCAGCGCGCTAGCTCCAGGCCTCTGGGCGCTTCCTGCGTCCGCCGTTCCCTCCTCCCCACCCGCTTCTCCACCTTCTGTCCCCGCCGGCCGAAGGAGGGATCGGGTTTCCTTTCCTGAGAGGTGCCCGAGGCCTGGACGCTCCGGCCCGCCCCCCGGGGAGCACAGCACTGCGCGCCCCTCGGGGAGGTGCCCTCGTCCGAGCCCCGGCTTCGCGTTTCCGGCGGCTGGGGAGTGGGTCGTGGCTCCGGCTTTGGGAGCCCACCACCTGGGTGGGGAGCTGGCCCGAAAGAGCTGGGGCCACACCGGGGGCGTGGAGGGTGCCGCAGGAAACCCGACCCTTCAGTGCCCAGAGCAACTGGCAGCAGGCGAAGGGGATGGAGCCAGGGCTTCCCGTGGCACCCTGACAGTTCAGGAAATGCAGTATTGGGGGGCAGGGGTCCGCACCCGTTCAGCTTTCTATTCCGAGCCACCTCTGGTTCATTGAATTGGATCACGCCAGCTGCTGACGCCACTTCCCCTGCCGACTCGGACTCTGAAATCTAGGATTGCAGAATCTGTGCTCCAGCCAGGGTGGTCCCCCAGTGCCCCCCAGCGGAGTCTGCCGTCTCTCCCACCCGACGCTCAGCCAAGAGTGGGAACCCGGCGACAGGCCGGCCTCCTCCAGCCAGTCTGTGGCTGTTTATAAACAATGACTTTTGCAGCTGAGACCTGCGGGCTCCCTAAGGATGTAGCCACGTGATTGGGGGGGGGGCAGGGGCTAGCGCTTCCTCAGCGCCTCCCCGAAAGTCCGGCTGCTCATCCTTGTAGTCCCAGGCTAAGGAGATGGGTGGGTGTGCTTGGAGTTCTAGGGCCCTTAGCCAAGCTCCAGATCTGGCCTGCCCCAGCAGCTGTACACCCTTCCCACCGCCCCCACCCCCTTCCTGCCCCTGGCGGGAGGAGGGATTAGAGCACCACGGATAGCTGGCTGGGGGCTGGGAAGACTTCTGAAAGCGTTGGCGGTGGTGGAGAGGGGCAGATGCTGCTGCCCTTGCTTCCTCCCCCCAACCTCCTCCCTCCCAGGACTGGGTAATCCATCTAGGTGCCTGGAGCCGGCAGCTCCGGGCTAAGCCGACTTCCTGCTCCTCAGGGGCTGAGGAGATGAATGGGAAGCAGAAGGTTAGCTGAAACAAGTTCCCTGCCCCCACTCCACTGATGTCCTACTCTTCTCTGGCTCCCCTTTGCTCTTTCGGTGTCCCCTTTGCCCCGTTGCCTTGTCTCTGCCGCAGCATCCCTCACTAATTTCAGGGGCAGTAGGCATGATCTGTGTCCCCTTCTTGTAAGTGGCAGTATGTCATCACTGACCCCGATGAGTTGCCACCCCTCCCTCTTCAGCTCCTGTTCTATGGCATGGGCAGTTGGCTGACAGCTGGTCGGCCATGGATGCTGGCCTTGGCCAAGGGCTGGCCCTTCCCAAGCCTGGGCTGAAGGGGGCTGGCGTTGTCTAGTGGTACTGCTGCTCTCTTCCCCTCCGGCACTGGCACTGGTTAGGAGACCCTTCCCCATGGGAAGTCAGAGAGCAGCCTTCCTTCAGTCCCCTCCCTTGTTGGCCCTGCTGCAGTACCCCCTTCTGGGGAAGCCCAATGCTTCAACCCACACCAGCCTCTCCCCTTTGCCCTCTTGTGGTTCAGAGTCTGTTGCCGCATGGGTCAACGGCTGCCTCCCCAGCATCTTCTGGTGGTGTTCAGGACCCCGTCTAATTCACATTGCCAGTGGTCTCACAGGCACCCCTGTCCCTGCCTCGCCTGGGCCAAATCAATGAGTAATGGGGGCAGTCCCAGTTGTGTTGCCATAGGAGGGCATTTCCTGACCAGGGACAAGTGGTAGCTTTGGTGCAGGGCCAGGATACTATCCCCATAGGTAGAAGGGCCTCATCTCTCCTTTCCTTCTTTCCCAGTTTCCCTACATCCCCTCTCAGTCCAAATATCCACCAGGACTCAGAGGGTGACAGTGTGGTCAGGGAAGCTTGCCCTCTGATGCCTGTGGAGCCAGCTCTCCTGTGCCCCCAGCTTAGTGCATCTCTCTATGGGTCTTGGCTTGGCATTACCCATCTCATCTTCCCCTGACCCCTGCATCACTGGTATGGGTGCTCCCCATGAAGGGAGGGCAGATCTGTGTGTGTACCCAGGCATTTACCTGGCCCCAGCAGGTGCAGAGTGACTGTTTATGGACAAACAAGGGCATTTGGGGACTTGGCTTGGGAGCCCTGATGCAGGCCTGTGGGTGGGCTGATTTGGGCTGTGTGCTCCTCTGCTTTCCCTCGTTCAGCAAATTCTGCCTTGGACATGTGCTGCGTGCCTGGTCCTGGGCCGGGCCCGGGGTGCAGTGGGGAGCGGGGTGTGCATGGCTCTGACTGCTGTGGCGCTTACTGTTGTTGTAAGGTCCCGCGGCCTCTGGCCATGAGGAGGCATAAGAGTGGATTGGAAGGGTCACCAAGGCCTGAGCATGGCACTGCACTGCTCTCCTCCTAGCCCCTGGCTGCCCCCAGAGTGCTGCGGTGCAGAGTGTGTGCCTGGAGCTCGTGCTTGGGGGCGTCATGAGGTCATCTTCTTATTGCATTTGGCTTGTTGGACCCTCTGTGAATGACTTTGTCCATTTTTGGGCCTCAGTAGGGTGGCTGGGCAGAGCCCACATAGGGTGGAGCCTGGGTCAGATGACAGAGGATTAGAGGTTGGCCGGCTGGGCCCCTTGGGGGAGGGGCAGGTGGGGGAGAAGAGACAGCTGGGGTGGGGGTGGAATCTGGCCCTCTGGCCCCTGCCTCTGAGGCCCAATGCTTAGGAGTCCTCATGGAGGGAGGCCAGAGCTGGGCTGATGACGAGCACAAGGAAGAAGGCTCTGGCGGGGGGTGGGGGTGTGTACTCTTCCTGTCCCCTGTGGCAGGCCCTGAGCCTGCTGGGAGTGGGGAGGCCCAGCTGGGAGGGGGCAGGGCCCAGGGCTGGCAAGTCGGAGTAGGTGCTCACCAGAGGGAAGGTGCAATGGCAGTTATTTATAGGACCCTGACACATGGCCATGGTGGCACCATGCTTGTCTGGTGGTCAAGGTCTCCTAACAAAGTAGCTGTAGGGCCTCAGCTGGAGCCCGGCCTGTACAACCAATCCTTGTCCTCACGACAGCCTTAAGAGGAGCCATGCTGCACAGAAGAGCAGGAGCCCTGGGAGGGGGGCCCAGCCGGGTCTGCGGGAGGGCCTGTGAGACAATGGGCGCCTCTCGCCTTCCCGCTTCCCCAGGCCCCAGCCAGAAGTTGCTCCTCTCCCCCCATATTCTGCATTTCTCTGTCCTCATCTTGATGTCCCTCTCTCTGTTCCTGGGTATCTGAGGACTCTTCCTGCCCCTCTCTCTTGTCTGTGCCCACACCCCACCCAATGGCACCTTTTCCTTAGCCTCTCTCTATCTCCCTGCTCTGTGTCTCTTTCCGCTGAGCTGGCACATGGCTCTTGCACCTTTCTACCCTTAGAGCAGCTTCTCCCTGAGCCCGAATTATTGGTGTAGGTGGTTCACCTTGCCTGCTGGAAGGAAGTCTTCTGAGCCAGCCATCATCTCTGGTAGGGTGTCTGTGGGGACTCGGAGGACATTTGGCTAGGGAATGTGGGCATGGAGAGGTTGGAAACATGGCCTCCAGACTTCCCCGAGCTCCAGTGTGTCCTTGCTGGGCTAGGCCCCAGGGGGAGCTGAGTCCCCACTCAGGAGAGTCTGCTGGCTCACGTGGGACTCAGAGTGAGGCAAAGGCTGTTTTGCCCAGGGGTGTGTGGAGAAGGGTGTGCTTCCTGGGCTGCATGGGGCATGGAGAAGGTGTTCCAGGAGGGTCCATGTGGGTCGAGGTATGGGGTGAGAGTGAGCACAGGAGGCCACTAGTTCACTTGAAGAAAAGGGGCACGGTGTGTTGGGAGTGGTAAGGGGTGGCTGGGTGGTAGATTTGGGACAGATTTGATCAAGTCTTGCAGGGAAATCTGTGTATCTCTTGGATTCTCAAAGAAGCCAAGGTTTGAACTCTTCTCCTCCCTTCTTCACAGATGACCCTGTCAGGGGCCCCCTTGTTTTGGCAGCCAGTCCCTGCCCCTGGACTAGGCAATCTTATCCCTTATCCAGCTTATCCAGCTTATCCCTTACGACTGTGTGACTTGGACAACGTGAAGAGATGCTTCTGTCCTTCCCTCCTGCTTTAACTCAAGGCCAGGCCTTGGTGGTTCTGTTTCGATCAGGTTCTAGAATCCCTGGGTCCTACCCTCAGCAGTAGGCCTCTTTCTCACCGCAGGAAAAGAGCCTACAAGGATACGTCAGAGAGACAACATGTGTGGGCTCGGCAGGGAGGCAGTCCTCAGTTTCCCTGTCTATCTAGGACCTTGGGCAATTTGTAGGACCTTCGTGTATAAAATGGGGCAATAATGGTTCCTCTGCACATATTCATTTGGGAGAATAAAGCCTTGGACAGGGCCCAGCACATGGCAAGTGCTCAGTGCCAGCTCTGTGGGGCAGGGCAGTACATGAAGATACCCAGGAGCCCACTGTCCCTGCCTAGGCCTGCTTCCCAACCCTCTCCCTGCGAGTGTCCATTTCAGGCCTCTATAGATAGCTAATCCCTGCTGAGCCCTTAGCTGGTCAGGGCTTATGATGCCCCAGTGCTGGGGTGGTGGTGGTGCTGGTAGTGTGTATGTGTGTGTGTGTGTGTGTGTGTGTGTGTGTGTGTGTAGACGGCCAGCCTACAGCAGGGGAGGGAATCAGACAGTTCTGGAGTGAATCTTAACTCACCTTACACAGAAACTTAGTGGCTCTGGGTAAGTTTCTCCCCTCTCTCCGGGCTGCTTTACTTTGGCCATCAGTAAAGTGATGCGGGTTTGCTTATTCATTCTTCTACTCATGAAATGAACATCGGGCATCCACTAGGTGCTGGGCACTCCTCTAGGGACAGGGAGTACAGGGCTGCACAAAACCAAGCCCTGCCCTCAGGGAGCTGACATTCTAGTGGGGGGAGATGGTAGAGAGGGAAACAACCGGCGCTGGCAGGTAGTGAAGCAGGAGGGGGCCTTTCACTTTCCTCAGTGGAATCTGATTAATGGGCTCCACCTTTCCTGAGCATCCCTAGTACCCCTGCTGAGGACTCAGGTGTGGATGTGAACGTGGGTGCTCACACAGTTCGTGGGATTGGCTGGGGAGAGGCTGAGTGGAAGCTTCTGGTCTGCAGGTAAGAGGGCACCTGGGGGAGGAAGGCTTTCTGTGGGATGTCACCTGGGTATGTTGTGTTTTTCTAAAGCCTCTTTGGCAAGGTTTCTTTTGGGATTAAAGGTACAAAGGAAAGGATGCCAATGCTAAAACCACTCAGCAGGGCACTGACAGGACAGGCCTGGGCAGCTTTGGAGGCTGGGCTGGGTCTCTGGATGTAGGATGGGAGGACAGGGTGGGGGCAGACTGGGCCCTGAAAGAGGAAGAGGGAAGCACCGAAGATGGCCCAGACTTGGGGGCAGGCACTTGTAAGACTTTAGAAAGCTGAGTTTGCATGGCTCCCCGGGCATTACTGCCTTCGGCAAGTCTCGTTCACCTCTCTGAGCCTATTTCCTCACCTGATAGAGGTACCGTGTGCCACACAGCGTGCTGTGCAGATTAACTGGACACAAGCGAAGGGCAGGGCTCGTCCTTCCCCAGAGGAGCTGCTCTTGTGCTGTGGAAGGGGCCCTCTCATGGGAACTGGCTGGCCCTGGGGCTCCTGGGGCCTCCCCAAAGAGGCTGCCACCTTCCAAAGAGGCCACCCACTTGTGGACTGGGCAGCAAAGCAGGCTCCGTGCTGAGGGCTGACAGGGGTCAGGGCTGGGCAGTTGAAAAGGGAAAGGCAGGCCCATCGTGCTCCACGGGAAGCCTTTGTCAAATATTAACTCAATCATAACAGCCGTGCTTTATTGTGTACCTGCTGAGTGCCAGGTACTCGGTAAAACTTATCATCCCCACCGCAACCAGGTGAGGTCATGATGATTCCCGCTGAGCAGTTGAAGAAACTGAGGCTGAGCAGTGGTGTGACTTGCCCATGGGCTCTCCTGGTCAACTGTCTGGCTTACCACCCTCTGGTGGAGCCATGCAAATGAGATGAGATTCTCTAGAGAGGACCCTTCCTGACCCCTCCTGAGCAAGAAGGCCTTGTCTATTAGGGGGATCATTTGACAGATTTGGGTCCCCAAAACCTTCTTCCTCCCCCATTAAAGGAGATTTGAGGGCCCTTATCCCCCACTGGATTCTCACCTGAGTGTGACCTTTACCCTTTTAGGATGTGTGGTGGGCTCTGGGGTGAGAGGACGGCCTGAGGTTTCTTGATACAGTCTAACGCAAGAGTTTCTGCAAGAAAATGTGGACAAAGGAGGCAATGTGGTGTGTATATGTGTGTATGTGTTTTCCTAAATATAAAAGCTGCAAGTTCATTCAGTATAAAGAAACCCTCTTTATTCTGAGAGTCTGTCTACTTTTGTTTATGTTGTTGCAACAGTGTTTCTTTTATGAAATGATGTTAATACTAGTTATTTTTTAATGTTCTTGGGGAGGAAATAGTCATGCAGCTGACCACACATACAGATTCGCACGCACGCACTCACGCACACAGAAGTCTTTTCCTGGAGTGGAATCTAAAAGTCTGGGACTCACTGCCTCAGGGGAGCTTGCTGCCCACCCCTGTGGACTGGCTGTGTGCAGTGGGAAGGCAGCTTTCCTGGGTCCAGGCTTGAGTCTGGCCTACGGTAGCATGGGGCCAGCCCCCTAGAAGATCTGCTCCCTGAGGGTGGGTCCTGCCTCCTGCAGTGGCATGGCTTCTCCCAGTGCAGTGCACAGTATGTGCTCACAGGGATGCATGAATTTTTCAGGCAGGGCCGGCAGAGGCCCGGGAGATCCCCTGGGTTTTCAGGGTGCAGGGTGGGTAGGGTAGGGCAGCTGGGGCTGTAGGATTTCAGGCTTTCAGGGAGCAGAGGAAGCCACAGTTAGAGCTCAGTGCTTGGAGTCGGATGGAGGGGGCACTTCCCCCCGGCCACAGGCCACTCTGAGGGACTCAGGCATCACTGCAGAGTACCATCTCCCACAGTAAAATGGCCCAGGACTGTGGTGGAGCTTACTTGAGCCAGGGGCTGCAGTGCTTGGGCCCAGAAACTGAGGTTCTCAGGAGTGGGCTGGGGCCCTGCTGGGGAGCCCGGCCTGGCTTTAGGCCAGATGCCAGAGAGGGCTTGGCCTGAGCCGTCTTCCAGAGTCTTCTTCCAACCTGAAACAGCTTTTAGGTGACAGAAATGCCAGGGATCGATGATCTGGGGGGCTGTGTGGTTTGCTGGACCCATGACTTCACTGTTAGGGCCAGTGAGCTGCCGCCCTCAGACCCATTTCCACTGTACTCTCTGCAGGGCTTCTTCTCTCTGCTTCCTGGACCTCACCTTCAACCCCACTGCCCAGCAGATGGGGTGGGATTGGGGCCCCAGTGTGGGCCACCAATGGGAGTCGGAGCCTGGCTGCAGACAGTCGCGTCAGGGCACAGAGAGCCATGGTGCCCTGGGGGTGGGCATTCCTGCCTCCCATGCTGTGCCCAAGCCTGGGGCCATGGGCCAGCCTCTGCAGAAGGGTGGTGAGCTGCAGACATGTCCGCCTCTGCAGTGCGGGGGCCGCAACAGCTGGGGAGTGAGTGGGCGTTTGCTAGCGACAGTCACCACAGGCCTGCAGGGAGGGACTCCTACCGGCTGGTGCGGGGCTCCGAGGTCTTCTAGGCCTCGGCAGGCCAACCTGTCCTGGAGCTCCCAGGGCACCTTCACAGGGACGTCCCTGCTGGCGTCTTGTTTTAGATGCCTCAACTTACATTGAGTTAGTTCCCTCAGGTTGTGATGACCTTATTTCTTCTGGCTGTCATTCCCTTGTTTGTGGCTTGCACACTGTGGGCCGGGATGCTGAGGTGCTGAGGGTACTGAGAGAGAACCTGCCCCTGCCCTCAAGGAGCTCCCAGTGCCCATGATGGCACTGGGCAGAAATTGAGGCAAGGGTGCCGGTGCGTGAAGAGCTTCTCATCCAGCCTGGGCAATCAAGGAAGTCTCCTCGGAGGAGGCACCTGAGCTGAGTTTGAAAGGCAGAGGAGGTGGGTTGTGGGATGGGCAGGCATGTTTCTGGCAGCCTGTCCAGGGTGGCTGGGATGCGTGTGAGTGAGGGTGGTCAGGGTGAGGCCCAAGACTGAAAGGACTGGGACCTGGAGGATTGGAAGGGACCCCAGACCCCTATGTGCCTCAGCCCACTGACATTTCTTACTCACCTTTCTTCCTCACATGTTGCCTGAGCCATTTGTCTGTTTGTCTGTCTTCCAGTCTGGGCTTAGCCAAGAGCCTGGTGTCTCACTGTCCTGGGCTGAGGGAGCCCCTGGCTTTCTGAGGAAAAGGAGGAGACCTGGGGTGAGGGGGTGAGTCCTGAGTCCTCTGAGTCCCCTTTTCCCTGAGGAAATGACCTCAAGCTTGACCAGGTTAGCATCCAGGAAGGCACAAGGGGGTCTGGGGTTGGGCTGCCATCCTGGAGTCTACCCTGTCAGGGCCAGGATCACAAGGGCTGGCTGGGTGATGTCTGTTCCCCAGGCTTGCTAGAAAGGCACAACATCCTATACTTCCCACCTCACATGTGTACCTGCTTCTTTGTTTTGGGGCCCCAAGGTGACACTTGGGGGGGGATGACACTGCTAGGCATGGAGAGCCTAACAGCTGGAGGGGGGCCGTCAGTGCATCAGTTCACCCCTCTTCCAGGCACCCCTGTGTGCTCTGCCCTTCGTGGCCGGGCCACTGGTCAGATGGCCATGGGGGAGTCCCCAAGCTCCTGGGTCAGAGCAGGGGAGGGTCCTCAGGAGAGGAGGGTCCTCAGGGGAGGAGGGGTCATGTCAGCGGGTGGGGGCCTCTGGCTGTAAGGGCAGACTGCTGGGAGAGGAGTGGACACTAGGAACAGTAATGTCGGTAATGTACAGATGGAGTCTCAGAGGGCAGCGCTGGCTGGTGAGGCTTGTTGGGGTTTCCACTCAGGCCTGTGGCTGGAGGAGCCATCAGAGGCCATGGGGCCGGAAGGGGGATCGGGTGACGGTAGAGCCTTTGTCAGACTGGCCCTTTTTCCAACAGCTGCTGCTACTTTCTTTGGACCCTTTGGTCAGCTCAGCCTCTCCCCAGGACCGTCGCCAACATGCCTGAGCCTTCGGCTAGCCTGGGCCCGCCATTGGGCACCAGGGACAGACCTGGCACAGGAGACCCGGGCCGGGAGAGGCCCCTCAAGGGGGCCCCCGCTCCCTACCCCCATCCACCATGGCGCCCCTATTTCTCTGCTCTGGGATGCCAACCACTCTGCCAGGACATGATAACTATCTCGGGGTCAGATATAGGTGGTGGGTGGTTGCAGGTGCTGACCTGGGGCCACAGAACACTGGCAGCTGGGCAAGGGCAGAGGATAAATTGAACCGGTGTTAAGAGGTGTGTGTGGGAGGAAGACAGACCCTAACTGAGAGGATGGAGTGTGGTCCCAGTGACCACTTGCCTACTCTGTGGTCTGGGGCAAACTGTGTCCCCATTTCCTCCTCCGTACATGGGAACAAGAGTACCTGCCCCCACGGGCTTGTGGAGAGGGCGCAGGAGGAAGTGACGTGATCAGTGCCTGGTCCCTGGTGGGCACTGACACGTGGGTTTTTTCCCAGGGAGCATCTTGGGGTAGCCCCCGAGAACCCACAGGTATGGGCCATTCTGGCTTTTGTGTTTTGAGCTGTTCGTTTTGCTTATGACAGGATTCTTAAAATTGAACTGTGGTGTACATTTTATCCCTCTTTATTCCTGTACTGGCTGAAAAAGCTAAATTGAGAGGGGGGTGGTATCATCTCCTCCAGGAGGGAAGTCAGAGCCCCCTGAGCCAGAGCCCAATTGAATGAGGTCGGGGAAGGACACATGGTTCCAAGTGGGCTGTGCTTTCAGGGACCAGATGAGGGGCATGGAGCAAGGGTCAGAGGTGAGGGGTCGCCCATCATTCATTCATTGGGGGAGCCTCATGTGCAGCAGAAGAGCACAGGCTTGAGAGACCTGGCTTGAACCCTGGCTTGGCCTCCAAACCTCAGCGTGCCCATCTGGGAACTCGAGAAGCACGAGATCCTCTTCTCAGTGAGATAAGGTGAACTCGGCTTGTGGCAGAGCTGTGTCCCTGCTGGGTCCAGCTGGCTCTAGAGGGTTCGGGGGGGAGCACAGTCTTCTTATATCTGCAGTATTGTGTAATTTATGAAGAACTCTCACAACTACCTTTTTTCATTTGATTCATTGTCTCGCTGACCTGTGAGGTAGGCAGGACTGGATTATGGTTCCATTTGGCAGACGAGAGCACTGAGGCTCAGGGAAACCTGGAATTTCCTCCCTTCCAGCCATCAGACTTGGCTCTAGGTTGACCTTTCCCAGGTGCTGCCACCCCCATATCTGAATCCAGGACTGGGGAGAGACTTTTTTTTTTTTTTTTTAAGTAATCTCCACACCCAATGTGGGGCTCCTGGGGCTCGGACTCATGACCCTGAGGTCAAGAGTCCCTTGCTGTATGGACTGAGCCAGCCTGGCCAGCCAGGCTCCCCTAGGGAGAGACTGCTGCAGTGCAAACGTGCATGCCTCTGTGTGTGTGTGTGTGTGTGTGTGTGTGTGTGTGTGTGTGTGTGGTGGGGAAGCTGACCCTTGGTTGCCCCGGGAGGCTGGCACAGCAGAGGAGAAGATGAAGCTATAGAACTGGCCCTTCACTGAGCTGGGGGTCTCCTCATAGCCTGGCGTCCACCAACCAACTGCACGAGGGGGGTGGGCACCTGACTGCCCCCAGGAATTAAGGGACCCTAGAGGATCAGATTTGGGCAGAGCTGGCCTGATCTGCACTCCTTGGGGAACCAGAAAGTAGAGAAGGAGATGCAGGCACTATAGCTCCCAGCTCCCATGAAAAAAGAGTTGGAGGTTCCTGGGGGAGGGGACACTTAAGGATGAGCTAATGGCTGGCGGTGTGAGCTGAGTCTTAATCTAAAATGAGAAACAAAATCCACAATTAATTGGATGCATTTGCTGAACCTGGGACAGGACCCAAATACTGTTGTTTTTCTGAAATATAAACTAAGCCACGGGGTGATTTATTTGCATCCCCTCCCCACCCCACAAGGACAGTCTAGCAGTCTGTTCTGGTAATGGACTTGGCTGAGCTGGAATGTCACCACCTTCCCTAAGTTGACCATCTAGCCCTCTTGGTTGAGTGGACTGTGGGAGGAGGCCATGACCAAGGGGGCCCCGGGCCCTTCCTGAGGACACTGGGGGAGGCCCTGCCCTGGATCTGGTGGACCGGTGGGGGCCGCATCCTCATGTCTGAACCTGGCACTGCTGGCCCAGGGCACTGCAGAAACTACCTTGAGGGAGAGCTGAGTCAGCAGCCGGCCAGAACCCGGTGCCTGCATCCTTGCTCTGTGCCACTGCACTCACAGGTCACCCTGCCCGTTGTGCACTCCAAGAGAGCTGGGGAGGCCGCCACCACATTCTGCAGCCAGTGTGGGTGCCACTCCTGAGCAATGCGGTAGAGAGGGAAGCCTCCAGGCCGTCAAATGCTCTCAGCATACCCTGAGGCCCGGGATTCCAGTTCCTGCTCTCCTTCTCGTTTATCTGGGACTTGGGCCAGCTGCTTAACCCTTCCTGCTTTGGTTTGCTCCTCTGTAGAATGGGGTAAACATCCTCCCTGCTAGACCCAGAGTCTTTGAGGGCGGAGGCTGGTCCCACAGTGAGTCTGTGCCCCTGGCCCCTTCACAGAGTAGACACTTAAAGCTAAGTGAGTGGGAGTGTGGGGCTCCAGCGCAGAAGCAATGGTGGAAGGCCCAGGTTCAAATCCTAGCTCTGCTCCTCTCAAGCCCTTGACCTTGGGCAAGTTACTTATCCCCTCTGAGTTTCAGTTTTCCTATTTGTGAGGATTAAATGGGAGAATGGTGTCTCCTTTTCACACCAAGGACAGAAAGTTGGGGTGCCAGCTCACGGAAACAGCTCTACTCTGGGGTGGGGGTGGCTGAGGTGCTTTAGGTGGGCGTGGGGTCCTGTGTGTGTCCTGTTGGGCCAACCTGGCCAAGTCTAGGCCAACCTTGGCCCACCAGTGGTGCAGGAGTCCAGGCCCAGCTTGGACTCTAGATGGTGGGCCTGAGGCCTCCGAGGAGGATGGAAGGAGGCATTGCCTGGAGAGGGCCTCGTGGGAGCGGGGGTGGGGCACCGGGTGACAACATGGACCCCCCCCCTTTTCTTCCCACTCTTTCAGCTCTCCCACTCTGATTTCCTCTCCCTGTAGGCAACAGAATCCCTTCCAGCTTTCAGATGACCCAGAAGTGTCCAGAGCTGTAGCCCGGGATGATGTCTGGGTGCCGACCTTCAGAATCTGGGATCGGGTGTCCATCCCCAGGCCTTGCCCCACTCTGATCTTTCCTGTGTGCCTCCTTTGGCACATTCCCATGATTAAAAAAAAAATTTTTTTTTTTTAAAAGATTGGTAACTGTCTGGCTGTTCAACTTCCCCTTTGTGTTGAATTGCGTTCTCCTGGTAAGGAGGGCCCCAGGGGAGGAAGGGGCAGGTGGGCATGAACCCCGCCCCAGCAGGCTTAGAGGGTGTTTTGGAGTTTGCTATGATTTTTTTTTGGGGGGGGGGGTCTCTGCCACCCCTCCCTGTCCTCACTGTCTCAGCCCTTCTGGAGCCTTGGTGGGAGCCTGGATGTGTTGAGTGGAGGGATGTGGGCAAGATCCCTGGGGTCCCTCCTTAGTTGGTGAGACAGGGGCTCCAGGGCTGATGGTCTGCATGAGCCCTGGGAAGCCGAGATGCCTTTCAGGCCTTTCATGCTCACCTGGTCCTCACTTCCCTCCTTTGATTATAAAGATAGGACTCTGAGTCCTGAAAAGTGATGATGTGCCCAGGCCTCTGGTGGGCCCCACAGCATCCCCCTGAGCTGTCCCCTGGCACCAGTGACGCCTCCAGGCCTCTGCTCCTGTGCACTGATCTCCGGTGTCTGCCAGGCCTTCCCCTTCAGCCTGCCCCTTGGCCACCCCATTTCTCTGACCTCCCCCCAGAAGCACAGAAAAACAGGATGCAGGATTAGTAGAAGGAAGCCTGAAAAACCCTGTCCTGGCCCCTGAATATTCATTCCATCTCCCAGGGGCAGGGGCAGCCATGTGATGTCCCCAGTCTGTTGGTAGTCCCACTTTCTTCCCCCACCCCAGTCTTCACTCTTGACCAGATTACAGATTACCAGGTGGTCAAACACCCCTTCCCCTCTAGTCCCTTCCCAAATCTCCCCCTGCCTCCACTAGTTAAATGCAGTGGAACTAGTCCTTGTCTGCTGGGGAGCACTGAACTAGCCAGTCCTTACCCATTGATTCCCCATCTGTGAAGTTGGGGGTCCCTGTGGTGCCCTCACAGGTCCTGGGAACTTGTGCGCAGGCCAGGCCTGAGGCAGGGAAGTCTCGAGTACAGCTCTTGGGCAGATAAGGGCCTGGGAGTGAGGACAGGGGCCGGGATGAGGCCCCCCTCACCCTGACTACTGGGCCATGTGTGGGTTGTCTGCACTTTAGTGGGCCGGACTGGGTGGGAGCTATTTAATGGTGATTGTGGGCATTGCTCCTTTGAATAACAAAAATAACAACAATAACCAAAATAGTAGCAATAATGCGTTTGGAAAAAATACCACATATCTTCTCTCCTTTAAGTACTCTTTAATAGCTACAATTTCACAGATGTGGACATGGAGGATTCCAATCGGTGAAATAAATGAATGACCTGCTTGCATATTTAGGTCGAACTTCTCTGATAGAAACAGATGTATGCAAAGGGCTAAGGGCATCCGGAGTGGCAAGTGAGTCCCTGTCGCTGGGGTGGAGTCAGGGAAGGCTGCCTGGAAGAGGTGATATGAAAGGCCAGTATGGGCTGGCATCATTAAGGAAGCAGGGTCTCCCTGTGGAGCTTTGGGTGCCCAGGGCTGAAGTTTCTTGGTCCCCATGCAGGTGGGCGCTTCACCCTCACTTCACCCAGCCCTGGCTTTGTACTCTGCTGAGCTGTGGGCTGGGTCCATGCTTTGTTGCCACCCAGGCTGCTCCCCCACTGAGCTAAGGAAGCAGCTGATGAGGGGTCTGTGGGAGGCGGTGCACTGGAGGGGCACATTCCACCCCTCTGTGGATGGCCCAAGTCCTGGAGCCTGGGGCTGAGAATAGCACCCACACTTGCATGGAGGGGACAAATGGGGTGGGTGGTGGCTCTGGGGGTAATTGTGCTGACATCTCTGAACAGGTGGTGTGGGGTGTTGGGCCAAGGGTGGGGTCATTCCTGCCCTCTGCAGGCCCCATCCAGCATGACAGGAAGCTCTGTGTCACTCCTATGCTGTGGTTGTGAGCCTTCTCTGGACCTCTTCGTTGAGTGGGCTGTATCCCAGTCTCCACGCCAGGAATGTCAAGGCGCATCAGGGCTACTAATGGTGGCTGCTGCTGGTCACAGTTGCTATTTGGTTTCCACGGGATCTACCATTTTACCCTCTTACTACCAAAGGGGGCCAGGGTAAGGGGGTGGCTTGCAGGGTCCCTGCAGAGCTGTGGGGTAGAGGAGGCTGCTGAGGGGAGGTGGGGTCGACTGGTGTTTGCTGTCCACCAGGAGTGTTGTGCGTAAGCCTGAGTGAGTCACAGGGAGCAGGTGCGCTCGGTGGCAGGCACCAGGGAAGGCATGTGTGGGCTGGGGATGGGAGGGTGGGGCAGGGTGGGGAATAGTGGGGAGAGGCTTGCCTGAGCTTTCTGGCTTGGGTATAAGGAATCCCAGGTCAAGATAGGGGTAAAGGAATAGATAGGAAATCAGCCACCACTTTGTGCTGGGCCCTCTTACCTACTCAACCATTCTTCATCCTTAATCCTCCCTTGAGGGAGAGGTCTTGGCTCCATTTTACTGATGAGGCTCAAGGCTCAGAAAGGGGTGCTCTGTGCCCAGGGTTGCGCAGCCTGGGCCTGCTCCCTGAATCTTCTGCTGTGGGGCCTCTCACACCAGAAGAAGTCTTGGGCGGGAGATGCTCTTCCCTCTCTCCCCTTCCCTTAGCGGAATAGACACTCTGAGCTGGACGTCCCAGAACAGGAGTGACTGAGAGGGGAAGTGGACAGGAAATGGGGAGTTCAGGAGCCCAATGGTGGGGTCTGCCCTGGCCGCGCTGGGGTCCTGGCTGTTGTGTCCCCATCTCCCTCCCCGACATCTCTGGGCACCTCAGACTTACCATGACCCTCAGCTGTCCCTATCTTGGGTAATGACTGCTCCTTCCCTCTTGTCGCTCAAACCCTGGAATCTCCTTTGCTTCTCTCTGTCACCCCATATTCAGTCACTTCTCACCATTTCCTGCCTTTGCCAAACCACCTTGGCTTCACCTGGGTCATTGCAGACACCTTTTAAATGGGCTCCCTGCTTTACGCTGTTCTTGAGTCTGTCCCCACACAGCAGCCTGGGTGTTCTAACACTGTGAGTCAGATCAGAGTTCCTCAGGGCTTCCTATTCTGTGCAGAGCTTCAAAGCTAGAGGCTTCCAGGGGCCTCCAGCTAAGGCCCTGTGGTCTGGCCCTGGCCGCTAGGGCAGTTTGTGCAATGGTGAGAGCACATGGCCTCTGGAACCAGGCTTGGGGTTTGGATTCCAGCCACCCTCCTGGCTGGCTGTGTGACCCTGGGGAGATTTTAAAGCAGTGCCTCAGTTTCTTCATCTGCAAAGTGGGGATAATACTAGTATTCCTTCTTGAGGATTTGGGGAGATTGATAGATGAATCATGTGAAGTACTCAGCACCTGGTGTTTTAGGACTTCTTCCTCCTTCACCCACCCTCTTGCTTTCCCTTTGCACTGACCTTGCTCTTCCCGCCTCGGGGCCTTTGCACTTGCTTGTCCTCCATTTGGCAAGCTCTCTCTCCTTCATCAGGTCTCAGCTGTCACTTCCCTGAGCTACTTCCTAAGGACAGCACCTCCCTTGTCTCACTCTTTCTGTGCACTGCTGTATTTTTGTTTAGAGACTTGTATTACCACCAGTCTTGCCTCCTCTTTGGAGTGTTGGCTCAGAAATCTTGCTTTGTTCCCTGAAGAACAGAGCCAGGCAGGCTGGGGGAGGGTGTCCAAGACGAACCTCTGCCACAGCTCTCCCAGCCCAGGGGGCCACATCCCGGAGTCCAGGGGTAGGACTCCTCACCGTGGACAGTATGTCAGGGGCAAAATCAAGTGGGAGCTCCCGAGGAGGGAGCAGCTTGGGTCCTCCTGGAAATTTGGTAAAAAGTTCCTTTCTCCCCCTGGAGTGTAGATGGGAGGAGTAGAGGGCTCTTTGAGGAGGTCTGGACAGTTGGGTCGTTTCTGATTGTGGAAAGGGGTGGCCTGCCTCCGTCTGGGTGGTTCTGGCCCTTCCAGAAGACCTCCTACTCACGTGGAAGCCTAGTTCTGCTATTGACTAGGGATGGGCTCAGCCTGGTGGGTGGTCCCTGAGGGGAGGGAGCCTGCCCCCAGCCTGGGCCTCTCCAGCGGTCCCTTGGGGCTCCAGTGCTTCTTTTAGCCTAAACCTCTTTTTGGCTGACTTTGCCCTGAGATCACAGGCTTTGGGCCTCAGTCTCCTCATCTGTGGAACACCTCCCTCTACTCACAGATTCAGAGAACACTTGCAAGCCTTTTGGATGCCTTTGGATGAGTGGCTGCTGCTGTTTGGTGGCTTCTACTTCACCCACCCCGCTCAGCTGGGCCCTTCTGGGCTCTCCCTAACCCCTTCCCCATCCTGACATTGGCCCCAGCTGCCTCTGCTCCCCTGTACTCTGTTCCAGGCTGCTCTTGCCTCCCTACCCCAGTCGACCCTAGCTTCCCCTGGGCTCTAGGTGGCCCTACCCTGGCTGCTGGCCACGGGCTTGTCTGAGGAACAGGCAGGCTTGAATTTCAGGCCCCCTGGGAGGGGGGGGAGAAGGGAAAAAGGGAAGGGCTTTTAGCCTGCAGTCACCTGGGGAGGGAGCCTTCTCTGCCACCTGGAGAGATGAGTATGGAGGAGGAGCAGACCCTGGCTCCCCACCTGTCCCAGGGTTAGGCTTCCAGCTCTGGGACTGAAGGACTAGGGGACTGACAGACTGACTGGCTTTTGACAAACCAGCAACATTTCAAGGCATTGTGGTGTGGCTGATATTGGTGGCGGCCAAGTTTTTATATATCCAGTTAAGGATGTAAGAAAGAAAACCAAACATCACTCTTCACTCTCACCAGTGTTTCGTAAAGGAAAGGGAAAATCGCTAAAAGAGGAAGGAGGTAATTTTAGAGTGACCGGCTCCCAAGCAAGGCCAGTTGGTTTCCTCAGCCAGTCAGCCGTCCCTACCAAGGGCCCACAGAGAATGATGATGAGTCTTTGTGGACTGGTGTCAGGGAACAGTGACTTCCAGAACAGGAGGACTTGTTAAAGAAACAGATTACCAAGTGGGGTGAGGGGAGGAGCTTCCTGGGTTGGGGGAGGGGGAGGAGTTGGCCAGCAGGAACCTGGAAATGTTTTAATGTTTTTCTAGTTTTGTATTTCATGGCAAAAAAGTCTTCGCAAACTTTGCATTCTGCTACACAATCTGTGTTGGTTATGTCACAAAAGTGCCTTTTTTTTTTTTTTTTGAGAGGGAGAGAGAGAGTTGGGGACAGAGGGAAAGGGAAAGAGAATCCTAAGCAGGCTCCATGCGCAGTGCAGAGCTTGATCTCACAACCCTGAGATCAGGATCTAAGCTGAAGTCAGGAGTCAGATGCTTAACCGACTGAGCCACCCAGGCGCCCCTTCAAAATGCTTTCTTTACCAGTTAAATCTTTGGAATGCAGCAAGATGGAGTAGCAGCAAGATGAATCTTCTGTAGTAAACTCTAAACATGCCTCCTGTGACTGCGGGCCTCTGTGTGCCCCTCCCTTGAGAACTACAGAGTCCATCAGGTTTGGGGGCCTGGCTCTGCCACTCATCCTCTGAATGACCTCTCTGAGCCTCAGTTCCTTCATCTGGAAAATGAGATGACAGTCCCCACCTCAGGATGTCCTGCTGATGTGAACCCACCCGAAAGGGGGTGTCAGAGGTAGTGGGCCTCCCTGCAGGTGGGTCCTTGGACTCGGCTCCCTGGGGTCATACCTTACAGTGTGCTCTTTGTGGAGCTCAGGACCAGGGGCAGTTGCAAGGCCCTCAGCTAGAGCCTGCCAGGAGCCTAGCTGGGCTGGGATCTGATGGTGACGGGACCCCTCCAGAGTGGGAGGTGAGCTGGCAGCCCTTTTCCCCTGGGGGAAGGCAGGATGTCAGGCGCCAATCCTCAGAGCCAGCCTCTTCTGCCACCACCTTGCAGCCAGCCTGGGGAAATGGAGGTCCCAGGATGAGGGTGTAGTGAGACCAAGAGAAGGGACTAGGGCCCCTTGGCCAGGCTTGTCTTTTGGGGGCAGAAACTTGTGTGCGTGTGTGTGTGTGTGTGTGTGTGTGTGCGTGTGTATGTGTGTTTGTGTGTGTGTGTGTGTATGTGTTGGGGGTGGGGAGAGGGAGCTGGAGTCTGGAGGCTCTCTCTCCTCCCTCAGACCCACTTGCCTGGACTGCTGGGCCTTCCTTGGCCTGGAGCCCAGCTTGGGTGTGCTCTGGGCTACTGTTGGTTTCCTTTTCTCTGGTTTTCTCTCCATTTCCCCTTCCTCCTTCTGGCTTCTCCTTGCACAGCGTCTCCTGGTCTCTGCTCTGCTTCTTGCCTGGCTCTTTGGCCTCCTTGTGGTTCCCGACTGAAGGGCTGTGGGCAGGACCCCATCAGGAAGTGTGTGTGAGTGTGTGTGCACAGACACGTGGGAGAGCATCAGCACGTGAACACGAGGGTATTGTATTGGGTGCGCCTGCTGCCTGTGCATGGGAGCCTGGGAGTGTGCAAACGGTTGCCTCGTGGGGGGCCTCGGTGCTGGGGAGCATTCTTGCCTCCCGGGGATGGAATGCTGTTCCTGGCTCTTGCCCAAGGCTTGTGTTTCAACATTTATCTTTCTTCAAAAGTCTTTGAACCTTTGGGAAGTTGTAAGGGAAAGCCTGATGTGTGGCCAGCCTGGCAGTGCTGGAGGGCTAAGGAGTTTTAGTGGCCAGGGCCACTTTGCCGTGTGTTCTGGACTTGCTTTCTGGGACCCTGGGCTCTGCTCCCAGGCAGGAGCCTCAGGGGTTTCTCCCTACTGCCGACCGCAGCGGGGCTGGAGTGGGGCCAAACTCCTTCCCAGAGAGGTCAGGCCCATCATTCTCCCCTCCTCCCCCCGGCACAACCCAAAGGCTCTGGGGCTGCTCACCCTGGCAAGCTGGTCACTGGGAGACCCCCAACCTTTGGGGGAAGCACGGCTGCTTGCTCTGAAGGCAGAGCTGCCTGACTGCTCTGTGAGTGAGTTCACCAGGCTATCCAGAAGGAGGGGCAGACTTTGCTGGGGCTGGATGCTAGATGAGAAGATGCAGCTCCTTCCTTGTGCCCGGGGGCAAGAGCCACACCCCTGAAGGGGCACCCAGTAGGAAGGACCCAGGAGTGGGGAGCCGTGAGTCTAGCCTTGGCCAGGCAACAGGCTACCTCAGCACTCTTTGTCTCCTTCTTCTTTCTCATTAAGTGAGAGTGCCGGACGGCCACTTCAGACGGAAGGGACCGGGGAAGGAGGGTCCTGGGAAGGGGCTCAGCCTGCAGCACAGCAGGGTACAGTGAGGCTGGTGGGGTATCCCCAGGGCAGATGCACCTGTTGGAGCCCCCTGCCTCTGTCCCCACCCCACACTCACTCCCTGGCCAGAGCAGCCCATGGGCGGTGTGGCCTCAGCTGGGACACAGTGATGGACCCAGAGGTCTAGCTTATTTGCCACAGTAGATGAGATCTGAGCCACACTTGTTCACGGCCACCGCAAAGCCACAGAGTCCTGGCTTTGCTCCTTTTTTGCCATGTGGCCTTATTACTTAATGTCTCAGCCTTACTTTTCTTATCTCTGAAGTGGGGGTAAGAATATGTAGCTCAGGACATGGCCTCAGGATTAAATGAGATACTCAGGAGCAGGGATACCCAATAGCAATGAACACACCTCCCCCTAGAGACAACCAGAGCTCCTTGGAGAACTGGCCGATTCTAGGGGCATATGCAGTGTGTCAGTGAGTGGTGGGCTAGGGGGTCTACCCCTCTCCTCTCCTGTGCTCTCTTGTGGGTGCTGCTGGGGTTCTGCCCAGATCCTGGGTTGCCAGAGGGTCTCAGAGGAGCATGGGAATAGTCTCAGGCCACTAGTGTTAGAGCCCATCACATGGGTCAAAGGGCCCTGCAGCAGGAGGAACAGGGGCCACGCTCAGCAGTGCCCACAGAGCTCCCTAGCATGGCCCACCCCCGCTGTGTGTGGCAGAGATGGTAGAGAAGGAGGCAGCCAGAGCTGATTATAGAGAGAAAGCCCCAGGGTGACAGGGAGTGAGCCAGAAACCCAGGGGCCTGTGGGCAGAGTGAGCAGAATATGCCAAACTGGCATGTCTTTCTGGGGGAGGGGACAGCTCTGGCCTTTCCCCTCTTGGGGTGTCTCCCTCATATTAGGGCCCAGCTGTGTGTGCTGAGCATCTTACACCTGCCCGCCCATCTGTCTGTCTGTCTGCCTGTTCTGCCTGTCTGGGAGCCTCTGTGTGAGGTGCGAGGGCGTGCATCCTGTTGCTGTGGTCCCCAGGACCGCAAGCTCTCCTGGGAGGAAGCAGTGAGGTGGCAACGCCCAGCCCCCCGGGTACAGCTCACTTCGCCACCAATCCTGACAGAGGCAGCGACCGGGCAGGTGCCGGGAAGAGATGATGAGAAAGGTGAAGGTCTGATGGGGTCTCAGCAGCTGGGTGGTGGGTCCTTGGAGGGGAGCTGGATGAGGGCCCTCCCCACCGCTCATGTGTGTGTGGGTTGGGGTTCTGGGGACGCTTGGGGTGAGGTGTGAGTGGGTCCCCATCTTGGCTGGCTGTGTGAGATTGCTCTGCAGCAGCTGTGACAAGGGGTGCTGTTGCTGCTGGAGGAGCCCCCAGGTTTCCTTTCTGGCCCAGAGCCTGGGGGCCAGGGCTGTTTGGGAACATGGGCCCTGCCTCCCTTGGGCTTCCCTCCTAGGCCCCTGGACTTGGCTCTTCTCCCCAGCCTTGGGTTCTTATTCCTGCCCTGTGCCACGCCGTTCAGATGTGCGTGTGCGTCTCTGCAATGCAGGAGAACCCAGTCCCTCTCTGGAGGACGGAGGGGTTAGAGCCCCCAGGAGGGAATTGCCCTGAGTTCAGGGTTCCAAATGGGGCCACCCACTGTCAGCCCAGTGGGTGAGTGCCCGCACACATGCTTATCCACACAGTATCTGCTGGAGTGGCTTGTGCCCGGTGAGGCCTACTGGGTACCCTTCCTCCAGTTCTGGAGGCTGGGAGCAGCAGAGAAGCTCAGAGCTTACTCCTGACTGGGCTATGTGTCCTGACTTGTCTGTACTCACCTGCCGTCTGTCACATGGAGGTGAAGACACTCACCTGTAGGAGGGAGCACTTGGTGACTGTAAAGTGCTTTGTTCAGTGCTTGGTGAGAAGTAAGTGATCAGCTGCTCCTACTTCAAACAAGACTGGCCCCCAGGGGCCTTCCTGTTCTTCTGGGGTTGGTGGTCATGCAAACATGGCTGTGCAGAGGCACATGTGCCTTGTCCCAGGGGCCATTTGCTGGCTGGGAGGAGAAGAGGGGAGGGTTTGGCAGGACTTTCCAAACTGGCGGTGGAAGTGGGGTGCTCTGGGCTGTGAGAAAGGTCACAGTAGAGAGGCTGGGGAAGAGGCACCTCCCTCCTCCAAAGCCCTCCCTGAGCCCTAGTGAGCCTCCTACCTGCTCAGGGAGGGGCTGCTGGTCCCGGGTCACGGCCCAGGCTCAGATAGCTGAACTGTGGATGCTGTCAGAAGGAGGTTTGTTTCTGCCGCGACCTGCTTGTCTCTGCCCCCCCTGGACTGTCCCTTCTGAGGCAGGTGGGCTCCACTGCTCTCGGGCTGGGCTGAGGACATGTTGAGAAGAAGGGGCATTGATGAGGCTTTCTGGACTGCTGGCCCTTGGGCTTCTGACCACTTCCCATTCCCCTCTCCCCAATCCCGGGCTGATACCAAAGTGTGGCAGGGTCTGTGCACCTGTCCTCTGTCCCGTTGTCAGAAAGGCTCCCTGGGGGGCGCCTGGGTGGCACAGCGGTTAAGCGTCTGCCTTCAGCTCAGGGCGTGATCCCGGCGTTATGGGATCGAGCCCCACATCAGGCTCCTCTGCTATGAGCCTGCTTCTTCCTCTCCCACTCCCGCTGCCTGTGTTCCCTCTCTCGCTGGCTGTCTCTATCTCTGTCAAATAAATAAATAAAATCTTAAAAAAAAAAAAAAAAAAAAGAAAGGCTCCCTGGGTTCATTACAAAGGGACCAGTGTGCAAGTGTGACACCAGAGTGTCTGGGGCCCTTGGACAGACAATGGGAGTCCCGCCTCTTTGCCACCAGGCCCTCCCGCTCACCTGACTCCTGCTCATCCTTTGAAACCACCTCGGTTGTCCTGCGAGCCCCTCTGGACAGCCAGAGTCCCCCTGCTGCTCTCAGTGGTCTGTGTGTGCACTTGGCACAAGGAGGCCCCACTAACCGTGTATTGAATGGGTGGAATACCTGTGCCGCTGAGGCCCATGGCCGTGGCCACGACTTCCCTCTTGCCGAGTGGAGGGCTGAGTGTGTGTGTGTGTGTCCTAGGTGAAGGCTGGAGGGGGCTGGAGAGCACAGACTTGGGGCCTCTCCTGGGGATGGGGACAGATGGCAGCATGGCTGAATAGCTTTTAGGTGGGAGGGGGGGATTGGTCATGGTCTGTGGCTCCCCAGCAGCTGGTCAGAAAGGCCTCTTACCCAGTGGCTGGGCCATGGCAGGAGTTCCAGTTACAGAGAGTGGAAAAAAGGAAGTGGGTAGCAGGAGGCTGTGGGATTTTACTGGACCAAATTGTGTCCTGGTCCCTGTTCTGACGCAGGCATGCCCAACTTGTTTTTCCCTCTAGTAGCCATTCTAGAGTGCCTTGAGGTCGGGGACCCAGGCTGTGTGCCCTCCTTCTGTCATCTGTAAAATGGGGGTGGGTACAGTGAGAATTGACGAGGCCAAGGCCAGCACACACTCACTGGGCATTTTCTCAAGCCTTGGCCACACCGTGGTTACCCTTTGAGGTATGGAGAGGTTAAGCAGTAGCCTGAGGTCATGTGGGGCTGGGAGCTGGCCCACTTTCCTGTACTGGTCACTCCTCTGCATACTGCTTCTTCAGGCCTGAGGCCCACTGGAGCCGACCCATGTCACCCTGGATCAGATCTCAGATTAATGTGAGTGCCAGCTCTAACCCTAGTTCTCAGGGTGACCTATCATGGTGAGCTTTCTGTCCGTGTGTCAGGCTGAGTACTTTCTGTACACAGCCTTTCCGTTTTGCATAAGAGGATACTTCGCCCGAGAGATGGGATGTTTTGTTCAAAGTCTTGACTCTGTTCTCAAAGCTCATGGCTTAGATTAGTCAGCAGCCACTAAGAGCAAGTTGTGTCTGCCCTATCCCCAGCCCTCGGCAGGAGCTGGGGACATGCAAAAGGCTGGACACCGTCTCTGACCTCAGACTGTTCATATGGCTGGGGCAGAGCCAGAGGCAGATGCTTGGCCACATTGTGTAGCAGTGAGGAGAGTAGGTCCCCGGCCCTCAGTGGTGCAGGGTGTGTGTGGGAGAGAGAGGGCAGGGGCAGCTTCACGAGGGGTCATCTGAACCAAGTTTTGAAGGATGGATAGGAGTTTATTGTGTGTGCCTTATAAACTCCTGTCATCCTTCAAAACTTGGTTCAGATGACCCCTCGTGAAGCTACCCTTTAAGGTGGGTGCTAATGTTTCCTTTATTTTCCAGACAATGCACTTGAGGCTCAGAGATAAAGTCCCTTTTCTCAATGGTCTTCTCACTGCCTGGCCTGGCTTGCTGTGGCTGGCCTGAAGATTTCCCTGGTGGAGCGCTAGCCCACCTGGGGGACTGGGGCCGGTTGTGTGTATCTGTGTGCATATCTGGGGGCTTGGAGCCGTCGGGGCTCTGGTGGCGGGACTGGGATTAGGGGCCTTTTGCCGATTGAGTACATCTCCTCAGGGAGAAGAGAGGAAGGGGTGAACAGGCCACCTTCCCAGTCCTCCTGTCTTGAGGGCCGACCAGGCCTTGACCCTGCTTCCGGGGAGCCTCTGGCTCACTCCGGTGGCCTCTGTTGACTTCTGGAAGTTCTTTCCCACCTGGTGTTCCATTTCTGTCTTTGGAGGTGGTGGGGCCAAGGGGCCGGCATCTGATAGGGGGGTGAGTCACCCACTCAAGCTCCGTGCAGAGTGGGCCAGGCGCCTCCACAGCTCCACCCCGTTTCCATGGGACCAGCTGGGTATGGTTGCCAAGGGGGAGGTGAGGGGGAGCCCATGGCTGGCGGAAAGTGTTGATTTTCTTACTCATGGTGGTTTTGTTTTGCTTTTTGCCTCTCACCTCAGCGTCAGCTCTTGGCCTGCAGCTGCACTTGCCCGATAAATTGTGTTGTGACCGTTACAGCACAAAGTTGTTGGTGGGCTGCTCTCCCATGCCTACCCCTGCTCCTCCTGCTGCCCATATCCTCCCTCACCATCCTCTGTGACTTACGGTCACCTGGAGCTATTCGAAATTCCCTGGTAACATACCTCATCTCTCTGGTCTCCCCGCCTTCGCTGCATGCTCTCCCTGTCCTCTGAGCTGCCACTTCCCCCAGAAAGTCTTCCCTGATTGCCCAGTCTGCATGGGCTCTCTGCCTCAGGCTCCCGCATTGCCATGTGCTTCCCTCTGTCTGGCTGGATCTCTGTCAGATTGATGTCTGCTCCTACAGCAGAGGTGCCCATGGCTGTGCACAGAGCAGGCACGTGGTGAGGTGCCTAAATGTACACGCCGAGAGAAGGTCTGAGAGCTGGCAGGCCTGGCCGTGGCCCCTGAGCCCGCTAGGGCCAGTCAGGCCTGGGAAGAGTCTGGGCTCTGTTCTGGGACAGGACATCCCTCAGTCCGGGATGCCGTTTTTCCCTCTGCCTGCCACTCCCACCCACTGCCACATTTCCTCCTCATTCTTTTCTTTTCTTTTTTTTTTTTTAAGATTTTATATATTTATTTGAGAGTGAGAGAGAGAGCGTGAGAGCGTGAGCACGAGTACGGAGGAAGGGTGGAGGGAGAGAGAGAAGCAGATTCCCTGCTGAGCAGGAAGCCCATTGTGGGACTTGATCCCAGGACCCTGGGATCATGATCTGAGCCGAAGGCAGATGTTTAACCAACTGAGCCACACGGGTGCTCTTTCCTTCTCATTCTTGTTGGGCTTTGGCCACTGCATTTGCCGAACATCTCAGTGTTGTCCTTCTGCTTCCTATGGAGCTGCTGTAACTGGGGGTCTCTGCTGCCTTCTCTTCCTGCAAACCCGCCCCATCTCTGCTTCAGCTTCCCCTTTCTGCACCCTATCTCTCTCCTCTTTCTCTTTCCCTGCCCTCCCTTCCCCTGTTGCCCTTACCCCTCCTTCCCTCCACCCCCCTCTTTCTCTCATAATACTTCCTCTCAGGCTCCTGATCCAACTCCTTCTTTTTCTAGGTCTTTCCCCCTCTTCTGGCCTTGGGTCTTTCTGCCTCTGTCCCACCATCTCCCCACCTCTGCCCTCCCATCCTGCTCTCCCCACACAGCTGAGAAAGCACAGCTGTGACTCATCACGGGGAGAGTCTGCCTCTGAGATGTCTAGTTGGGAGTAGAGTGGGTGGCTGTGAGCCCTTGTGTGTGTGTGTGTGTGTGTGTGTGTGCGCGCGTGTGTGTGTGAATGTATGTGTGTTAGTGTGAGTGTGAGTGCCAGGAGTGGGCCCAGAATGGCCCGCTGGGCTGTAGAGAAGGGAGCAGGGTGGCTGGAGCAGGTCACATCTGAAAATCTAGTCAGATTATAAGCAGACTCCTAGCGACATGAAGAGACTGACCCCTGGCCACCCCTTGCTGCCCTGCGTGTCCTGGGGTGGTTACCTCCCGGCTCAGGGCTGCTCTGCTTCTCCCTCTGGTATTCATAAGTCTTGGGCCCAGGACATGGAGTCATGTGGCGCTGCCCTTACCTGGCCCCTCTTGTGCTCAGCTCATTTTTTAGCCTCCAGGGTTGGGGTGGAGCCCCCAGGGGTACAGTGTGAGATCAGCAAGGAGGGGTGCCTGGCCCCTCAAGCTGTGTTTGAGGGTGTCCCCCTCCTCCTGGTTTCAGTCATTCCAGCAAGGCTGACTTAAGCTCCTCCACTTGGCCAATAGTGTATGTGGAGGTCTCAAGACTTGATGGACTCAGGGCTGCTCTTGGGGATCACAGCAGCCACGAGACCTTCTGATGGTCCAGCCCAGTGCCCTGGGCTGCGTGATACTGTCCGTGGGCCTCCAGGACGCTGGCTGGGTGGGAAGCCGTCTGTGGTATTGGTGATTGGGCACCCTTGGTTTGGCTACCCTCTTTCTCATGGTAACACTTCCCTTCTCCCGCTGCCTTGGCAGGTCCTGCAGAAACTGGGAAAGGCGGATGAGACAAAGGATGAGCAGTTTGAACAGTGTGTCCAGAATTTCAACAAGCAGCTGGTGAGTGTGGGCCTTAGGGAGCTTGTGCAAAGTGGAAGTGAGGCTGCCAGGTCAAAAATGTCAAAAGCTGAGTTTGTGGAGTTAGAGAGCTAGGAGAAGGGGCCAGGTGGGCTGGCAAGGTCATGGAAAACTTCCTGGAAGAGAGAGCACTGGCTCTGGGCATGGACCAAGGGAAATAGGAGAGAGGGCTGGGGGGTATACTTAAGGTCTTTGATAAGGCATAGAAAGCTCTGGGGTGGGGCGGGGGTGGTAGGGGTTGGGTGGGAGTGGGCAATAGATTTTGGCCAGACTCTGGAAAACCTCAAATGTCAAGGCGAGTGGGAGCTAAAGAAGCTTCTTATGAGAGAGTGGCATTTGCAGAGTTTACTGTGAGAGCAGAGCAGACAGGATCTGATTTGAGCACCTGCTGAGCATGGCCTGTGGATGCCTCCCAACAGCCCTGTAAGGTACCAAGTATCGTCGTTCCCCTTTTATAGATGAAGGAAGTTGGGTAATTTGCCCAAGGCCATCCTGCTTTGGGGGTGGATTTAGATCCATACTTGTTTGGTTCCAAAGACTGCAGTGGCACCCTTACCAAGTTCCTTTAGATAGTTCAGAGACCAGTGACAGAAGGAGCTTCATCAGGTTGGCAGCCTGGGGGCAGTGGTTAAATACAAGGGAGGATTTCCTGACTGAAGGACCCTGAATACCTTAACTGGGTTGTCCCTGAAAACTTTTCCCTTACGTAAATCTTCTAAGTCTAAAATTAGCCACTTTTTTTTTTCCCTATGACCCTGAGATCAACAACTGAGCTGAGATCAAGAGTCAGATGCTTAACCAACTGGGCCACTCAGGTGCCCCCAGAATTAGCCACTTCTGTGACTGTATCTGAAGATACAGAAGTGGGGAATGAGATGACCCTGGTAATTCTCCCCTCTCTGTAGGGCATGGTGGCAGGAAGTGGGGGAGAGCTGGGCCATGGCCCCAGTAACAGATGGGGATAGAGGCCAGGAGGGGCCACAAGGAATGGGAATGGGCTTGTGGGGTGGTGTCATGGTCTAAGCTGTGCTAGGAAAGGGACCAAATAGGCCCAGACTTGGGGCTGGGAAGGCCCAGGCCTCTCTGTACTCCCTGTTCATGTCTGAGGCCCCTGAAAGCATTGAAGGTGCCCACGGATGCTTCTGCAGCTGGAATGGAACCTGGGGGAGGGGGCTTTCTTTGGAGAACTTTGGCAGTGCTGGCCAGGAGCTGGGAGCTGGGGAGCATGCTGGGAGAGGGCTGAGGAGCATGCTGGGTGACACTGGGGGGGGGGTATGCTAGGAGAGGCCTGGGGGGCATGCTGGGAGAGAGTAGGGGGCAAACTGGGTGAGAGTGGGGGGCATGCTAAGAGAGTGCCCAGGGAGCATTCTGGAGAGGGCCAGGGGGTAGGGGGCATGATGGGAGAGGGCCAGGGTTGGGCAGAGGCATGATGGAAGAGGGGTGCGGAGAGCAGCTGGGAAAGTCTCCAGGGCCAAGTCCACCCCCCTCGCCTGCCAGTGGAGCTCAGTGGAGAGGCTCCTTAGGGCAGGGATGGGCGCCCTCATGGCCACTTGTCCCCTGGCCATGAATGGGAGGTGTTTCAAGGCCCAGGTATGTGCCATGTCAGAGCTGTCTACTGCCCCTATGGTCCTGGGTGAGCCCCTGCTCCTTTGGCTTCAGTTTTTTCACTTGCAAAATGGAGTCTTGGACAAGAAGCCTAAAGTCTTTGCTTCTGACTCTTTCTGATGAAAGCCCCTGGGTATGTCCCCTACTCGGCTGGCTTCCTCAGGCTGTGGGATGCTCTGAAAGTCTTCTAGGGAATCACTGTTTCTAGAGTCCCTACTCTAGACTACGTACTGTTTGTGTTTACAGGCTTGGACCTTGCGTTCTTGAGGCGGAAGCTGACATTCCCTTCGTTTTATAGATGAGGGACTTGAAGCTCCGTGGGGTTAAGCGACTCTTCCAAGGACACACAGGGTGTGGCGTCCAGATCTGTCCACTCTCAGGTTCCCTCTCTGGGGCGGAGCCCCAGTCCTGAGGATGACTGGCTGGGCTGGGGAGAAAGATTAGGGCAGCTGCTGAGCTGAGCAGGGGTGATGGGCCTGCCTCATCAGCAGGGCTGTTTGGCGGAAGGCGAACAAAGTACACGTCTGGGGGTTCCCTGTGGCCTGGCCCCAGTGCTGGGACCAGAGCATTACTGTCCACTTTCGTCCCTCAGAGTCATCCTCCCTGGGCCCTGGCTCTGGACAAGGAGTCACTCAGTGATCCCGGGCAGAGGGCCAGGCAGTGGGGCCCGCGCTGAAGGTAGTCAGTGCTGGTGGCCCCTGGAGGTGGACGTGGAGTAGTCGCTTGAGCTGGGGCTCTGTCTGCCTTCAGCTTGGGTGGGGTAGCTGGCTTTTCAGGGACCAAATAAGGGGGAAGAGCTCCCATTTGAGACTTGGGGTAACCCTCTTGGGGGTTAAGGCAGCCACGTCGTTCTGGAATTGATGGGTGTGTGGGTGTGGCTGGGGCCCTGGGCTTGGGCGATCCTGGAAAAGGTGGGGTGGAGGTTGAACGTGGGAAGTCTGGAAGCTGAGTGTTCTCCTGCTCTTTATCTGTGAACACCAAGCACAGTGGGCTCAGTACTATTCAGGGACTAGAATGGCAGGGAATATGACCTTCAAGGAAGCAAATCTTCTACCCCTGTAGGTGCCCTAGGTAAGGGCATAGGTCAGTTTGCCGTCCCCTGCTCTCACCGGGGGCAGGTTTCATGGCTCTTCCTGGGCCTACTCGGCACAGTCTTGGCAGCAGTCTGCCTTCTGTCCCTGCACTGAGAAACCGAGCTTGGCCCACTCAGAGGACCCAGGATGGCTCCCAGGAAGGCCTGCGTTGGACCTGAGCTGGGGGTTAGTGGTGGGGAGGTGAGTGGGCCAGGCTCTTCCTCCTGGGACCACCTGTAGCTTGCACCCCAGGGCTCATTATTGCTGTTGGCTTGTCTGTTGCTGAGGTGGGACAGGTCGGATTCCTTCTTGTTCTTAGGGCCTGCTCTGCTCAGAGAGGGCATCCCTGGCTATAGAGTGAAGACCCTCTGGAACTGACTGCAGCGGGGCATGAGTCAGCTGGGGCCAGAGGGAGTCCATATGGGAGGGATGTCCCTGCCCCCCAAACCCACTGGGAAGATGAGGGCTTGGATCTTCAGACCACTGGTGGGGGGCTGTTGTCAGGGGAGGTATAGCAGGGATGTGGGGTGCTGGCCAAGCCACCCCTGTGGAGTTACACTGGGTGTTGGTACCGGGTTTTGGTGTCCTTCCAGACTCCTGAGTCCAGAGCCAGGAGAGCAGACTGAAGGGACTGTGCTCCAGAACTTTATTCTTCCCTCAGCTGCTCTGCAAGGAGTATGTTAAAGCCCTAGGAACCTCCAGAGAGTTGTTCCTCAGGTGCCCTACTGGGGGGCCACGGGAGCCGGTGTGGGAGCAGACACACAGGTTCTGCATTGGCCTGCCTGGCACTGCCCTGCAGGAGGCAGCTGCATGGGGAGGGCTGTGCCTGATCCCGCGGACTGACTGGGAGTGTGGCTTAGCGGCCCAGCTGCAGTTGGCACACGCGAGGCAGTGCTCTGGGCGGCCCCTTGCACATCTGTACCCAGTGTGGCTGCTCACAGTGTGGCCTTGTTTGGGAAGCACAAGGGGCCCTGGTACGGCCTGAGGCCCTAGGCATGCATAGCAACCCGCCCCTCGGGAGACCCCTTCCTCGGGGTGCAGCGTGGACAGGCGCTCGCAGGATGGTGGGGGAGGGGAGTGAGATGATGGAGGCTTGGCAGGAAGAGAAACCGAGTCTGGAAGATTCTGTGGCATCAGATGAGTGCAACAGCATCGCATCACGCACATGTTTGAATCCTCATCTCCATCACCAAAGCGTCAAGAGTGGGACGGGCCCTTCCCCATTCCCAGTCCCACACGGCCCACATCTGACCCCTGATGGAATTCCAGAGAGGTTTGGATGCTGTGGATTGGCCTTTGTTTCTTCCTTTAATCTTTGATAGCAGGCCTCAAACTTTGAAGTTCCTCAGAATTCCGTGTGGCCAGGGTTCTATAGGCTACTCTGTGGTCTGTGGGGATTGAAGGAATATTAGAGAGGGTTTTTTTTTTTCCCCTAATTGTACATCTTATGCACTGCCCTGGAACCCTCCCTGCACGAAACCTCTACTGTCTTCTGGAAGCATTCATCATATTGAATAGGCAGCTGCCTATGGGGCCTGAGTGCCCAGGCTGTGGGGGTTCTTACTGGTTCTACCAGTCTGTGCAGCACCGGGCAAGTCACCGAACCTCTCAGCGCCCTCATTTGTCAGGTGGGGACCATGATGCTACGGTGATGGGTGTAGGGAAAGAGCCAGCCCCACTGGGCATCCTGTGTGTGATGCTCTGAGGACACCGGGAGAGCAGGCCCTGGCTATGAGGAGGGAGAGCCTGTTTCCAGGGGGGACAGGAGAGGTTTGAGGGTGCCTGGGGTGTGCCTAGAAGGCTGGTTGTGTCCCTGCTTGCCCTCAGCTGGAGTGGAGACCACCTTTCATCTCCTGCAGAGGCACCAGGCAGGCCAGGAGAGGGACTGTGGCTTCTTTCTGGGTCTGTGTCTGTCTAGCCCTCCACAGAGACAAGGGGATCCAGAACAAGGGTATTGCTGAGATGTGAGCAGCATCAGGCAGGGAGATGCCAGGAAGGTGCTCTTCCCCCACAGAAGCCAGCTTCTGACACTGCCATCCTTGGCCCTCCACAAGCCCTCTCTCCTCATGTCCCCCCGCTGCCCCACATCACCATCCTCAGCATGAAGCCCATCTCGTGCAGCTGGCCTTCAAGGCTAGGGGCCTGGCCTAGCCACTTATGCTGGTCTTCTGAGCACACATTAGCATGTGGTCTGCCAGGCAGGGGTCATTCATCCCACCTGACAGATGAAGAGACCGAGGCTCAGA
Source organism: Ursus maritimus (assembly GCF_017311325.1). NCBI lineage: Eukaryota > Metazoa > Chordata > Mammalia > Carnivora > Ursidae > Ursus > Ursus maritimus. Next base: position 105,466,312 of record NW_024423343.1, on the reverse strand, counting down.
GAGGTTTGGTCGCTTGCTTAGGGCTACATGTCTAGTGAGGGCCAGAGTTGGATGGGTCTCCATAACCCCAAAGCCTGTGTGTGCTCTCTCTCCCTTTGCACATGGCTTCTGGAAACTCCAGCATCTCACTGTTGGTGCTCTTGTACTCCACCTGTTGCCTCAGCCTGTTCACCCCCTCTCTCACCCGGGGCTCAGTTTTCCTGCTCCTGCCGTATGTGGTATTAACAATCCAGAGGGACGGGTCCATCCTCTCTGCTGGTCCTACTATCTCAGCAAGTCCCTGGGGCTGCCTCCCCAGCTCAGAGCCTTCACTGTCTGGCCCAGTCCCCTGGCCAGTCTTTTCCTTCTACATCCTATATCCTCCCTCTTGGCTGGGGCAGTGTCCTGAGAGTCGTGGGCACGAGCCCCCGCTTCTCTGCAGCCTGGCTAAGCCATTCCCTTCCACCTTCCACAGCCTGCCCACCCCAGCCCCTCCAGGGCCATCCTCTGTCCCTGGCACGATGCAGTGGGAGGCTGCTGGCCTAAGCTTTGGGGGCAAGGTGCTGGGTGTTTCACTCCTGCATTCTATGCTCATTGGTCCCCTGGTCCGTGGTTGTCTGAGGGCACGCCTGGTGTACTCCAGTCCCATTGTACGTGTGTGCTGTGTCACGTGTGTCATTCAGTCTGTGCCCCCAGTGCCTTGTTTAGGGTGGAAGGGTCTCTACTTTCCTGCCTTCCTTACAGGGCTGAGAAGAGTGCCCAGAAGAGATAGGTGCTGACGAACCAGGAGGAATATCGCTTGGCACACAGGTTCCTGAGGCAGGGGCGGTGCTGAGAAGCCCTGGATACTCAGCTCGCGTTTGTGGCCCAAGAGGCGGTAGCTGCCCTGTGCTCCGAGGGGTGCTCTGGGCCAGGCTGTGCCCGGGAGCTGTTGCACGGGTCTTGTCTTCTCCAGTCCTGCCCTGAGGAGGACAGCTGCTCTGGGGCGGCCATTAGGAGCAGCCTGCGGTTGTCCACACGGAGTGTAGGAAGGACAGGGTCAGGTACAGTGTGTGCCCCAGGCCCTCACCCTGGCCTTGTCTTTCTCTTTGCAGACTGAGGGCACACGACTGCAGAAGGATCTCCGGACCTACCTGGCCTCAGTCAAGGGTAAGGGGCAGGGGGGCTCCTGGGGCAGACCTGGTCTGGGTAGGTGGGCTTCATGGGACATTAAGGGGTCTTTGCCACATGAAGCTAATGGGGGCAGAGCTGGGGTGGGGACCAGGGTTTGTGGTGGAGGAGTAAGTACTGGCAGTGGGGACCCACATACCTCCTGGGCCTTCGAGGTGGGAGCAAGGGTGACCCTCCCTGTCCCTCCCCTGCCTTCGTCTTTGTCTCCCCGTGGCCCTGGCTGCAGCATGGCCCTTCTGCCCCACAGCCATGCACGAGGCCTCCAAGAAACTGAATGAATGTCTGCAGGAGATGTACGAGCCCGACTGGCCTGGCAGGGATGAAGCAAACAAGATAGCTGAGGTAAGTGTGAGGCAGGTGACCTCGGTCATTCCCAGAGGGCCCTCTGGTCTCAGCCCTGTCTTGCCCTCTGGGACAAGCCCTTCTGGTTTCCGGGCATTCACATGCTGTGTGCCCTTGGGCAAGTCACCTTCCCTCCTTGACCCTGGGCTTATCTGTTCCCTTATAGTTGCCCTGGGAGAGGCCATAGGGCAGGAGTTACTACCCCCATTTTACAGCCAGGGGACCTGAGGTTCCGCGAAGCCTCTGAGCTGCGAACCCCAGGTCTCTGGGAGGAGAGAGCTGGGGACTGGGTGTGGCCCAGGCCCCCCCACCCCGCCAACACTGGGCTGTGTACTCATGAGTGCTCACTTCCTCCAGAACAATGACCTCCTCTGGCTGGATTACCATCAGAAGCTGGTGGACCAGGCACTGCTGACCATGGACACGTACCTGGGCCAGTTCCCTGACATCAAGGTGAGGGGCGCTCTTTGTAGATCTGTCCTGCTCTGGCCTGGTAGCCTGTGCGGGGGAGTTGAAGGGGGGATAGAAGGATGGGGGAAGGGGTCAGCCTAGAGCTGGCTCAGGCCCTGAGGTGACTCTGCCCTGAAGGCAGGCATCTCCCTCACTGGGCAGTTCATCCCTCCAGGGCTGCTCCCTCTGAGGCAAGCCCCCCAGCCACCAGACCTAGGCTTTCTGAGCTGAGAGCTTTGGGGCCCCGTGCTTTTGGGTCTCCGGACTTTGGGAGGAGACCCCATGGTGCATGTATGTGTGTGTGGCCATGTCACTGTGGAGTGACTATAGGGTTGTATAAGGGATGATAAGGGGATGTAAGGCCTGAGCACGTGTGCCTAATAGGTGCCCTCCACTGCGGCCAGTGAGCCCCAGGTGCCGCAGACATGGAAGCAGAGGTGTTGAGGCCAGGCGGTGACTGTTGTGCTTGACCTGATCCCTTGGGGGTTGGGCTCCATGCTGGCCCCCATGGCCACCCAATGCAGATACCTTGGACTTCTCAAGATGCCTTATGGGGAGTGTGCAAGGGGGGCCGATGGTGGTAGTCTGTGAGTAGAGAAGCCCGGGGTCCAGGAGGGCAGAGGCGTGTCGCACACAGTGCTGGCTGGTGGGTACTGGCAAAAATGGCTGAATATTGAAGGCAATGGTTTGACCTCTGTATAAGAAAGGACCCCCGAGGGCATGGGCTGCCTTGAAGGGGTGAGCTCTTTGCCCCCAGAAATGTTGGAGCAAGTGTTTCGAGCATGCATTAGATGCACTTCTTGAGCCTGGGGTCCACTGCCCTGGGCCCTTCGGCTTCATCCAGTTCCCAGTGCCCACAGCCCAGTTTCTCTGGGCCCAGCCTGGATCAGCATCCCAGCATGGGTGCCAGGGCCTGTTCAGCAATCCTCTCACCTCCTTCTGTCCTCCAGTCACGCATTGCCAAGCGAGGGCGGAAGCTGGTGGACTATGACAGCGCCCGGCACCATTACGAGTCCCTCCAAACCGCCAAAAAGAAGGATGAAGCCAAAATTGCCAAGGTAAGGGCTGGAGGGTGGGGCTAGGGGAGAGTCTAAAGGGGGGTCCCAAGTCACCTGGAGGGGCCTTCTTTTTGTGCTGTGCTCACTGCACCCCTCTGCACTGTTTGTTATTACTGCTCCCCTGGGGCGGGGTGGGTTTACAGCTGGTGACCAGTCCCAGAGAGTGAGTGGGGTGGGGGATGCTTCAGGGCGCACGGCAGGTGAGGGGAAGGCCCTTGTGGGCGCCTGGGTGATTGCCCACTTCCTGCCCATCCTCTGGTGCTTGCCCTGGGCCCTGGGCCCTCCGCCCTGCTCTGAGGCCACTTTCCAGGATGAGAACAGGCCTGGCTTGGGTTTCACTGGAGCGGCCCCGCCCGACCTGGCATGCTCTGAGTGGAATTCTGTCATGGGATCCGATGTGACCCTGTCTCCGCTGGAACAAGCCTGAGGGCACAGGACTTGAGCTGGTCACACTGTCCACAAGTGAGGGGCTGAGGGTGGATCCCCCCCTCCCCACCCACCCCGGGCCGGACCAAGCTTGCTGAGCCCCTCTGCCCCTGCTAACGATTCTCACATTTTGCTTTGCAGTTGGAGTTCACCCCTTTCTCTGCCCCTTGCCCAGGGTTCCTTTTAATTCTCTTAGTCTCAAGAGGCCTTTCCCTGCTGGGGGGCTGGCCCCCTGGAGGGTTGGCCAGCTTGTCTGTCACTGCATTTGGAACGTTTGGACTTGGTGTTTAATATCTGTGTCTCTGTTTCTCTCTCCCCGTCTCCCTCCTGTTTCTCCACTCTCCTTTGCCTTGACCTCCGCTCCCTACCCCCAGCCTGTCTCGCTGCTTGAGAAAGCTGCCCCCCAGTGGTGCCAAGGCAAACTGCAGGCTCATCTCGTAGCTCAAACTAACCTGCTCCGAAATCAGGTGACACTGGCTTCTAACCTTGCACGTGCTGGCGCCTTCTGGTCTGTTGTCCTGTCCTTGGCGCGCTGGGCGCCTGTCTTGCAGTGCCCGGGCGGGGGAGGGCTCAGTCCCTTTCCTGGGTTGGGGGGCAGGGCCGGTTTCAAATGCCTCTGCTGAGAGAGCTCCTGCTTCAGATGAGACCTGAGGTCAAATGTGGGGGGCTGAGAGAGGCTTGGGGCTCTGGTCAAGCTGGGGTGGGCCCCAGTCTGTTGCTTCGTGCCCGAGTCTCTGGTAGTCCTGAGACTGTATGAAATCCTAGCCTCTGGGAACGCAGGAAAGCCTCTGAGCCACTTGTCCTCTCTGAGGGCTCCTGTCCTGACATGTGTTGTCCTTCAAGCCTCATAAAAGCTGAGAGGCTATCTAGAATTTGAAGAGACAGACCTGCCCAGAGAGGCAAAATTCCCAATGCACAGGGACCCTTGCTGTGGGTCCTCATGATGCTCATGGACGGGGAGCCCTGGCAGGGCTCTTCAAGTGTGGCTGGGATGCTGAGACGTGGGGCCTAAAAGGTCTGCTTTTTGGGAGTTTCATGAAGGGCAAACTATACACCACAGTGGTTCTGGAGGGCTTCTCGGAGGGGGCTCTTTGTACAAAACTCCTGACCAATCCTAATACCCTGACAATACTTCACTCTTCTCAGCCCTCTGCCCTTGGGATGGGCTGGGTTCTGGGTGAGCACAGCGTGGCCAGGGACCACTAGATATACCCTGGGAGAGGTGGCCTCATGATTTTCTCTCCAGTGAAACGGACAGGACTCCAGCGCCCCTTCATGGTCCTGAGGTGGGGGCAGGTGACGAAGCCCTGACCCACAAGGTTGGGTTTCTCTTTGGGCAGCTGCCCCATTTTTTCTGGGCCATCTCCTGATTTCATCATCTTCAGCCCACATGTGTTGAATGCTTGTGATGTGGAGAGCTCTGGGCTCAGCACGGGCTTGTGGCCCAATTTCTTACCTGACTTACTGCCTGATTTCTTTTAGGCCAAAGTTATGGGCTGACTTTGGAGTTGGGGACAGCCCCACCCTGAGGCTGGGGTGATGCTGGATCTCCAAAGTCTGGGGGAGATTGTCCGAGGGAGGTGGAGGAGGGGCTACAGGCCAGAGCACCAGCCCTCTCTGTAGAGTTCGGGACTTCTGGATGGAGGGGGATGGGGCCACTGACCCAGAGCCAGGGTTTCTGCATAATTGTCCCTGAAATGGGTTTGGCAGGAGACCAGGTGAAAATTTCTGGCGCCCCTGAGAGAAATTTCTTTCCCCCCTGAGAGACTATGGGGCTTGCGGGTAGTGCCCATGGCTGTTTTTGGGCTCCTGAGATGGGTGTGGGTGGGGGACCCTGCTGGGAGGGCCACACACCCCTACCTCAGGGGAGCCACTAGGGAGGCTAAGGCACATGATCTCATTTTTGGATGTTGGACTGCAGATGTTTGGCCTTTCGGCCAAATTGGCTTTCCCATTTGGACCCAATTTTTATTTGAATGTATCCTCTTTCTGCCCCCACCCTGCCTCATGCCTGGCTGGAAGCAGGGGAGCCTTCTGAGTTCCCATGGGCAGCTGTCTGACTGTGAGCTGGGGCACTGGGGTCCTGGGACTGCCCTGCTGGCTAACTTGACTTTGGGGGGGAGTGTGACCTGGTGAAGCTGTGCTCCCTCCAGCGGACCAGCACCACATATCCTGTGGGCTCGTTCTGAGCTGCTCTCCGCACTGGCCATGGTCCCCTAAGACCTGCCTGCAGGACCCTGGTGCCCTGCAGCATGGTAAGCGGGCCTGTTTTGGCCTGCTGTATGTATCCATCAGCATCTAATTGAGCCACGGGGGCTGCAAAGCCTGCCCAACAATGGACAGCTCTCCCCAGACTTCCTGCCACCCCAAGTGCTTCTGAAACAGCCAGAATATGAGGAATGTGACCCAAAGGGAATAACAGACACAGACCCTGAGTTCCAGGAACACTAAAATAGGGCCACCCTGTTCTTTGCAGCGTTGCTGGGCATGTGACTGGGGCTTGGCCTGTGGCAATGAGCTGCTGTGCCATTGTCGCCATCATTGTCACAGATGTTCATTTGAGGAGTTAGGACCAGCATCGTGGGGTGGTGGCTGAATCGCCATGATGAGGTGGTCTCTGGGGGCATGGGAGCTGGACCAAGGCAGGTTCCTGGGGAACCTTGAGCCAGGCCCTTGGCAGTTAGGTCAGAGGGATGTGTGATAGTGCCAGCACTCGTGGTTAGACCTGTGAGTCATTCATTCTGTGGGTTGTATAGACTCACGTTGTTGGCCTCCACTCAGGTATTGGGATGCCCAGTGGGGTAAGGCGGGGAAGGCCTGCTGGATCTGACCCTCTCCAGGAGCTGCCCAAGGCATGCGTGCTCAAACAGACATTTCTTTTCTTTCTTTCTTTTTTTCCCCTACTCTACCTTTAATTTTTAAATTAGATTTAAAAAATTAGGCATAGGGCTTATGTTCATTCTAGCGAGTTCTGACAACCTGAAGGTAATTGTAGTTGGCAGCAGGGTGGCCCCTCTCTCCTCCAGCCCCATCCCCATCACCGAGGCTGGGGAGGCCTGGCACAGCAGGGATATGGGCTGACGGGCGCTGACCTGGTGCCTGAAGCTGGATGGGACAGCTGGGTGGGCTGGGGAAATCGTGCGCTTTGTGGCAGTTTGGCCTTCTGGCCAGTTGGCTGTCTTTGCCAGAAGGCCTGAGAATGTAAGGCTGCTGGCGGGAAGTGTTCTCCGGGGAGGGGCCTGCCACGTTCCTGGGTTGTGACTCAGACCTTGAATCCAAGTCACCCCCCTGAGTCACTCTTTCCAGCAGCGCCCTCCAAATGAGCTAGCAGATCCCCTTCTCTGCCCAGGGTCTGTGACTCACCCCTACCCTTGCCTTGGCCTCCGCCTGGAGCCTTGTTCCCTACAGTCTTTGGTTGTGGGATGGGGCCTTAGCGCCACCTGCTGGTGGGTATGAGCAGGCCCGGAGGGCCCTGGGCCTGCCTGGGTAGGGTAGGGTGAGGGCTTTGGAGGTGAGCACAGGCATCCTGCCCAGCAGCTTAGCTCCCTCCTCCCCTGGCCCTGCTCTCCCCCATCTTTCCCCTGTCTTTTCTGGAGGTGCCTGAGCTGCTGCCTCTGGCCTCCGGCTGGTGGAGACAGGTCACAGAGGACAGAGGGGTAGGGATAGGAAATTCTGATGCCACATCCTACAGGGAGGAGGCCGAGGCTGAGTAGGACCTGCTTTGAGAAAGAGATCTTCAGGCAGGGACATCAAGGGCAAGGCCAAGGGAGCTGGGGAGCAGGCTGATGCTTAGCCTGAGAGGGGTTCACATATAAGTGGGCAGAGTCCCTGCTGGGCTGGGTCTCAGGTCTGCCTTTGCCTCCTTCCTAGGCCCCAGCTCCTCGGCCCCTTGTCTCGAGAGCCTTCTTGTTGTGCCCTGCTCACCCCTCATCTCCCTCCTGGCCCCCCTGGGCCTGATGGGGGGGTTCTCCCTTTGGCTACGGCTGCTCTGCTTTCCCCTTCCTGGAGCAGACCCTACAGGCCTGGTTGCAGGTGCCCAAGGAGCTGCATGGGGCAGTCCCCCCGAGTGTCCTCATCTGGTTCACCCCCATCTTGCCCAGAGCCTTGGTCCCAGTGCACTGGGTGGGAGGTTAGGAGGAGCAGGTCTTGGGGGTGGGCTTGACCTGGCCTGGGCTGGCTGGGACTGAGGCCCAGCAGAGGGGAATGACCAGTCCCGCCCCTCAGGCAGAGGAGGAGCTCATCAAAGCCCAGAAAGTATTTGAGGAGATGAACGTGGATCTGCAGGAAGAGCTGCCGTCCTTGTGGAACAGGTGAGCCTAGGTCGGGAGGTCGCGGGGCTGAGCCCTCCCTGGCCTCCCTCCTGAGGCTGCCTGAGGTATCCTCCTGTGTCTGTCCGCTGGGCCCCATGCCCTCCCACGGTTTGTGTCTCTGGGGCGGGTGGAGGTGTATCAGTGTGTGTGTGGCTCTCCTGGCTGCCTGCACTGACCTGTGTGTTCACTTTGCCCTTTTCCTTCCCTCCTTCCCTCCCGCAGCCGTGTAGGTTTCTATGTCAACACGTTTCAGAGCATTGCGGGCCTGGAGGAGAACTTCCACAAGGAGATGAGTAAGGTAGGGCCTGGAGACCCCTGTGGGCCTCAGGCCTTGGAGGCATGGAAGGGGCCGGCCAAGCTCCCGCTTTCCGGCTGGGGTTTGGTGCACACTAGTGACCACAGAGCCACCTCTGGACTGTGGGGAGGAGCTACCTAGTTTTGCCCTCCAGGAGCTCTCCATTCTAGAGTGTCCAGCCCCAGTGGAAGTGCTGGGGAGGCTGTGAGCAGGACCCATAGGCCCAGCCCCTGCCCCCTTCCTGCCCCCAGTCCAATCCTCCTGCCTGGACAGAGCCAGCCCCTCTCAAGCTGTCCATGTTGGCCCAGGGAGCTCTGGGTCAGAGAATGGTGGCACCTTTCCTAGTTCGTAGGCGAATAATCAATAAAATACCAGAATTTTCTCAATTTTTCTCTCGTGTTTCTTAAGACATTGAAAAATGTCTGCTTTATCTGCCAGGATCCGGTGTAAGAAGGGGACTGATTAGCTTAAGTTCCTATGTTGTGTTATTTTCATTTTAACTTAACTGGCAGTTAAACTGCAAAGCAGAGTTGGAGAAGCCCAGTGTTGGCAGCCTCTCCCTCTGTGCCGTTGGTTGGTCTGACTCTGCCTCTTGGCCCCAGAGGAACAAAGTGATGGTAGTGGATTCTAGGCCCAGGGCGGGAGGAGGAAAAGCAGCTTGGGGCCTCTCTTTAGTCATCACCCTGACTATGGTTTCTTGCCTTTTAGGTCTTCCCTTTCTTTTCCTTCCTCCCTTTAAAGATTTGAGAAACTTATGAAAAATTAAAGAAAAAAACACAAACAAACAGAAAGGTGTTTGGGGGAAAGAAACATTTATGTAAAGTAGGAAGAAAATTCAGTTCTGAGCTTCCTGGTGGCCATGGCAAAAGAGGGAAATATTCTCAGTAGTGGTAATGTCCTAGGTACATGGGATAAACCTCTTGTCTTGCCTGTGCTTTTGGTGAAATCTCTGGCAGTTGTAATGTGGCCTGAAAACATCTTGGCAAAATGACTTTAACAATTAGAATTCTAGTTAGTTTTCAAAAACAAGTAAAAAAATTTAAAAACAGTACAAGCTGTGTGAGGCATTTTAGGAAGTTTCTACAAGTAGAAAGAAGTCCTCTGACACAGTAACGATTAGCAATGGAGCCCATTTCCTCCGTTTTTCCCCTTGGTTTTTCTGGGCTTGGTGTGCAGTGCCCAGTTCCCACTCATGTGGTAAGGAAAGCTTATTCCTGGCAGGGGTGCAAGGAAGGGGCTAGGGTATGGGGAGAAGCAGGGATGTTACTGGGGAGAAGGGGGCTGTTTGGTGGCCTCCGAGGCCTTCCCCACCTCCTTGCCGTTCCTCCCGCAGCTCAACCAGAACCTGAACGATGTGCTGGTCAGCCTGGAGAAGCAGCACGGGAGCAACACCTTCACAGTCAAGGCCCAGCCCAGGTGTGTGACACCCGCTGCCCTCTGGCTCTAGGTGGCTGGGGAGAGGTGTGGTCTGGGGCAGGATCCTGGGGCTCTCATTCCTGCCAGGCCAGGGCGAGGCTTGCATTCCCTGCCCCCGGGGGTTGGGGGTTTGGCCTTTGTGGCTTGGCTTCTCTGTGCTCAGGGGGATAGGGTAGGGCACCCCATGTTCCTCTGGTGTGTCCCATCAGGGAAGGTGCACTTCTGGGCAGGCTGCGCCTTGCCTGATCAGGCCTGGGCCTGCCTTCCCCACCAGTGGAGTCGGAGCAGGCAGGGTCCCTGTGCAGCTGTGGAGGTGGGGCCCAGGAGCTAAATGATTCCGGACTGCTGCTGAGCCACCTGGGAGCTGAGCCTCCTCCGAGAGCAGGGAGCTAGTGCCATCTTTTCTGGCTCCTGCTCCTGGGAAAGCCTGAATCCCCAGAGCGTGGCATTCTGCATACCCACAAAAGCATCCTTGTTCCTGTCTTTGGCCTGGCCTGGCCTCTCAGGGCCCCTCCAGCTGCAAGGAGATTCCTGCTTCCTGAGGGGAAGGCGATTTGCGAGGGAGGGGAGAAGTGCCTTGCCCTCTGGCTGCCGCTCAGGGGAAACAATAGCGAGTCTGGGATTTCCCTTCCTTTTTGGCTTGCACCTGGGCCAGCACAGTGTGGAATGTATCTGTGACCCGGGGTGCCTGGGGTATCACCTAGGACCAAGAGGGTATTCAGCGAATGTTGCTGCTTCTCCTCTCCCTGAACATAAGGCCAAATTTGTGTGATAGAGAGGAAGGGGCCCACAGGGGGCCCTGAGGCCAAGGAGTGTGTAGGGGGCAGAAGGCCATTTCCCAGGTCCCTGCAGGGAGGAAAGGCCTCCCCCTGCGCTGCCCCTGCCTGGCCTCCGGGTAATGGTGGGAGGGTCAGGATGGGTGAGGAGGGTGGCGAGCAGCCGCCGGCCTGGGCAGTGCAGCTGCTGGATTCACGCTTCCTGTGGGAGAAGGCTGCTCTGAGCCGGCAGGGAGGGCAGTGGAACTTTGCCAACCTCCGTTGCACCACGGTGGCCCATTTTGCTGCCCGGTTGCCTCCTCTCACAGGCCCCACACTGGCTAGCTGGCCCCCCACCCCGGTCCCTCCTGGCACTGTGGGTCCCCAGAACCCCTGTGTGCTGAACCACAGGCAGGGTGGGTGGCCGGCAGTGTCCCCCAGCTCATCAGGCCCTGTTTCGGGTCTGCTCCTTTTGCTCATTTTCTCAGCTCCATCCCAGGGCACCTGGCAGCAAGGCCAGTGGGGTCCCCAGGCCTGGACGATGGGGTTCTGAGGGCAGGGTCAGGCTCTCTTCATGGCCTTTGAGTATTAGGGGAGGCTTTGCCCTGTGGCATTCCTCTGAGCAGAGGGGCTGCTGATGAGAGAAGGGAACAGGCCAGCCTCGAATCAGGTATGACTCATGCCCAAAATGAAGGCCTCCGCGTCCCGTCCCTTCCCACAGAAAGAAAACTAAACTGCTCTCCCGGCTGCTCAGAAAGAAGAACAGGTACCAGCGCCGAGTGCTGCCTTGTGGGGGTGTCTAAGGCCAGCACCCCGGCCGGCCGGCCCCTGTGCATGCACCTAGCGCCCTGCTCTCAGGGTGCCACTAACCCCTAACCTGTCTTCCCGTGTGTGGTGCTGCAGACAGGGCCGCTGGTGGGAGGGGCCGGCAGGGCTGCGGGGCTGCTCTGTGGCCTGTGTGTTGTGGGGGCAGAGGGCTCGGGGCTGTGGGGGGGGGGAAGGAGGGGGACAGATGGCCTGAGCTCAGCTGAGTGTGTTCCTCTCTGGACCACAGCGTGTCCGCCTGGCTGTGGCCCAGACCAGGAGGTTAACAGGGAGAATGTAGCCAGAAAGGAGGCCTGGCGAGGCTCGGGGGAAGGGCTCTGGTAGCACAGTGGTGGTTTTTAAAAATTGTGTGTGTGTGTATACTGTATTTCTGTATATGCTTTAAAGAGGCAAATACATTCCCCTGAAACCCAAAGTCAGTAGAGATGTGGAGGGACCACGATCTCACAGGCCTGTCGCCTGTCCTATCATCTAACCCCCCCCCCGCCCCCTGGGGGATGTGGTCGCTAGCTTCTTTGTAGCCTTCCAGAGCTGCCCTTTCTGACACTCGTGAGCACTTGAAATGTGGCCGGTGTGACTGAACAGCTCAACTTTTAATTCCACTTATTTTAATATGAATTGGAACAGCCGCCTGTGGCCAGCGGCTAGTCTTCGTCCACGCCATTCTAGAGTTTCCTGATGCAAGAACAAATGCACATTTTTATCTTCCACCCCCTCACACCCAAGTGGCTGCTTTACGCACACCATTTGCCCTCGTTCTCTATTCTGCACGGAACCATATGGCTGGGAGACCTCCCCCCTCGCCAGCAGCCACTCTGCCTGTGGCCTCTAGTGGACTTCTTTTGTCGTCCCCTAAAGGGCCTGTGGGAGCAAAGGTGTGGAGACGGTGACGGCGGTGTGGGTGGGGAGTGTGGACCATGGGGGTGGGGCAGGGGTTGGCGTCCTGGTGTGAGCGGGTGGACAGGCAGGGAGGCTTGCTGAGGCATCTGGGGGCTGGCTGAGGAGGGGGGCCCAGCCTGGGCACAGGGGCTGGTGTGTGACGTGTGGGATGAGACTCATTTGCCTCTAGGATGTTTGGCTTTCTTGTGCGGTGGAGCTGGGCTCCCTGGTAGAGCCTGGCAGCAGCCTGTGGGGTGGCTTCCCTGGGGATCCAAGACCTCCAGCTTGGAGTTCTGCCTGGGGCTGACGCTGTCTCCAAGGCAGGCCCTGTGCCCACGCCCCGTCATTTCCCCGATTCTGAGACATGTGCACGTGCATTTCTCACATGCGAGCACGGGGACATACACTCGTGCACACATGGCCATCACATTTTCACAGCACATCTGTGTGGACACACACACCCTCTCCTTTTCACACGTTGATGGACACACACTCATACACACATGGACACACATTTTCACACAGAGATTCCTGGGGCAAACATCCCATCCCACGTTCACCTATGGATTCGTACATTCCCTCTTGTAAGGGGCGACGTTCCTCCATCGGGCTTCCTCTCTGGTCTTACCTCCACAGTGACAACGCCCCTGCAAAAGGGAACAAGAGCCCTTCGCCTCCGCCAGATGGCTCCCCTGCTGCCACCCCAGAGATCAGAGTCAACCACGAGCCTGAGCCGCCTAGCTCGGCCACAGCCGGGGCCTCCCTCCCCAAGTCCCCATCTCAGGTAGGCACCATGTCCCCTCCCCGCCCTCTGCTTCCTCCTGCATTACCCGTGTCCCCTTCCTTCCCAGTCTTCCATCCCCAATACCGGCCTGGGTTCCCCTCAGCAACCCTGCCTTCTCTTGGGGGCACCTGTGACTGTGTCTCTCCCTCTACCCTCCACAGAACCCTCTCCGTCCCTTTCTCCCTAGCCCTTGGGGCTGTTGACTTCCTCCCTCTTCCTTTCCTTTTGGTACAGACTCTGGGGCCCTCAGCCCCAGGGCATCCAGATCTGCGAAGGTGGCTGCTTTCCTTCCCCCTCCCCTTCTCTCTTGGCATGGGGCCATGCAGGACCTTTACAGGGTCAGCAAGAGCCTGGTCCCCACCCCCACCGGTTTCTCTAGCTTTCTGCCACGTCCCCAGGAGCTGGCCTGCGGCTCTGTTTGAGCTGTTAGCTTTCCCCAGCTATCCATTCCTGGCAGCAGCCCTCTTGGTGGTGGGCCACCGCCTGTCCTGCGGCTGATTAGGGTAACGATGTTAAGAGTGTGACAAGAGCCCACACTTGAATAGCACTTGTTCTGGGCCCGACACCATGCCAGCACTTTCTACATTTTCATACATTAGATCCTCACAACCACTCTGTGAGGCCCACCCCAGCCCAACATCTGAGGAAACCCAGGCTTAGGGGGTTTCCTGACCTGCTTGAGGCCCCCAGGTGGGCAGATGTGTGGCCATCCTGCCCGACCCTCAGCAGGGCACTGGCTCCGGCGCTGCACTGGCCTCCACAGGTGGCAGGCGAGCCAGAGTTCCTTCGGCGTGAGGTGCGGGCAGGGTCCCGGGAGGACGGAGAGCCCAGGCTGGGAAGGAGGCTGTTTCTCAGCTATGGTTTCTCTCCAGTGTCTCACCCAGCTGGCGGTCAGCCCAGACCTCCTCCAGCAGCCCCTGGGCAGCCGGCATGTTCTCCCTTTTTTCTCCTCTTTTCTGTCCTCTCCCTGTCTTTCTCTTTTCACTTCCTCCCCTTCCCATCCCCTCCCCTCATCCTCTCTCTCTGCACAGCGTTTCTGGACCTTCTGCCTCAGTCTCCCTCTGGGGGTGGTCCTGTGGTCCTGCGGTCCTGGTGTCTGTGCCTTGGGCAGCAGTGCTTCCTCTTGCTTCATCTTCTTTGCCTGGATGGGGCCACGGCCTGTGGTGTGACTAACCGTGGCTTCGTTTCTGTCTGTCTGTCTACCCTGTCCCGCCCCCCACGCTCCGCTGTGCCTCCCTGTGCGGCCCCTCACCCGCCGACCCACAGCTCCGGAAAGGGCCACCAGTCCCTCCGCCTCCCAAACACACCCCGTCCAAGGAGGTCAAGCAGGAGCAGATCCTCAGCCTGTTTGATGACACGTTTGTCCCTGAGATCAGCGTGACCACCCCCTCCCAGGTCAGCCGCGGCCACCGCGGCCCAGCTCTCTCTTGCTCTCTCGGGGTGTGCATGGCCTTCTTCCTTCATCCCATGCCCTGCGCCTCTGCCTCGAGAGCCAGAATCTGGCCCTAGAGGTTGGCCCAGAGCCTCCCCCTTGCTCATTCATCCATCCCTCCATTCATTCTCCCTCATCCATCTCTAAGCATGTACTGTGGCCAGATGCAGGGACACGTGTGGGTGGTTCTAGTGGAGCGGGTCAGCTCAGTAGTGGTCTCATACCTCCACTGATGCAATGGCCGAAGGGGAGAGTGGGAAGTGGGGGAGGACTTGGGCCAGTCAGGGAAGGCTTCCTAGAGCAGGTGACATTTTCCAGGCGGCTGTAAGCTGATGCATTGCTTTAGCCAGAGATAGCAGCATATGTATAGACCAGGAAGGGTAAGACCTGGGCTCAGGAATTTCTGGGAGTTCAGTGTCTCTGCAGAGTGCTGCAGTGAGGCAGTAAGAGGAAGCAGTAGGAGCATAATTGGGAAGACCCTGGAATGTCTGGCCAAGGCATCTAGACTTTAGCCCCCAGAGCTACTGCCTGGCTTTGGAGGTGGGACAGTGCTTGGGTCACAGAGCAGGGCTGCTGCTCGTCAGTGCCCCAAGAAGGTAGGTCATGCTTGTCCACAGATGGGCAGAAGGAGGGCTGAGCAGGAAGGTCACTGTGGTGGCATGGGAGTGGGCTACAGCTTGCAGAGACCACACTGTGCTCACCCCTCTGATCCTCGTCTCCAGGCCTTGCTTCCAGGGCGCTTCCCAGTAGGGGCCTCACTTGCGCTGCAGGCCCCCGTGCTCTGGAGCACTGCCAGAGAGTTGCTCTGCCCAGGGCCTCTGGGCTCTGCTCCCTGAATGCTCCTTCCCCAATCTCAGAGGCCTGGAGGGGAGGGGCAGGGCCAGAGGGTATAAATGTGGAGCGAGAGGCAGTTGGGAACTGAGGACAGTGGTCTCTGCTAAGAGGGGCCTGGGGCGAGTGGGCCTCAAGCCCCAACAGGAGGACCGTAAGTTAGAACTAGGAACTTCCAATATAGGGTGGCTAGTGGGCAGGTGGGTTACCCCCTGGCTCAGGGCCCTGGGAGGCAGGGGAGCTCCTGTCTGTAGAAGATGGCCAAGGCTGGTCCAGGAGGACCTGAGTGGTGAGGAAACTGGGCAGCATGACATTTGGGATGGCATGCTGCTAGAATGCTAGCCAGCTGGAGTATGTCTCCATGCTGGCGGCGCACACGAGGGAGACAGGGTGACGCAGAGCGCTAGTGAACACTGAGTAGGGATTGGTGCCAGCCACTTATCTACGCGACCTTGTTGGGTTTTCAACTACGCTCCGGGAGGGGGTTGTTGCCCCCATTTAACAGGTGAGGAACCCGCGGGGCCTGCCCTGCAGCTAGACTGTCTGCACCTAGTGTGTCGGCCTCTCCGTGCTCACACTCGCTGCATGCCTTCCTTGCTACCCCGTCTGCCCACTTCCAGGGAGCCGGGTCTCTGCCCCAAGGGTGGGAAGCGTACACCATGGGAGCTGTTGCCCAGGGCTGGGGTGGGCTGTCCGTGATGCTGTGCTAACAGGGCTGCTTTGCAGGGCTCAGGTGAGTAGCCTGCGTCCCTGCACCGAAGGACAGTTCTGATCCTGCATGGTGGGGTGGCTGGCCTGCTGGGAGGCAGGGCGGGAGGGCGTGGTCTGCCCTTTGGCCTGGTGACCCTGTCCCCTTGGAGCATGAGAAGGCAGCAGTCTGGGCTTGATGGACTTCTGACAAAGGGCTGGTGGTGGGGCTGCCTGGGGGAGGGAAATGCTGCTGCCAGCTGGTGGCAGGGCACCTAAAAGCCATGCCCTCATGGTGTCTTGAGCACTCACTTCCTCACTTAGACAGGGCAGGGTTATGGGGACAGAGCTGTGACCTACCCCCCCGCCCTGTCCCTGGCTCATTAGACAGGGACCAACCTAAGGAAAGTTAGTGGCTGGGGGTGAGCCTAGGGCAGCGGCTTGGGGATCGGGACCCATGTCCAAGAAGTGAGACCACATGGCCCGGGCTCTGAGGGCTGTGGCTTGGCCCAGAGTGGATGCCTTGTCCTCCGAGCTGTGGGATAGCTGGCATCTTGTATTCTCAGATATGGGAATCTTGGGTCTCTCCTGATAGGCCGCAGCTCAGCTGTAAAGGCCTTTCTGGGAAGACTGTCTCCCCAGGACCCAAGCCTTGGGTCCTTCCTGATGGAAGACCTCAGGGGGACACAGGTGGAGAGGGTGCTCCTGGCAGCACTGGGCGCCATCAAGAGCAAGTAAACATGGGAACCTGGGCTGGCCTGGGCTGCTGGGGCTATGGCCCTCCTAGCATCTCGTGAAGTAGGGCAGGAGGACCCAGGGCCAAACCAGGGCCCTTTTCTCTCAGGCATAGTGTTCCCTGGCCCCAAAGGGAAACCCTGTGTAGGAGCTGGAGGTGCCACTGAGCAGGCCCCACCTCCTCAGAGGGCAGCGTGTCCTCTGAGCGCTGGTGCTGACCCAGCCCATCCTCCCCAAGGCAGCTCTCTCTCACTTGTCTGGCCCAGCTTGCCATGGGGCTGGCTTCTCACAGGGAACACAGTCTTTGGGGGCCATGCCTGTTACAAGCATATTCTGGGGCTGCACTCGGGCCACTGAATGGGAATCTCTGGGGGTGGCTGGGGGTAGGACCGGCAGTGTGAGCACAGGTACCCCCAGTGTTGGGGAGCCCACACTTAAGATTGGGCTCCTAGGCAGTGTGTGCTGGCTCAGCCCTGTCCTCACTCTGTGGGGCTGGCTGGTGTGTGGGTGTCACCACAGGTGACCTGTCCGTCTGGGCAGCGAGGGGAGGCCAGTGCCTGTCCTAGGGGCCCTCTCAGTTAGAGGGCGTGTGTGTGGTCTTATCCAGCCTGGGTGGTGGACTGTGAAGCTTCTTTGGGGGGAGGGCGGGGGGAGGGCTGGGAGAACCCGTGGGTGCGGGGAGCAGAGAGGAGAAACAGGCACTGGTAGACCGTCTCAGCTTGCAGAACAGGGACAGACGGCAGAGTTGGGCCTGATGTTGGGCTGGTGGGTCATTGCCCCAAGTGGGTCTGTTGCTGGTGTCTGAGGTGGGTGGCGGGTGTTGTCTCTGTGCGTGGAGCTTATGCCAGGGTTGTGCAGGGGCAGTCTCCTGTGTGTGTGAGGCAGACGTGTCTGTGAGCGTGTGTGCCTCCTGTGTGCACGCCGTGGGATGCTCGAGCCTGTGACTAACTGCCTTCCTCCTCTGCTACTGCTGCCAAGTTTGAGGCCCCGGGGCCTTTCTCGGAGCAGGCCAGTCTGCTGGACCTGGACTTTGACCCCCTCCCGCCTGTGGCCAGCCCTGTGAAGGCACCCACGCCCTCTGGTCAGGTTGGTCTGAGTCCACCAGCACCTGTGGGCCCATGGGTCTCTGAGGCACTGGGTCCTGGGCTCATGTCAGGCCATGTGTGCCCATCTGAGCCAGGCCCTTGGGGTCCTGGGGTCAACAGGCTCTCCTCCCACTCACTGCCCTTCCCCTGGCCCCAGCTCTTGTCACCTCCTCCAGCCCTGAACATGAGGAGGGGAAGAGCAGACACAGGTCAGAAAGAGGACTGTCAGGAGGAGGGTCAGCTAAACACTCACTTGGTAACTTATGGCCCCTGTCAACATCTTGCCCCTCTCCTGGCAACAGCCCCATGTCTGGGCACTCCGTGGCTTGGGGTCTCAGCCCCTTGGCAGGTATCCAGGACTTGGCCCTCTGGAGACCTCAGAGCTTGGCTCCATGCTGCCCTGTGCCTGCTGGACTCTAGGGACCTGGGGTGGGGGTCACTGGGGACTGCTTGCCCACCCCCATCACTAACCTCTGTACTAACTCTGTCCTTCTCCCTCTCTGCTGCGCTTAGTCAATTCCGTGGGACCTCTGGGAGGTAAGCCGTGTTTGCTCTGTGCCCACCCCCGGGGGGAGCTGCTCCTCCGTGTGTGCCTGGCCCATCCTGCCTGGTCCTGCACCTAGCCTGTTCACAGGTGCGTGCACATGCACGCACGGGCCGGTGCTCATGTGCACAGGGAGCTGGCCGTCACTGCTTGTCTCCAGCTGTCCCACTGCTTTCCGTCCGTGGAGAAACTGCCCCTCAGCCAGGCCCTATGGGGAAGGGGCTCCTCAGTTAAGCCAGAGAAGAGGGTCTTCTGTGGTTCGGCTCCGTAGTCAGGGTCTGTGAGTGGTCACCTGGGATGGATGTGCTGTCCTTGTGCTGGTCTGAGGCCTGCGAGGGGGGCCGTGGGGTGGAGGGTCTTTGTCCTTGAGGAGTTTTCTGTCTGTGGGGGTGCTACAGGGCAGTGGCATCAGGGAGCTGTTGGGACAGGGAGACAGGGAGATGCAGGAGAAGCAGGGCGAGGCCAGGTGTCCTTCTGTGAGCAGGCCTGCTGGGCAGGTGTCCTTGTCACTGGGTGGCTCGGGCACGAGGCTCAGGGAGGGCATGGGACTTCATCAACAACCACAGTGCAGCTTCCGCGGCAGCAGGAGAGCTGGTGTGGAAGTGCTGCTGGCACACTCTCCCGCGAGCTCAAAGGCTCCAGATACCCTTACTCTGAAGGAGGCCAAAGAAAGCCTGGTGCGGGCAGCCGTCGTGATGAGAGGATTTTGGTGGGTGCTGAGCTGTGTGCGGTTCATTTGCACCTGCTCATCCCCTTGGCAGTGCTAGGAGCAAGGACGTGGGAGTGGTTTTCCCTTTACGGGTTCCATGTCTGTCCCCCACTGGGCCACGCTGCCTGCTGCAGGTACCCAGTCTCCCTTCTGCCAACACTGGGCTGCTCACAACTCTCTTTTCTTGTCTCATGCCCTTGCCCAACACCCTCTCCTTCCTGGTCTCCCACCCCTCCCGCCCTGTTCTCCCTGGTGGCCCGTCACTAGCCCACAGAGAGTCCAGCTGGCAGCCTGCCTTCCAGGGAGCCCAGCGCTGCCGAGGGCACCTTTGCTGTGGCCTGGCCCAGCCAGACGGCCGAGCCGGGGCCTGCCCAAGTAAGTGTCCACCTGCCAGCCCCCACCTGTCCCCAGTCTCTGGGGGTGTAGCAGCGAGGAAGAGCCCGGAGGAGGGGGCACAGGATGGACAAGGCTGCTGTGGGCCTGAGGGTGAGGCCAGGGCCATGAGCCAAGAGGCCCATTCCTGCTTACTGTAATTCAGGCCAGACGGGTCCTTCTCCTCCTCGCCAACTCCAGCCTCCCAGCTCAGGCATCTCGCAGAGGGAGGGAGGACCGGTCAGAGCATCTACTGATTTATGGCAGGCACTTTCCAGAATTTTCTCATTTAATTTTCACCCTAACCTAGACATTTCCTCCTTTTACAGATGAGGAAGTGGGGGCTAGGAAGCTTGAGTGATTGCTCCCAGAGCTCGGAAGTGGCTGAGTGTGAGTGTTGGCCCAGGTCAGCCTGACTGAGGCTGGGCAGTGTCCACTCTGCCTTGGCCAGGCCCCCGCCATGGTGCCCAGCACGGTGCTGCCCTGCCCCCTCCTCGGGGAGCAGGTGTCCAGGGCCAGGCAAGGGCTGTTTGGCCTGCCCTGAGTTGTTTGGGCTGGGACAGGTGCTTGCTGCTCTCCCTGAGCGTGGGGGTCTACTGGCTTAGCCACCAGGCCAGGCAGGTGGGAAGAAGCTGAGGCTTGGCCAGGTCTTGGGCATAGAGGGCAGGGCCTGTGAGGGAGGGTCTTGGTGGCATCCAGGGGCTTGTGCAGCACGTCACTTGGCATCTCTGTGCTGCCAGCACCTTCTCCAGCTGCTTCTCCAGCTGCTTCCCATGGCAGGGACCTGGCCTTTCCTCCAGGGGCTCCCTGTACCACACAGAGGCACTAGTGAGCCACTTGGGGTGCTACCCTCCATGGCCCCTTTCCCTGTCCTGGTTACAGCATCTGTCCTGTGTCTGACCCCATGCCGGAATTTATGTTGCAGCCGGCGGAGGCCTCGGAGGTGGCGGGTGGGACCCAACCTGCGGCTGGAGCCCAGGAGCCCGGGGAGACAGCAGCAAGTGAAGCGGCCTCCGTAAGACGACAGGGACCAAGGCCCTGTCTTTTCTTTCCTGCTGTCCACCTGCCCTCCCGCTCGTGGCTCCCCAGTCCCGTGTCCTGCCTGTGCTCCTTGCTCTGTGCTGGTCCAGGTCACAGTTCCTGTCGAGGAACCCGGAGGCAGACCAGTCTGGCATCAGTCACAGAGACCCTCCCCTTCCCTTGCCCCTGTGGCCCCTGCCCTCCCGGGACCAGCTCCCCGCCCATACTGACTGTGCTTCCTCCCCCAGAGCTCTCTCCCTGCGGTGGTGGTAGAGACCTTCTCAGCAACTGTGAATGGCACCGTGGAGGGTGGCAGTGGGGCGGGACGCTTGGACCTGCCCCCAGGGTTCATGTTCAAGGTAAGCCCTGGCTTGCTGACCCCACAGCCTCTGCTGCCATTTGACCCGACAGTGCCCTTTTACAGATGAGGACAATGAGCTGGGAGGCTATGTGGGTTTGCCCAAAGTCCCCCTGCCTCCACTACCCCTGCTACCCAGTCGGCGAGGTGGCGTCTTGAGCCCTGGTCCTGCTGCTTTCACGTGCTCCTGGTCACCATGTTTCCAGGGTACACTGAAGCCACCACAAGGCCTGGTGCACTGTGCTAGGTTGCAGGTGGGACCAAAGGGCTCGGAGGAAGGGGTGTTGAGCTCTCCCCCAACCGCTGCAGGTGCAGGCCCAGCACGACTACGTGGCCACTGACACGGATGAGCTGCAGCTTAAGGCTGGTGATGTGGTGCTGGTGATCCCCTTCCAGAACCCCGAGGAGCAGGTGAGGGCTCCGGCCGGCGGTGGTGGGAGTGGCCAGCAGGGGGCAGCAGACACCCACCACTGCAGACCTACAGGCCTGGCCCGCCGCTGCTACCCCTCCTCCTCCTCTTTCCTTTTCTCTTCTCCCCTCACTCATTTTCCCCTCCCTTCGCCTCTCCCCCATCTCTCTCCCTTCCCTTTGGCCCCTTCTCCCGTGCTATCACATTTCCCTGGGTCTCTCTCCCCATCTCCGCGTCCCCTTTGTCCATTTCCTGGGACTGTCCCCTTTCCAAATTCTTCCTGTTTCCTCCTTTCCTTGGCTCTGACTTTCTCTCAGTTTTTCGCATCTAAGTGTCTTTCTCCCGTTCTCCCTTCCCTGCCCCTTAAGGTCTCCTTCCCCTCCTAGGACAGGATCCCCGGCCACCTCTCCGTGAGCCCTCCTGCCCAGCAGTGAGCTGGTGAGGTGCCTGCTCGGCAGCCTCATGTTGGGCTGCCTCCTCCAGGCTGGCCTTGCCCCCTGCCCACAGGGACAATGTGTGGCTTCCTGCAGGACCCCCGAACAGCCCCAGCTGTGTCCGCAGCTGTTTCCCAGGCCAGATACCTCCCAGACCTTTCCTCTGCTGTGGCTTCTCCTTATTAGTCAATCTCAGAGTAAGCTCCCAGTGGAGTCTGGGGGCTGGCACAGAGCGGAGACTGCCTTCCTAAGTTCCGACAGGCTGCTTGGTTCAGGGCGCTTTGGCTTTTCAGCAGGAGCCTCACTGTGGGTGTTGAGTGAGCTGGGACTTGAGGGCAGCAGGTACTGACTGAGGCCACAAGGGCTGGGAGGTTCAAGTAACAAGGATTTCCTGGTCCCAGTGCTAACTCTGCCAGTTCCACTCAACCCCCGGGTCTCCACTCATGTCCTCCTTGGGCCAGCCCTGGACCAGGTGGGATTTTAAGAAGCAGAATCCTGGCCCCTGGCCCATGGTGGGAGTCACGTAGGTGGGTGGACATAGGTCAGAGAGGACATACATAGGCTCTGTGACAGGCAGGCAATGGCAGAACAAAGATCTAGGGAGATGCCAGGCTTAGCAGGTCAGTGATGGCCTCCACCATGGGCAGGGATGTGTGGTCCCTGCAGGCCCAGGGGTCAGAGTCTGGGGCTAGGGACCTTGTCAGGGCTTGGGTAGGTAGGCCCTGTGAGGGGTCAGTATGAAAGCAAAGGCCAGGTTTGAGGTGGAGGTCTTGATGGGGTGGCCTTGAGTCACTTGAGAAACTTGAAACAGAAATTTCTGGTATTGTTTGTAGAAGTCTGGAAGGATAGCTGATGTGCTCTGTAGGCACCAGACGGTGGGAAGTTCCTTGGCCTGGGATTGAGGGCGTTTAGACACATTCAGACCAGTGCAGCAGTTAGACTGCCTTTCTAGAGAGAGGAGGACTTGCCCAAATGCCAGAGTTAAATCACCTGCTGAAGGGCAGATGGCTCCTAGCTTGGGCAGGTTTGGGTCTGGGGTAGCGGGGAATGCTGCCTGGAGGAGGCATTCTTTCAGGTGGCTGTGATAGGCTGGAGGAAATGGTCAAGAGGAAGGAGGGGACATCCTCCCAGCAAATCTCAAGGGAGACCCATGCCCTCAGGATTTGAGTGCCCTCTGTCCCCATCCCTGTGTGACCTGGGTGCTCTGCTTCACTCTCAGGATGAAGGCTGGCTCATGGGTGTGAAGGAGAGTGACTGGAACCAGCACAAGGAGCTGGAGAAATGCCGGGGCGTCTTTCCCGAGAACTTCACCGAGCGGGTTCAGTGAGGGCAGCGGCCGGTGCAGCTCTCTGGGCGTGTGAAGAACACCTTTTCCCGAAAAATGTGTGGTTTTTTTTTTTTTTTTTTGATTTTGTTTTTAAACTTTTGAAAAGCAAAGGGAGAGGAGAAACCTAAGCCAAGAGGTGTTCTCCCAAAGATTAGGTTGTTTTCCAAAGAGCCTGTTTTCGGCAAGTCCAGTGGAATCACCAGTGTTCCTGAAGCTGCTGTGTCCCCTAGTTAGGTTCCTTGCCCCCGCCCCCCCCACCCCTGCGCCCGCTGTGTGCCTGGCCGCAGGGGGGGTGCTGGGGGCTGCTGAGCCGCCACACTTGCCTGAAGCTTTGGCAGAGCAGCCTGGGCAAGGGTCCTCTTTTTCCTGACAGCTGCTGTGGGTGGGGTCAGGTCTCTCCGGAGACCTCAAGGCCCAGACATCAGCCTGGCCTGGCCTTGCCCCGCAGACCATCCGTGTGCTGTTTGAAAATAAATCTTAGTGTTCCAGACAAAATGAAACAAACTGACAAAAACACTCAGAAAACCTGTGTTCATTTATTTGTCCTCACTCCATTTCTGTCTGCAGTGTGATGAAACCGTGATTATCGGTGGCTTTTCTACGGAGACAGTCGTCCCCCCCCCCCCGCCCAACCCTCTGCCAGGGCAAGTGCTGCTGATCAAGGGGCTTCATTCTTGCAGTTCCCCCACCAGCTGCGGTGTGCTCACCACCTCCTTTTGAGTTCCTCCAGGCCCCGCTGAAAGCTTCAACCCCTGCCCCCTGGCATTTTAACTAGTGGTTGGTTGGGGTGCAGGTGATGGGGGCTGAGAGACGGGAAGGGAAGGCGCCTGAAGAGCCAGCTAGGTGCCGCCCTAAGTGGCATTATTTAATATGTGTGAGAACTCCGGGGTCAGGTGCCAGGACTCCATCTCCCCGAGGAGGAAACTGAGGCCCAAGGAGGCTCAGTGACTTGCTGGTGAGTAGTGGGACAGGGTTCTGAACCTGCACAGTTGGCCTCAGGTGCATGGGGAAGGCCTAAGCCTGGTGCCAGGAAGGACAAGCTCAGCTGGCCCAGCTTTTTCCTCTTCACGCTGCCTGCCTCCCTTTCCAGCAGGAAGGTCCCCACTGCATGCAGCCTAGATCTTCAGCTCCTCAGTGAGCTCGGCCTGCTGTGAGCAAGCCTGTGGCACACACAGTGATGGCTGGGTCCGGTGTGCTTGTGGGCCTAGGGACCAGCTGGACTTCCAGGTGGAAGGGACTTCTCTCTACATAACTCTGGATAGTGGTAAAAAGCTGGTGAAGGAGATGATGTCAGAAACTTAGCTTTATTTTTGGGTAAAATCCCTGAGCTTTGCTTTAGGTGGCAGAATCATCACTACCACGGCCCTGCCTTATCTGTGGCTGACAGTGTTGGCTTTGCCAGCCATGGTTTTCATGAGCACAGGCACACGGGGCTCATTTCCAGTTACTTCTCCTTTGGAAGCGTTAGCTTTTCATTCATTCATTCATTCATTCATTCATTCATTCATTCCTCCCACATTGACAGCTACTTGCTGGTGGAGCTGGGCTTGAAGTCCAGGCTTGGTCAGCTCCACTGTGCTTGAGAACCTGGGGTGTGTGCCCTGGGGTATGGGGTGTGCCATGAGAATCTTCACTTTTATTTCATGATGGAAAGTTTAAACACACGATGGAGGACAAAACATTTGCTTTAGGTTTATCACAATATGAGGTTCATGGATATATGAAATGGTGGCTTTGGGCTTCACCCCCTGACCCCCAAGGAGGTCCTGCCCCTTGCAGTGGGGCTATATTCGGCAGGAAAAGCCCTGCTCCATTTCACAGAGTGGGGCCTGCAGGGAGCTCCATGCAGGCTGTGGGAGGGAGCTGACCCTGCACAGATAGCTTCCAGAGGTAGGGAGCCTAAATGCAGTATCCCCACCCAAGTGGATAGGCAGCTGGCCTGAAGCCTGAGCTGGGACGAGTGTCTGAGAGCTGGGACACTACCAGATTTGTGTCCATTTGAGAGAAATTTGAAATTCAGAGGCAAGCAGCACATATCTCGTCAGTGCTAATGGTCCCTCCCTCTCCTTGCCCAAGGCCACAGACTCTGCACAAGCAGTGATCAGACTATTTCAGAAGGCCCCAGCCCAGCTCTGGGAACTCCTCCCCGTCTCGCCTCCCTCCTGCCCGCTCCCAAGACCTTCCACAGCACTCAGACACTGGCCAGCTCTGGCTGGCTTCTTGTTCCTCATCCTCATGCATTTGGAAACCACACTGGCATTGCTTCTCTTGGTCTCACTGGCCCGTTCACCCTTGGTTCTGCCTCTGGGAATTTAAATATTCACACCCCTAGTGTCACCCCCTCCCAAACACCAGGTCTGAACTGGGACACTGTGAACAAACCTTGGGTTCATTTGCTCAGCAAGCCTTGGCTGGGCATTCGTGGCATCTAAAGTAGATGGGCACTCAGGCCAGCTCAGGCTTTCCATGATGCTCTTGGGCCCCCTGTTCCCTGGGTGTTGGCTTCATCTTTGGACAGGGTTCAGGTTTGATGTCTGTGCACTGCCCTGTGCAGAAGAGACCTCTGCAGAGGGACATGAGTTTTCCTTCCCAGAAGCCCCTCAGCAAATCTCCTTTGTCTCATTGGCCTGAGTCTCCAGTGCTGAGTCTACAGCTGGGGGTGGGGCCTCTGATTGGCCCCAAAGTTACAAGGCCTTGAGCCGGAGGTAGGGCTGGGCCAAATGGGGGAGGGTGGACACATGAACGCAAATTTGGGCATGGCTTCCAAGGAGATGGGGGGTGGGTTCTAGGACCTCAAGCCAGTGAGCATGCCACTGCGTGGTGTCTTCCAGAAGAGCCCATGAGACCAGGGAATGTGACTGGATGGAGGCTACAAGTAGGTGTTTGTGTGCGTGTGTTTGTGAGTGTGAGCGTGTGTGAGACTTAGGACACCCTTACTTTACTCACCTCAAGAGGGTCATTGTGTGACCAGGGTTCCGGACATAACCCATGTGGGGCTGTTTCTCCATGTTCCAAGAGGAATAGTCATCTGACCCCCTTACCCCAGAACATGTCCCACCACGGGAGATGGTATAGACAGTGTGATGTCTTCCTTAGCCTGTGTGGTTGAGCACACACCTGAGTCTATACAGATCTAGTCTCCTGAGCATTCATTCACTTGTTCATTCATTCACTCACCAGCCATCTCCCACTCAGTCCCTGAAATTACAGAGAAGATTCGTGTGTGGTTCCTACCCCAATGCACTCACAGTCTGGGGGAAAGCGGGCAAGAAAAGACCACAGCAGGGGCTATCTTGGTTGTGCGTTCAAGGTTCTGGAGACGAAAAAGAGCTAGCACCTGGAGGCCTGTGGGGGTTCAGGCTCTCGCTGAGGAGCCTGGAGCTCAGGAGAGAGGTCAAGGCTGAGGGGCACTGAGGTGGAGATGGGCCAGGGAAGTGATGAGGGTACCTGGGAGAGTTTGTAGAGGAGGCAGGAGGAAGGCGTCAGGGCGGCCTGACCCCCAATGTCAGAGGTTTCGAGGCAGGACTGCTGAGGAGGTGAGAAACACCTTCCTTTAAGAAAAGCTCCTTCAGAAGCCATTCCATGAGGCCAGAGAGGGAGAAGGCAGTCAAGACAGCCCGCCTGGCTGGCTCCCAGGCTGGGGCTCCTGGGAGGAGCCCCTGTGGGTCTGTTGGCAGACAGGGCAGGCTGCCAACAGTGGCATCCCAGGCCCAGCGCTGGCTGAGGAAGAGCAAATCACTGAGGAAGGGCCCTTCTCAGCATAATTAGAGATGATTATTCACAAGCAAGGAAGTGGCTTCTTGACAGCCCTGATTACAGATGAGGACCCCGACTGTGGTGGGAGAAGGGGGAAGATCCTCTGTCCCAGCCAGCCTAGGTCAACACACAGTGACAAAAAGGGACATTGAGTCTTGATCAAGGAAATGCTTTGTTTGGGTCCCAGGGTGGCAGAGGTCCTGGCCCCCAGCCTGTGAACCCCCAGCGTTTATCTCATGTCCTCAATGGGCCCTGCTCTGTGTGAACCGCTGGACGCAAGCAGGAAGGAGGCGCAGTTCTTCCCAAGGAGATGACAAGCTCACAGGCAGGCCAAGTTTCATACACAGAAACCACCCAGAGCTGAGGTGATGGGATTCCCTCCTCTGGAAGCCTGGTACAGCACTGCCATTCTTACTGTGGTAGTTCTGGAGGGTGCGTGGTTTCTATAGAGCAGAGTCGTGGAATGGGCTGGGAACTTCTGGAAGGTCCTCCTTCATTATGAGCTGGCCACTCCAAATCTATGGCTTCAGGTGAGTGTCCTCACTGAAGCTTCAGGTGGGTGTATCTAATTGCCCATCTTCTCTGGGGGCCAACGGGCACCTCAAACTGTTTATGGCTCTGAGCTGGGCTTGTCAAATGTGCGGTAACCCCTAGACATCCCCCACCTCCCACCTCCCCCAGGGGCAGACACTGCTAGGTACCCAGCCTATATGCCTCTGTTTCTCCTCCTTAACCAAACTCTGATTTTTTTCAGGGTACCGACGAACTCCACGAAAGTCACTCAGCCTTCCTTACAGCTACAGGTGGCTTTATGACACAGTCCTGGCCAATGAGATGAAGGAGGGCATCCCCTCCCAAATAAAAAGTCAAAGGTTTTTCAACAGAAAAGGAAGGAAGGCTGCAGGTACAGCAACTATCTTGTGACCCTGAGGCCACATGCATAAAGAAAGAACCACTCACTGAGAATGGCAGAATGGAAAGGTGGACTGAGATACCACCTTACGCCAGTTAGAATGGCAAAAATAGACAAGGCAAGAAACAACAATTGTTGGAGAGGATGTGGAGAAAGGGATCCCTCCTACATTGTTGGTGGGAATGCAAGTTGGTACAGCCACTCTGGAAAACAGTGTGGAAGTCCCTTAAAAAGTTAAAAATTGAGCTACCCTATGATCCAGCCATTGCACTACTGGGTGTTTACCCCAAAGATACAGACGTAGTGAAGAGAAGGGCCATATGCACCCCAATGTTCATAGCAGTAATGTCCACAATAGCTAAATCGTGGAAGGAGCCGAGATGCCCTTCAACAGATGACTGGATTAAGAAGTTGTGGTCCATATATACAATGGAATATTACTCAGCTATCAGAAAGAACGAGTTCTCAACATTTGCTACAACATGGACGGCACTGGAGGAGATAATGCTAAGTGAAATAAGTCAAGCAGAGAAAGACAACTATCCTATGATTTCTCTCATCTATGGAACATAAGAACTAGGATGATCAGTAGGGGAAGAAAGGGATAAAGAAAGGGGGGGTAATCAGAAGGGGGAATGAAACATGAGAGACTATGGACTCTGAGAAACAAACTGAAGGCCTCAGAGGGGAGGGGGGTGGGGGAATGCGATAGACCGGTGATGGGTAGTAAGGAGGGCACGTATTGCATGGTGCACTGGGTGTTATACGCAACTAATGAATCATCGAGCTTTACATCGGAAACCGGGGATGTACTGTATGGTGAATAACATAATATAATAAAAAATCATTAAAAAAAAAAGAATGGAAAGGTGGAAGGATATCATCCCAGAGCTGTGTTCCTTCCAAACTGCCTGCCATCTCCTGACTTGGCATGTGAGACAAACAAACCCATCACATTTGCAGGACTTTTCATTACTTGAACTGTTCTTGATTGCTCCATGCTCCCATGTCCACCACGAGTCCTCTGATTGGCTTTCTAAAAAGTTCTGAATCGGTTTCTTCCTGCCTGTCTCCCCTTCCTCCTGGTTCAGGTCCCACCACCTCCTCCTGCACTCATGTGACGGTGTTCTGGTGGGTCTCGCTGCCACTCTGTGGTCTCCCTCCAGTCCATCCCTGCAGTGTACCATGGCTGCCAAGGCAATTTTTCAGGGACTCATTCCTGACCACATGGCTCCTGTGTTTTCCCACGTAAGCCCAAATCCGTCATCCAGACCCTTCAGCAGCTGGCCCTGTCTACTGTCTCGATGACATAGCTGAGCCGCTGGCCTCTTCCTGCTGTCCCACTTTTCTCTGCCATGCTGTGGCTAAGTGCCCTCAGAGACTGGCCCTCTCCTTTCCTACTGACACCCACTCCCCTTTAGACCAGAGTGCCCAGCCCCAGGAGTTGGCCACCTCCTCTGAGCTCACCCCCATCAGTCCATCTGTCTGTCCTGGCATTTGTCATGCTGCATGTAGTGGGCTGAGCTTAGCTGCTCTTCCAGCAGGAGCCCTGGCTCCACCCAGGTCAGGGTCCTGGTAGGGGTGCTCAGAGTATGGTGTTCCATGCTCTGCTCGGACCCTGCCCTGTGGCCACCACAGCTAATTGCCATTGTTTGCTAGAAACTGGAACAAAGGAATGCCAATCCTATCACCCCAACCCAGTAACCTGTTTCATTTTTGCCTGTTTGGGACTGTGGTTTTTAAATACTCAAAGGCAGACCAGCACTTCTCCTGGTTGCATTTTACCTGGTTAATTTGACCTGATGACTGAGCCTTGTCAGTAACCTGTGGGCTCTGAGTCTGTCACAGCCAACTTCCATCTCAGCCTGTGTCCTAACTTGGCTGAAGCCAAGCACTCAGGGTTGCAGACTGGTGGTGGACAGTAGAACAATGATATGATCACTTGTAATAAGGTCACTGAACTCTACAGAGCCACCTCCTGCAGAGCCCTGAGGCATACCACCATAGACTCATGCTTGCTCAGATATTCTCTTTTGAAATGTTGGTTTCCCCAGTTTGACACCTGCCCCCTGCTCCACTGTCCTGTGAGCTGCAAATCTTTTTCTATTTTGTTCACAAGAATTTTTCTGAGAGACCATAGGCAAGATTTACATTTAAGATCTTTCAAAATAGTGTGCTGTGTGTATGTAACCTTATTCAAACAAAAGACTGCAGTTGCAGTCTTCCTCTCTGGGAAGCATCTTCAGGCTGGTGGCTACGTTGTTTGGGTGCATTCCATGCTGACAGATTATCACCTTCTGTCGGGGAATTTGATTTTTGTGTAATAGGGAGAAAACAATTTCTATTAGAAAAGTTGCCTGTAGTTTGAAGTTGGAAAGGATCGGGCCAGCAGGAAACAAAAAATTCCTCTAACAGAGTCAAAAGGTCATTTGTTGGGGTGAAAAAACAACCCTAAGATCATGTTTGCTTCTGAAACAGGATTCTTCTTCTCTCACATGGCCTGGATAGGAGAAGCCAAAGAGGTGAGTTGTTCTTCATGCTAAAGTAATTTTGCCTCTGCCTGTGGGGCGGGGGGAGGGGGGTGAGGGAGGTGGGTGTGAGGACCCCACCAGGGGAAGGGTGGGGAGAGATGGAAGAGTCTGGAAGAAGACAGGGGCCTGAGGAGGTGGCAGTGAGCCAGGCCTGAGGATGGACAAAGGGTGATGTTCGTAAGACACTAAAGACTAATACTCAATTTAAGATGTTTCTAATTCTGTGCTGGGCTGAAAATCCCACCTTTAATCCTATACCTTTAGTTGTGTCACTATTGCTTTGAGGAAACCAAAGAGCAAGGCTGAGTTGCATGTAAGAACAGACCCAGGGCCGAGAGAGGAGCCACCAGGCACAGAGCATGCTTTGGGAGCAGAGGACAGATAGAGCTGTGCATGGAAGAAAAGCCACTTCCCTCCCAGCCCTCTACCCAAAGGAAGCCCTAGGAGATAGTGGGGCAGGAACTGAAATTTTCAAATATGTAGGGAAGGGACGGTGAGCTGTATAACTCGGGAGCAGAGGAAAGGGTGATTCCAGAGGGAATAAGAGTGCAGGGCACTGATAAGATGGATGTCTGGATTGTATCCAGGCACCTGCAAGCAGGTGTGGGGGTGCTTGAGACCTGGGCTCTGGTCCTGGAGGCACCTTGATGGTGCGATCCAGCCTTGGGTCTCTGTTCCCCAGCCTTGGGTCTCAGTTTGTAGTGACAACACTTAATTTACAGAATGGTTGTGGGAATTAAGAGGTATTACAGAATATTTAATTTATTTATTTAATTAAAAAAATTATGTATTTGAGAAAGTGAGCATGAGCAGGGGGAGGAGACGGACAAGAGGGAGAAGGAGAAGCAGACTTTCTGCTGTGCGTGGAGCAGGGCTCAATCCCAGGACCCTGAGATCATGACCTGAGCTGAAGTCAGAGGCTTAACTGACTGAGCCACCTAGGCATCCCGAAGTATTACAGAATATTTTAAAAAAGTAAAACCATTCATACGTATCCATATATGTCTCATGCAAATAGAAATGCAACACATTTTATTTAACTCATTAATGAGGAGCCAGTGAGCTGCAACAGGCAGTACACATGAGAACTGGATTTACAGAGATTTATAGTTTCTCCTGGACGATACTTATGTGCATCTCTGTCAGCCTACATTAGCTAGCTCAGTCTCTACAGAGCTACAAAGCAGCCCAGCCCCAAACAGTCAAAGGCATGGACCCCATAGAATCAGACAACCCCAAGGTCCACTAGGTCATGTCCAGATTTCCAGCAGAGAGCCACACAGTAATTCTTTTGCCTATTTAAAGTCTTCCACATTTTCTAAAAACAGTCTCCACCCCCCCAAGGTCATAATAATCCCCCCAAATTATTTTTGATCCCCAGCCAATGGGTCTGATCAGGCTTGGCCTGATTATTTACATAGGTGCAGCAAATAATTATTTACATAGGTCTACTTACATTTGATTTCAAATCTAGGGATCCATGAAGCATCGAGCGACTGCAAAGGCCCTGGAATTAGTGTCTGTCTGGAAGTTTTCATAAGGGCCCTCAGCCGGGATTTTTAAAAGTTTCTATTATTTGCTGGGAAACGGAGCCCATGAAACTGTCAACACCAGGTGACTGGATGATTTCCTTTCTTTTCAAAGTTCCTGAGACGGGGGAATGTTCCTGGCCTGCAGGAAGCCACCTTATTTCCCACCTGTGAGGCTGGCACCCGGTATGCTCTCTGGGGAGGGCTTTGTGGCATTGATTCTGTACATAAAGTGACTCATCATACCTGGTTAAATGAGAATTATCCCTAGGTATGGCATCCCAAATGCACAATCCAATTATATTTCAGTAAAAAGGAGGACAGTTTCTCATTGAACCTATGACAATAGCTACACTTCCACAAAAAGTTGAAAGAACTAAGTAAGAGTTTCCGAATTCTGGTGGGTCAGTGGGAATCAGATGAAAAGGTTTCTTTTCATGTCCAGCTATAACTGTTTAACAGCTAAAACCAGTGCCAGTTTTCCACTGGAGGTTCTTCTACTCAGTAAATAGGTCATCAGACCTGTACAAAATGTTTAGTGCAGCCCCAGTTGTATAGACAATGGCAAAGACCTAAATGTCCACCAACAGGAAATGGATAGAGTATAGCCATGTTATGGGAAAATAAACAAGTGAGAACTACATATATCAATATGCACAAATCTCAGAAACAATGTTCACCACCTTCTTCCCAGAAGGGAAAACTGCAGAGGGAGAGTTACAACATGCTTCCAATTCTGTGAAGATTAAAAACTTGAAAACTATGCCATATATTACTAATGGATATCTACATACAACAAAGTGTTCAAAAATGCATGGGAATAATATGTATTAAATTCAGATAGAGCAGCCATCTCTGTGGAGAGAGGTACATGGGAGAAAAGACACCCAGGGACTTTCATTTCTGTGAAAAAAAATGTTTCTTTTCAATATACAAAAGTGAAGTTTATTAAATTGCAGGTTAAGAAGGAAGAGAAAGGACTCCCTCATAGATCTGTAAATGAAAGATAACTAAAGCAACATCAACAACGTTCCAAAAAATAATCACAGTAAAATAACCTCATTCAATCTGAGTTAATTCTCATTCGTTGTTGGCTTTCAGAAACTTCTGGTCTGAACTGTGTCCTAGAAATCCTGATCCATCTGTTGTTGTGGTCTGAAGTTTGTCCAGGCGAGGTTAGCTAAGCAGTGTGTCCCTAGAGTTGACTCACTCAAGTGTTGGTGGTTGGAGCCGCTGGTACAGTCTCTTCATGAGGACCTCAGGCTGCCCTTCTGTGCTGGACACAGTGCCTGGCCTGTAGCCGATAGCAGAGTTTCCACACAGAGTTAACTAAAACAACCTGCAACAAAACTCTGGCTAATTTTTTACAGCAGCCAGTAACACAAAGACAGAAGAGAGTAAAATACTCTACTTCACCATGAGGGCACTGACAAACCTTTAGGGCCTTCCCATAAAGCATACAGTGTCTGTAATAGTCATACTGATGACATTACAGAGATTAACTTAACCTAGGAAAGGCTGAGGGACTCTTCTGATGTGACAACGCTTCCAATCAGCTCTGATGAAGGAAGATGGAACCCATTAAACAAACATAATGACTTAGCATCACTCATCCTTGTTTTATAAGGTGAAGGAACAAATCTTTGTGAGTTTCTGGGGTTTTCTGGGAGGTTTCAAAGAACATTTTAGCTGAAGATATCTGAAAGTTTTGTTTTTACTGTTTCTGTATTTAGGATCTGGTCTTAAGGAGAAATCAAAAGAGTTGTCAGAGAATATTTGGGTGCTTGATTAAGAAAGTATCAGGGGTCCCCAGAAAAAATCCTTGCTCACCTATTTAGTACTAAAGGAAATTGTAGGGTTGCAGGGTTGGTTCGGTATTTGTGAATCAATCATTGTGATACATCACATTAATAAAAGAAAGGATAAGAACTATATGATCCTCTCAGTAGATGCAGAAAAAGCATTTGACAAAGTACAACACCCATTCAAGATAAAAGCCCTCAGTAAAGTAGGTCTGGAGGGAACATACCTCAACATGACAAAGACCATACATGAAAACCCCACAGCAAACATCATCCTCAATGGGGAAAAACTGAGAGCTTTTCCCCTAAGATCAGGAACAAGATGAGGATGCCCACTCTCACCACTTTTATTAAACATCATACTGGAAGTCCTAGCCACAGCAGTCAGATGACAAGAAGAAATGGAAGGCATCCAACTCAGCAAGGAAGAAGTAAAACTTTCATTGTTTGCAAAGGACATGATGCTATCTTAGAAAACCTGGAAGAATCCACCAAAAAACTACTAGAACTGATATATGAATTCAGTAAAGTTGCAGGATACAAAATCAATGTTCAGAAATCTGTTGCATTTCTATACACCAATAATGAAGCAGCAGAAAGAGAAATTAAGAAAACAATCTCATTTACAGTCACACCAAAAACATAAGATACTTAGGAATAAATGTAACTAAAGAGGTGAAAGTCTTGTACTCTGAAAACTATAAAACATTGATGAAAGAAATTGAAGACAACACAAAGAAGTGAAAAGACATTTCATGCTCATGGATTGGAAGAAAAGTATTATTACCATGTCTATACCACCCAAAGCAATCTTTGTTGGCAAAAAAAGAAAAATGCCAACAGCATTTTTCACAGAACTAGAACAATTTTAAAATTTTTTGTGGAACCTCAAAGACTCTGAATAGCCAAAGCAATCTTGAAAAAGAAAAGCAAAGCTGAAGGCATCGTGATTCCAGACTTCAAGTTAGATTACAAAGCGGTAGTCATCAAAACAGTATGGTATTGGCACAAAAACAGACACATAGATTAATGGAGCATAATAGAAAACCCAGCAGTGGACCCACAATTATATCATCAACTAATCTTTGCCAAAGCAGGAAAGAATATCCAATGGAAAAAAGATAGTCTCTTCAATAAATGGTGCTGGGAAAATTGGACAGCCACATGCAAAAGAATGAAACTAGTCCATTCTCTTACACAACACACAATGATAAATTCAAAATGGATGAAAGATCTAAATGTGAGGCAAGAATCCATCAAAATCCTAGAGGAGAACACAGGCAGCAACCTCTTTGACCTCAACCACAGCAACTTCTTGCAAGACACGTCTCCAAAGACAAGGGAAACAAAAGCAAAAATGAACTATTGGGACTTCATCAAGATAAAAAGATTCTGCACAGCAAAGAAAACAGTCAACAGAACTGAAGCACAATGTATGGAATGGGAGAAGGTATTTGCAAATGACATATCTGACAAAAGGTTAGCATCCAAAATACATAAACAACTTACCAAACTCAACACCCCCAAAACAAATAATGCACTTAAAAATCACAGAAGATATGAACAGACATTTATCTAAAGAAGACACAGAGATGGCCAACAGACACATGAAATGATGCTCATCATCTTCTCATCAGGGAAATACAAATCAAAACTACAATGAGATATCACCTCACACCTGTCGGAATGGCTAAAATAAAAAACACAAGAAGTGATAACTGTTGCGAGGATGTGGAATAAAAGCAACACTTGTGCAGTGTTGGTGGGAATGCAAACTGGTGCAACCACTCTGGAAAACAGGATGGAGTTTCCTCAAAAAGTTAAAAATAGAACTGCCTTATGATCTAGCATACTACTGGGTATTTACCCAAAGAATAGAAGAGCATTAATTCAAAGGGATAAATGCACCCCTATGTTTATAGCAGCATTATTTACAATAGTCACAATATGAAAGCAGCCCAAGTGTCCATCAACTGATGAACAGATAAAGAAGATGTAGTACATACATACAATAGAATATTACTTAGTCATAAAAAAAGAATGAAATCGTTGCCATTTGCAATGACATGAATGGAGCTAGAGAGTATATCACTAAGCAAAATAAGGTAGTCAGAGGAAGACAAATACTGTATGATTTCACTCATATGTGGAATTTAAGAAACAAAACAAACAACCAGACAGAAAAAATAAGAGAGAGAGAGAGAAAAACCAAGATACAGACTCTTAACTATAGAAAACACATTGATGGAGGCACCCGGGTGGCTCAGTCAGTTAAGTGTCATCCTTTGGCTCAGGTCATGATCCTGGGGTCCTGGGAAAGAGCCCTGTGTTGGGCTCCCTGATCAGTGGGGGGGGCCTGCTTCTCCCTCTTCCTCTGCCCTTCCCCCAACTTGTACTCTCTCTCTCTCTCTCAAATAAATAAATAAAATCTTAAGAAAAAGAAAGAAAACACATTGATGGTTACCAGAGGGGAGGTGGGTGGGTGGGGGATGGATGAAATAGGTGATGGGGATTAAAGAGGGCACTTGCTGTAATGAGCACTGGCTGGTGTATGCAAATGTTGAATCTATATTGCACACCTGAAACTCATATAACACTGTATGTTCGCTAACTGGAATTAAATTAAAAACTTAAAAAAATAAATAAAAAGAGAAAAAGGAAAATTGTAAAGTGAGCATAGAAGGTGATATAATTTTGAAGACCGGCATCTCTTTCACAAGTGAGGTTTTGTGTGTATTTTGTTTTTTAATAATTTGGGATGTAATAAAGTCAACATAAAGCACAGCAATTTTTATGGTAGGACACAAACTATCCGCTATGGGGGCAGATAACGCACAAGTGAAGAACGCTTTTTCATGGTAAACAAAGGCACTTATCCGTGAACCAAGGCAGCAAACCCATCAACAATGAATGAGTTTTGCCAAATCTTTAACATATTTCATGGTTTCATTTCAGACTCAGGTTTAATAAACCAAGACAAATAAAATGTACTTTTTCAGTTTTGTCCTTCACTGTTCTCTCTTACATTCAGGAAGGAAACTGCTCTTTACTGCCTCACAGAACAAAAGCACATACACAGTTGTATTTCTTTGTTACATTCCATCGTGTATAGCATCAACTACCCATATTAAAGATAACTTTTATCCAAAGTGACCAATTTCTATTATACAGAGAAAATCCGGGAGGTGGGTGGAAAACTGAGAACCATCTGTGGCCAGCCTGCATGCAGAAGAGCAGTGTGTGTGAGCACGCACGCCCACATTTCCGCAGCCACGGCCATGCACTTTACCTCCTCTTAAAGTGGCAAACGTTAACAGGTTTATCAACATGACCTAACTACATAGTGTTTCTGTGGCATATACAAATAAGAACAAAATAACATAAACAAAGTTATGCTTAGTAATTATATTTTAGTATCATATCTTAGAAATTACCTAGGTAGCCATGATTATCCATTGGTTAGCTCCATTCAAGATTAGTTTAGGTTTTTAAGTTATCTGAAAATATTGGAAATTTTCTCAATCGTATACATTACAAAGCACACGATAAGTTTTTCTGAATAACCATTCAATTTAGAAGAACGTCAATTTACGGTTTTCATTGTACCATGTAAGAGTAAGGATAGCTTTTTGATCTTTGATCAGTAAACTATTTGGGAAGTTCAAATGAAATATTTTCTTCATGATAAAGCAAACCAAAAGAAATGTGTACTTGTGTTATACTTAATAATGACAAACCGAAGAAAAGACATACCTCTTTCTTTAAAATGAAAATTATTAAGCTAATGTGATTTACTGTATGTGGATTTAGGAAACATTTTTTTAAGTTAGCAGTTTCTTTATGATGGATATCTTTTCAAAGCCTAACACTTGCAAATATTACAGGTTAGGAATATTAGATTTAATAAGTGCTTATTTTTTTTCTATAAACTAATCAGAACAGGGCTCCTTTGATTTAAGAGACGTAATAACCTAATGTATTGTACACTTGTACACCAAGAGGTCAAGGCCTTTCTCACAGTAGGCTCATAGACACAGGAATGGATAGAGATTTTGACTTCGGTTCCACAGTTTCAGCCATAGACCAAAAATAAACACAAAATTGGACCAATCCTAGATCTCAAAGAGATATTCTTCCCAGGGGGCACTAAATTCTTAATGGACTTGAGCCCCAAATATACAAACAAAAACTAACAAACTGTATTTTCTGTTGTTTCTCATGCAAAAGGGGGAAGATCTCTATCATCTGTCTACAGAGATCACCAAATTGTCAAATTGTAAAACCAAATTTTCAGTCACCATTGCCAAGAATGGAGAATAACTTAGCAGTCATGCAAGAACCAGAACTAAAAACACAAACACAAATTCAGTAAAGATTAAAACAGACCCAGAGAAGCAGAGGGTGAGCAAAGCCAAAGCTCTGTTGCTGGTTGGGACTCACTCTGGGGGTCTAGAAGGGCTATGTCAGAGCTCAGCAGTCCGAGAAATGTCCTCTCCAGCATGTAGTTTACCTCTGTCCAGTGAGTCCACTGGGTATCTCATGGGACCTCTGAAACTACTACAGGATAATTTTCAAAGAGGTGAAATTATGACTCTCATACAAATATAAACACATTGAAGATTTTATTTACTAGTGAGCAAGGGAGCCAGTTCGAATGATAATCGGATTTATAGCGATTATATTCTCCACTGGATTCAATCCATTTGCATTGCTATGGACAAAAAAATCTTCATCACTATCAGTCCTCCGAAAGTTAATTTCTCTACAGGCTTGCCAAACAGCCCAACTAAAAACAACCAAAGGCACACAACCTCATAGAATCAGACAGTTCCTGGAGGGTCTGCTAGCCAGGATTCCATTGAAAGGATACCCTGAAATCTTTTTTTCCCTTCCAGTATGTTTCCTGACAGAAGGATGCAGAAGTGCACCTGTCACAGAGGAGAGGCCAGGTAAATGCCAACTGCTGGTCAAGTCCAGTGACTAGGAGTCATCAGGTGCTCCACAGTTTTTTTCAGGCAGGAAGGAGCTATACTCCAGAGCATCGTCCAGACTTGGCTCATACCCTGGCTTCTCTGAGTTGACTTCTTTTTTCCTGGGAAAGAGAAGTGCTGGTGAGGGTGGGGTCAAGGAGGGTGCGAGAGGGGAGGAAAACGTCAGCTAATGACATGGGCTTGCTGGTTTCCTGCAGGAAGGAACAGTTGTCCCCCATTCTCTCATTGGACTTCTAGAATGCACCCTAAATTTCACTGATTGTTACATAGAAGTCCTCTTAAACTTCTTCCTCTGTCTCCTGTATTTCTTATAAAGTGGTGGTTGGATCCAGAGACTTGATTAAGTTCAGGTTTCCTTTTTAAGGTAAAAACCCCTTATAGATGGTGCTGTGGCTTTCTACTGCAACCCACTGTGGTGGTATGGTGGGAGGCTCATTGTCTCTTATCCTTTTAGTGATGATAAGATTGATCATAGGTTCAGGTGGGGTCAACCTGTTCCTTCTGTTATAAAGTTCTCCTACCAAATTTCACCTAATAGATTCTTTGGTTCCTCTAAAATATAGTTCATAAGGGAAAGGTGGAATGAATGCTTGATTTTGTCCCTTTATCAATTTATCAATTTTCAGAGAAATGAGTTGATGTCCTAACAATTTCCCATAATGACTGAAGAGTTATTATTATTTTTTATTTTATGTTTTATAAAGATTTTATTTATTTATTTGAGAGAGAGAGTGAGTGAGAGAGAGTGCACAAGTGGGGGGCAGGTGTGGAGAGGCAGAGGGAGAAGCATACTCCCTGCTGAGCAGGGAGCCCGATTCAGGGCTCGATCACAGGACTCTGGGATCATGACCTGCGCCGAAGGCAGATGCTTAACAGACTAAGCCACCCAGGCTCCCTGACCGAAGAGTTTTAAAAAATGTTTTATGAACTCATGAACCTTTCTATATTTGTTGTATTTCATTCCATGTCAATCGCTTTACTTTTTGGTGCTCAAATGGTCCCAACTTAAGTCAGTGTAGCCTTTTCAAATTGACTCCTGTATCTCTTTTTTCTTTTCAAATTATAACATTTGGCTCCATTGGTTTAAGCGTCTGACTCTTGATCTCAGCTCAGGTCTTGATCTCCCCAGGATTGTGAGTGAGTTCAAGTCCCATGTTGGACCCCACACTGGGTGTGGAACCTAAAAAAAAAAAAAAAAAAAAAAAAAAAGACCTAAATGAATGAAGAGATAAACTACGTTCATGGATTGGAAGACTGACTAATGTTAAATGTGTCATTTTCTCCAAACACATTTATAGATTTAATGCAATTTTAATTAAAATTTTGACAAACTTCTTGGGAGAACTGGTCAAATTCACTTAAAAATTTATATGGATATGGAAATAGAAAGGCCAAACAAAGACACTATTTAAAAAGAACAGCGTAGGAGGACTTCAGCTGTTAGATTCCAAGACCTATTGTAAAGCTATAGTAATTGAGGTAGCATGTTATTGGTGCAAGAATAGACATATAGACTATTGACCCAAAATATAGTTTAGATACAGACCCATACATTAATAGACCTTTGATTTATGGTAATACGAATTATAAACTTCTCAATAAAGTGACAAGTGGAAATCCATGAGAAAAAAAAAATGAAATGGAATCTCTTCTAGATGTCTTAAATACCTAAATATGGAGGGTAAAACTATAAAAATTTTAGAAACTAAAATATAATATCTTCATGACCTTGAGATAGTGAAAGATTACTTTTTAAAAAAAGATTTTATTTATTTATTTGTCTGAGAGAGAGAGAGAGAGAGAACCCAAGCAGGGGAGAGGGGCAGTGAGAGGGGGAAGGAGGCTCCCTGCTGAGCAAGGAGCCCAATATGGGGTTCTATATGGGGTCAATACCAGAACCCTAAGTTCATGACCTGAGCCGAAGGCAGACCCTTAACCAACTGAGCCACCCTGGCGTCCCTGAAAGTGTTCTTAAACAAGAAAGAAGCATTAATGCTAGAGGGGAAACACAAGATGAACTGTGTTATTTTCAGTGTGGTAGGTGGAAAACCTCAGACGGCTGCCATCTGCAAACTCTGGTTCTAGTTTGTGACTGGGCAAGTAGACACATTGGAAGTCAGCTTTCAGAAACACCAATGTCGTTCTGACAGTATAATTTATATCTGCTTCATCTGTAATTAAACATTTATTTCTATTTTCTCTCATTACAAATCTTTTCCTGCCATCATATTTTTGATGATTCTATTTTGTCTCATTTTATTGACTTAGAAGCCCACTCTATCTATCTTAGATGGTTAATTGTCATTTTAAAATTTGTATTAACTATTGGTCTGCCACTGTTGGAAATGAAAAAAAGAAAAAGCAACTGATCTGTCATCACAGATAGTTTTGAAAGCGCTGAAATAGATAACACAAAAGTCAAGAAATTCCACTAATGAGAAAACCCCATAAATGGAAAAAGTTTTACAACACATTAGGTGCCAAGAGGCTGTAAGAATCAATTAAAAAAATCAAGAAAGATGGGCAGAAAACTGTGAACACGCACTACATGAGGATTTCTAATGCAGGATCAACACATGAGAACTGGTCAGCCTCTCTGTCTTCGCGGATGTGAACGCTAAAGCCACCAGGAAGGCACAGTCAGCAGATCAACAAAAGGTGAAAAGCCCCATAAAGGTGTTAGTGAGGAGGCTGAGGGTCACGCACCCTCTGAAACCCGGCCGATAGGAGAGTGAGGTTGTAAAGCTCTCCTGAGAGCTCTGCAGCATCTCCTCCATCTAAATATCTGCACCCCCGGAGCAGCAGCTGCATGCTAGCCCTGGGTGCCAACACAAATGCTCAAGCAGGATCCAAAAGACCCCAGATGATGAGGTGGGACACTCCTAGCAGCACCAGTTCTAGCTGCGTAGTAAAAACAAGCAATGCTCACCTCCCTCAGGTTGGATGGATCAAGGCAGGGGCTTTCACGCTGTGGATGAGTAAAGAATGGGGAAGACCACCAACCACAGCCTCAGGCACTTGTGGGCATAGCTCTCAGGGGGAGTGTACCTGGTCCACTGGGGCTCCCGGGGCATCTGCAGGGCAATGCAAGGAGACCCCCCCAGAAATTCAGTAAACATCCTGCTGGGGGAGTCCTTCCATCCACTAGGCCAGCTTCCCCATAATATCCAGATGTCCTGGGGGACAAGGAGGATCCCCCAAGAGGTCTTGGTTGGGAGGAACCCTGCCAGGTCAAGGAATGACACTGGCTCTGGCATGGATCCCAAGCAGAAGGGTCCTGAGCCCAGGCTGGGGATGGAGGCAGTGGGTTCTGCTGCTGAGTAACAGGCCCTGGGGTTGAAGGAGGGGTAGGAGAGAGGTGCTACAGACACCTAGGACCCTGGGGAATATGGGTCTGCAGAGACAGGGACTCAGACAATATGTGTGCAGGAGCGGCTTCCACTGGCCTGGCTGCCCTGGTGGCCCCTGCTTTTAAGAACATTTGGTCCTATGGTTCTTTTTTTTCTTTTTTTAAGATTTTATTTATTTATTTGGGAGAGAGAGAGCACAGGGTGGGAGGGGAAAGGGGAGAGGGAGAACCAGTCTCCCCACTGAGCCCGAAGCCACAGGCAAGGCTCCATCTGAGGACCCCGGGATCAGAACCTGAGCTGAAGACAAACCTTTAGCCAACTGAGTCACCCAGGTGCCCTGAGTCCCGCAGTTCTTGAACCAAACCTGCTCTTAGTGTTCCAGGATCCCTCTACCTCTTACCCCAGCTCCTCCTGGGTGGAGGGAGCTCTCTTTTTCAAATGTTTTCTCCAGTCCCTGCTGCTA
Organism: Ursus maritimus; assembly: GCF_017311325.1. Taxonomy (NCBI): domain Eukaryota; kingdom Metazoa; phylum Chordata; class Mammalia; order Carnivora; family Ursidae; genus Ursus; species Ursus maritimus. The sequence goes on along the minus strand of NW_024423343.1, from coordinate 105,424,345 downwards.
TTCCTTGCCCAGTCTGGGGTTGGTGGGGTCCCCTGAGATACTAAGGTTCTTGTGTCCTCATTCTTATTCTGTTCCTTGTTCAGAGCTTGCGCCCGTTAGGGCTGGATTTCCATCCCACCCTCCCTGCTGTGCCCACCCAGGTCTACCCTAGTGGTGCTGGACTCCTCATTGTCTCCCCTCCACCCTGCAGTCCTCACCCTTGTCTCAGATGAGGCTTGCAGCCATGGATTCATCAGTCCCTCCATTACTGAGCAGATGCTCCAGGCTGCCGGTGCTGTCCTGCATCACTTCAATATGACCTCATCAGTCTTTGATAGCTCTCTGGCTTTCTGGTACAAGATGACTCAGTCTCATTTTGTACACTTTTCACCCTAGATCTAGAATTAGCCCATTTCCCTGGTAAAGGGTATCTAGAGAGCACAGCCGGGCTATAAGTGTTACTCATTGTTATTTCGTGGTCATTGCTTCTAGGCCTTTCAATGAACAGAGCTAGAATGCATGTATTTTTAAAGAGAAAAATACAACATGAGTTCATAATGCTATTTCTGATTGATGTTTAAGATTGCAGGATTTTTACTTAACTTCCTTGATTTTATACTGTATCATTTTTATGCTGAAAATTATGGTACCTAGTGATGGCAACACAGTCATTTAATACAAATATCAATACTAATCACACGACTGCTGAATGCAGTTTATAATTTCTTTCCTTTTTTGTTATCCACAGAAAATCTCCTACTTGGGATGCATAGTCAAAATGCCGTGTTTTAAAGCCACTTCAAGTAATTGTTTTCTTTATGTGATTATGCCACATACTTTATATGCAGTTACGGTCCTTCAGTTAGGTGCACTTTCAGATTTTAAGGGATTGTTTGTTTTTCTTTTGTGACTAAACTTTAAAAAATTATGTAAGACATTTACAGTCCAAAATAAAAAGCATTTAACAAATTACATCCACAGGAGTCTTGTCTTTATAGCTATCCTCTTCACTCTTTTTTCCCCCTCAATAACCATTTAAAAATATTGGTTTTGGTTTATCCTTCCATTGTGTCTTATGATACTATAAGTAAATGATCTACCTATGTATCTATCTAATTCCCCCCTTTTCTTACGTAAAAGGTGCCGTATTATAACCACTGCTCTGCTTGCTTACTTCTTTTGCCTTATTTCTTCTATCAGTATATAGAGATATTGCCCATTTCTAGTTATAGCTCCTCAGTACTCCCTTGTGTGGCTGAAACATAGTTTATTCAGTCAGTCCCCTGCACTGGTTTAGGCCTTATTGTGACTTTTCTCTTATGATTTCTACCTTTCAAGTCATTTTAATGAATTTTTAAAATGAAGAATTCAAATAAATAAAAAAATCCTCCCCCATGGTTTATCTTTAAAAGTTTTAAAGTTTTCACTTAAATTCTAATTAGTTAACATACAGTGTAATATTAGTTTCAGGTGTAGAAACACCTGGTGCTCAGCACAACAAGTGCTGTACTTAATCCCCATCACCCATTTCACCCATAGCCCTTCCCACCTCCCCTCTGGTAACCATCAGTTTGTTCTCTACAGTTAAGAGTCTGTTTTTTGGTTTGCCTGTCCCTCTTTTTTCTCTATACTCATTTGTTTTGTTTGTTTGCTACCCTACGATCCAGCAATTGCCTTACTAGGTATTTACCCAAAGAATACAAAATACTAATGCAAAAGGATACATGCACCTGATGTTTATAGCAGCATTATGGAAAAGAGCCAAATTATGGAAAAAGCCCAAATGTCCACTGACTGATGAATGGGTAAAGATGTGGTATATATACAGTGGAATATTACTCAGCCATAAAAAAGAATGAAATCTTGCCATTTGCAACAACACAGATGGAGCTAGAGAGTATAATGCTAAATGAAATAAGTCAGAGAAAGACAAATACCATATGATTTCACTCATATGTGGAATTTAAGAAACCAAAGAAATGAGTATCTTCAAATTTTTGATTTTTGTTTGTCAGAGTTCCTTAAATGAGGTATTTAAAAAAATCTGAGGATGCCCTGGGCACTTCAAGTTGCCATCACATGAGAACGCTCACTGCTGGGCTTGTCACCTGTGACCCTAAGCCCTCATGCAAGCATCTCTCACTGCTGTGGGGACCCTGTCCCCTGGCGGTGGGGTCTCTTACTGCCCAGCCTTCCACTGATGGATGGATACAGTGCAAACATACTGCTGAGCCAAATTAGGATCTTATAGAAGGTACAAAATTTTATGAAACAGTCAAAATACTATGTGCAACAGAATAAACAACTTGAATGTTAAAACCATAAAGCCAGGATAGTGTATGATTGGACTGGACAAGTTCAGTGTGAAGGCAAGAACTCCTGACTATCCCACAATTTTGCTAGCATGCATTTAAAGGAAAAACCATGCCTCCACCCCAAACAACACTTGCTGCTTTCTCTTGCTCTAATAATTAAATTGAATCAAGACTTTAGCTCTAACTTAGAGTTTATAAGCAATATGGGGGATAAAGAAATGAATTAAATGACACCACAAAGAAACAGTCAGATGAGTCCAGAAGGTGGGGCATTCTACATAACAACTGGCCAGATCTCTTCAACAGGTCAATGTTAAATATGAAGAGAAGACAGAGTGAGGGTGCTCAGAGCAAGGGGAATGTTCTAGGTAAGCACTGTGAAGTAGAATTTTCTGTGATGAAGGAAATGTTCTATCATATAGGTGTGATCGTTAAGCACTAGAAGTGTGGCTAGTGAGACTGAGGAGATGCATTTTTAATATCACTTCATTTTTTAAAATTTAAATTCAATTAGCCAACATATAGAACATCATTAGTTTCAGATGTAGAGTCCAATGATTCATCAGTTGTGTATAACACCCAGTGCTCATCACATCACATGCCCTCCTTAATGCCCATCACTCAGTTACCCTATCCCCCCACCTACCTCCCCTCCAGTAACCCTCAGTTAAGAGTCTCTCATGGTTGTCTCCGTCTCTGATGACTTCCCATTCCGTTTTCTGTCCCTTCCCCTATGATCCTCTGTGCTGTTTCTTATATTCCACATATGAGTGAAACCATATGATAATTGTCTTTCTCTGATTGACTTATTTCACTTAGCATAATACCCTCCAGTTCCATCCACATCAATGTAAATTGTAGGTATTCATCCTTTCTGATGGCTGAGTAATAGTCCATTGTATATATAAACCACATCTTCTCTGTCCATTCATCTGTTGAACAGCATCTTGGCTCCTTCCACAGTTTGGCTATTGTGGACATTGTTGCTATAAACACTGGAGCGCATGTGCCCCTTCTTTTTACTACATCTGTATCTTTGGGGTAAATACCTAGTAGTGCAATTGCTGGGTCATAGGGTAGCTCTATTTTTAACTTCTTGAGGAACGTCCATACTGTTTTCCAGAGTTGCTGCACTAGCTTGCGTTCCCACCAAGAGTGTAAGAAAGTTCTCCTTTCTCCGCATCCTCATCAACTTTTGTTGTTTCCTGTCTTGTTTATTTTAGCCATTCTGACTGGTGTAAGGTGGTATGTCATTGTGGTTTTGATTTGTATTTCCCTGGTGGCACGGGATTTGGAGTATTTTTTCATGTGTTTGCTGGCCATTTGTTCGTGTCTTCTGCCCATTTTTTGATTGGATTATTTGTTTTTTGGGTGTTGAGTTTGATAAATTCTGTATAGATCTTGGAGACTAGCCCTTTATGTGATATGTCATTTGTAAATGTTTTCTCCCATTCCATAGGTTGCCTTTTAGTTCTGTTGACTCTTTTCTTTGCTGTGCAGAAGCTTTTTATCTTGATGAAATACCAATAGTTCATTTTTGCTTTTGTTTCCCTTGCCTTTGGAGACGTGTCTTGCAAGTAATTGTCGCGGTTGAGGTCAAAGAGGTTGCTGCCTGTGTTCTCCTCTAGGATTTTAATGGATTCCTGCCTCACATGGAGGTCTTTCATCCATTTTGAATTTAACTTTGTGTATGGTGTAAGAGAATGGTCCAGTTTCATTCATTTGCATGTGGCTGTCCAATTTTCCCAGCACCATTTATTGAAGAGACTGTCTTTTTTCCATTGGATAGTCTTTCCTGCTTTTTTGAAGATTAGTTGATCATAGACTTGAGGGTCCATTTCTGGGCTCTCTACCCTGTTCCATTGATCTATGTGTCTGTTTTTGTGTCAGTACCATGCTGCCTTTTTGATCACAGCTTTGTAATATAGCTTGAAGTCAGGCATTGTGATCCCCCCAGCTTTAGTTTTCTTTTTCAACATTCCCCTGGCTATTCAGGGTCTTTTCTGGTTCCATACAAATTTTAGGATTGTTTGTTCCAGCTCTGTGAAAAATGTTGATGTTATTTTGATAGGGATTGCATTGAATGTGTAGATTGCTCTGTGTAGCATAGACATTTTAACATTTGTTCTTCTAATCCATGAGCATGGAATGTTTTTCCATCTCTTTGTGTTGTCTTCAATTTCTTTCATAAGTGTTCTGTAGTTTTAGAGTACAGATCCTTTGCCTCTTTGGTTAGGTTTATTCCTAGGTATCTTATGGTTTTTGGTGCAGTTGTAAATGGGATTGATTCCTTAATTTCTCTTTCTTCAGTCACATTGTTAGCGTACAGAAATGCAACTGATTTCTGTGTTTTGTTCTTGTATCCTGCCACACTGATGAATTCCTGTATGAGTTCTAGAAATTTTGCTTTGGAGTCTTTGGGTTTTCCACATAAAGTATCATGTCATCTAGGAAAAGAGAGAGTTTGACTTCTTCTTTGCCAACTTGAATGCCTTTTATTTCTTTTTGTTTTCTGACTGCTGATGCTAGGACTTTTAGTACTATGTTGAACAACAGTGGTGAGACCAGGCATCCCTGTCGTGTTCCTGACCTTAGGGGAAAGCCTCTCAGTTTTTCCTCATTGAGAAGGATATTTGCTATGGACTTTTCATAGATGGGTTTTGTGATATTGAGTATATTCCCTCTATTCCTACACTTTCAAGAGTAGGATGCTATATATTGTCAAATGCTTTTTCTGCATCAAGTGAGAGGATCATATGGTTCTTGTCTTTCCTTTTATTAATGTGATCTATCATGTTGATTGATTTGTGAATGTTGAACCACCCTTGCATCCTAGGAATAAATCCCACTTGGTCATGGTGAATAATCCTTTTAATGTACTGTTGGATCCTATTGGCTAGTATCTTGGTGAGTATTTTGGCATCCATGTTCATCAGGGATATTGCTCTGTAATTCTCCTTTTTGATGGGGTCTTTGTTTGGTTTTGGGATCAGGGTAATGCTGGCCTCATAAGAACGAGTTTGGAAGTTTTCCTTCCATTTCTATTTTTTGAAACAGCTTAAGTAGAATATGTATTATTTCTTTTTTAAATGGTAGAATTCCCCTAGGAGGCCATCTGGCTCTGGACTCCTGTTTTTTGTGAGGTTTTGATTACTGCTTCAATATACTTGCTGGTTATTGGTCTGTTCAGATTTTCTATTTCTTTCTGTTTCAGTTTTGGCAGTTTATAAGTTTCTAGGAATGCATCCCATTTCTTACAGATTACCTAATTTGTTGGCATATAGTTTCTCATAATATGTTCTTAAAATTGTCTGTATTTCCTTGGTGTTGGTCGTGGTCTCTACTCTTTCATTCATGATTTTATTAATTTGGGTCCTTTCTCTTTTCTTTTGGATAAGTCTGGTAAGAGGTTTATCGATCTTATTCTTTCAAAGAACCAGCTTCTGGTTTTTTTTTTTTTAATCTGTTCTACTGTTCTTCTGGTTTCTATTTCATTGATTTCTGCTCTAATCTTTATTATCACTCTTCTCCTGCTTGGTTTAGGCTTTATTTGCTGTTTTTTCTCCATTGCCTTTAGGTGTAAGGTTAGCTTGTGTATTTGAGATTTTTCTAATTTTTTGAAAAAGGCTTGTATTGCAATTGACTTCTCTCTTAGGACCACCTTTGCTGTATCCCAAAGGTTTTGAACAGTTGTGCTTTCATTCTCATTAGTTTCCATGAATTTTTAAAATTCTTCTCTAATTCCTGTTTGATGCATTCATTCTTTAGTAGGATTCTCTTTAGCCTCCAAGTGTTTGATTTCCTTCCAAGTTTCCTCTTGTAATTAAGTTCCAGTTTCAAAGCATTGTAGTCTGAAAATATGCAGGGAATAATTCCAATCTTTTGGTATCAGTTGAGACCTTATTTGTGACCCAGTATGTGATTTATTCTAGAGAAAGTTCCATGTACACTCAAGAAGAATGAGTATTCTGTTGTTTTAGGGTGGAATGTTCTGTATATATCTGTGAAGTCCATCCAGTCCAACGTGTCATTCAAAGTCCCTTGCTTCTTTGTTGATATTCTGCTTAGATGATCTGCCCATTGCTGTGAGTGGGATGTTGAAGTCCCCTACTATTAATGAATTATTATCAATGTCTTTCTTTACTTTGGTTATTATTTGGTTTATATAACTGGCTGTTCCCATAATGAGGGCATAAATATTTACAATTGTTAGCTCTTGTTGGATAGACCCTTTAAGTATGATATAGTGTCCTTCATCTCTTCCTACAGTCTTTGGTTTAAAATCTAATTTGTCTGATATGAGGATTGCTATCCCAGCTTTCTTTTGAGGTCCATTAGCATGGTAAATTGTTCTCCATCTCCTCACTTTCAATCTGGAGGTGTCTTTAGGTCTAAAATTAGTTTCTTGTAGACAGCATATGGACGGGTCTTGCTTTTTTAATCTAATCTGATACCCTGTGTCTTTTGATTGGAACATTCAGTCCATTTTCATTCAGAGTAACTATTGAAAGATATGAATTTAGTGCCATTGTATTTAGTGCCAATTTAGTGCCATTGTATTGTACTACTGTTTCAGTAGATTGTCTCTATTTCTTCGTGGTCTATGTTACTCTTGGGCTCTCTCTTCATTTATAGGATTCCCCATAATATTTCTTGCAGGGTTGGCTTGTTGTTTACATATTCTTTCAGTTTCTATCTGTACTGGAAGCTCTTTATCTCTCCTTCCATTCTGAATGACAGCCTTGCAGGATAAAGTATTCTTGGCTGCATGTTCTTCTCATTTAGTACCCTGAATATATCATGCCATCCCTTTCTGGCCTGCCAGGTTTCTGTGGATAGGTCTGATGTTAGTCTGATGTTCCTTCCTCTGTAGGTAAGGAGCCTTTTGTCTCCAGCTGCTCTCAGAATTCTCTTTTTCTCTAAAATTTGCAAGCTTCACATCTATTTTTATTTATCTTGGGAGGGGTCCTCTTTGCCTCTTGGACTTGGAATGCTTATTTCCTTTCCCAGATTAGGGAAATTCTCAGCTACAATTTGCTCAAATATACCTTGTGCCCCCCCTTCACCCTCAAACACCCCAATAACTCTGACATTGGTACATTTCATGGCATCATTAATTTCTCAAACTCTTTCTTCATGGGCTATTAGTTTTTCTCTCCTTTCCTTGATTTCTTTCCTTTCCATCAGTCTGTCTTCTAGATCACTTACTCTAGGCTCATTCACCCTAGCTGTTAGAGCATCCAATTTAGACTGCATCTCAGTGACAGCATTTTTAAGTTTGGCATGATTACATATCATTTCTGTTCTAAGAAATTCCCTAGAGTCTTTTATGCTTTTTTTCAAGCCCAGCTATTAACTTTATTGTTATCCTGAATTCCACCTCTGACATCTTACTTATATCCATATCGATTAGCTCTGTGGCAGAAAACATTAACTTTGATTCTTTCTTTTGTTGTGAATTCCTCCTTCTTGTCATTTTGCCCAGAGAAGAATGAGTGAGTGAGTGAGCAGAATCAAAAATATCCACCAGGACCTAAGTAAAATACACACTAGACAAATCCGAAGCAGTCAGAAACCAAAAGAGAAAAGCAAACCAAACCAAACCAAACCAAAACAAAACAAAAGCTGGGCGGGGGGGATATAATCTCACAGGGTGGACAAAGCAGGGTGATCCACTTGTTTCTGAGTGAATTTTGGTCTCTGTGTTAGAAGACACTAAGTCCCAAAATTGCAAAGAATGCAAAAGTTATATATATGTACAAAAATAAAATTGAATAGAGTGAAGAAAGGCCAAAAATGAAGCATATATTTATAAAATGTAGATGTAAAAAATAAAAGTTAAAAAGTGACTTAAAAACAAAGAGTTGATAAAATAAGAAACTAGTTGAAATAGGAAAAAAGAAAAAAGGAAATGGAAAATTTTAGCTGAAAGATAAATGAATCATGAGAAAAATCCTTGAGTTCTACATACTGTTTTCCTCTAGGCTGGAGTTTTACGGTCTTGTGGGATCTGTAACTTAGTTTGCACCTATTCTTCTAGATTGTCTTCTGGAGGAGGGGCCTGCTGTGCTGCTTCTCAGGTGTCTTTGTCTGGGTGGAGTTGCACCACCCCTTGCCAGGGGGCTGGGCTCAGTGTAAGGTGGTCCTCTGTCTGGCTTTTTTTCCCTGAAGGCTTTCTGTGCCTCTTTAGAAGATCAGAATAAAAATAGCCATGTCCTGTTCTCCAGCCCCACAACTGAAAGATTGAGGTCCCCCCTCTGCACTAAACCCTTTGGGACAAACAGTCTTCACATTTGTCTGCTCTAAACTCCACAGACTCCTATGGTGCGTGTCCACAGCAATACTCCCGGGGGGAGTCCAAGAGTCTGGTGTTACCGTCCTTTGTAGTGCTCTGGGGCTAAAAGCAGTCGCTGGCTCATGCATGTACCTGCTCTGCCACTCCTGGGGGACTTCTGAGTGTCGTCCTACTGTCATTTCTGGGGCTACCACCCTGAGAACTGTTGCCCGGTCATGGACACACCCATTTCACCCTTTCTGGGGAATGGCAGATGGTCCTCATGTCCCAGTACTTTTCAGGGTGCTCAGGTGAAGAGTGGTCAGCCTATCTGGAGGGCTTGCTGTTTATGGTGACCGGAGCTGACAGTCCCCTCCTGGGCTTGCTGATTATAACCAGTTTCCCCACTCCACTGCTTGGGTGCTCTACTGGCTCAGGCAACCCCATTAGTTCTGTGACTCCTGGGATCCTGAGACCACACTGACCAACCTAGAATTCTGATCTTTTCATCCCCTGAACCTCTTTCAGACAGGGATGTCTCTCACTGGAGCAGATTTCTAAGGGTTCTGATTTTGCCCTCTGGGGCTATATCATTTTCTGGTAGCTGGATTATGGAGGCTATCTTCTGATATCTCCCCTCAGAGTTACATCTCTGCACCTTCTACCTTATAAAAAGCAGTCGCTTTTCTACTTGTAGAGTTCCAGATATTTTTTTCTTACCTCTGAGGCTGAATTCATGGGTATTCAGAATGGTTTGATAGTTATTGAGCTAATTTCAAGGGACCAGATGAAACAAGGTCTCCTACTCTTTCCCCATCTTGCCTCTTTCCCCCAGTATCACTTCATTTTTATTATTTATTTATTTTCAATTAATTTAGATAGCTACATGTGGCCAGTGTCCACTGTTTTGGACAGTGCAATATTTAGGGTAAAAGATACCTAGAAATTGTAGCAGCTGCATACAATGAGTGCTTCTTGATTGGATCTTTTCTTTTTTATTATTGAAGTATAATTGACATACAATGTTGTATTAGTTTCAGGTACAACATAGTGATTCAACAATTCTTTGCATTACACAATGCTCACCACTATAAGTGTACTCACCTTCTGTCACCATACAATGTTATTATAATATTATTGACTATATTCCCCGTGCTGTACTTTTCATCTCTTTGACTTATTTAATTTATAACTGAAAGTTTGTGCCTCTTAATCCCCTTCACCTATTTCATCCATCACTGTCCCCCCTGCCCCCAGGCTGGCAACCATCACTTTGTTCTCTGTATTTATGATTTTGTTTTTGTTTTTGTTTGTTTGTTTGTTTGTTTTGGTTCCATATATAAGTCAAATTGTATGGTATTTCTTTCTAATTCTGACTTATTTCATTTAGCATAATACTCTCTGGGTCCACCCATGTTGTCACAAGTGAGAAGATCTCATTCTTTTTTATGGCTGTGTAGTATTCCATTAGATATATGACTTGAGAGTTGAACAAACTGACCATAAGACAGTTTTGGGGAGTAATTGGGGGGAAATTTAAATGTGGTCTGGGTATTAAATAATAGGAATGTGATGATGGCATTGTGTCTATGTAGGTTACTGTCATTTTAAAAAGCTTCATGTTGAAATGTCACAATACCTGTTAAAATACTTTAGCCATATATATATATATATATGTAATATATGTATATAAAATTAAGTATTAAATCTAGGTAATGGATATATGGTGTTTTGTTACCATTCTCTTTCCTCTTTTGCTTGAAATTTTTTATAATATAAAGTAAAAAAAAATCCATAGAAGTAAGGAACCATTATACTTATAAACCAGGTTTTATTTAAGAAATGGTGAAATAATATTATTTTTATAAATTTTAGTTTTATTTTTCAAATAAATTCGAAATATAAGATTTTCTCCCTATTATTAGCAATGAATTTTAGTTTCTGCATTAAGCAGATTCACTTTTAGCAGACTTTTTTTTGTTTTGTTTTGTTTTGTTTTGGTTTTTTGTTTTGTTTTGTTTTGTCTTGTGCCAGTATCTGTGGTAACCAGAATGAAGTGTTCACAACCTTTACAAGTAAGAATTCTAAAAAAATTCCCTTTGAAAATGAAAGTGAACGAATTTCTTTTGAAGTCAAAGCCAAAGCTGAAGATCTACATTTGGGCATTTCTTAGTCACTGCTGACTGACTGTGCCAGGCCATTTCCCCCATGCCTCACACATGCCACCTCTTCTGAGGTGCTGGGTTCCAGTGTGAGCTCTGCTCCCACCGGCTGTGCAATGAGCAGGGTTCCTTAAATTTCTGTCTGTTATCTGGGGGTAACCCTCAGGAGACAGTGATGAGTAAATCAGCTGAAGTTGCCCACCCCAGTGCCTGAGCTGCCTCCAAAGCTTCCTGAACCTCCCAGGAGCATTTTGGAAATGAAGCCCACTGAGGGAATTTACAAAAGGAGATTAACTAGAGCTGGAGGTTTCTGGGTGGTTTGGGGAGTGGCCAAGGTGGTGGTCAGCATAGCCCAGAAAGGCTGAATGGTCTCAACAAAGAGAAGGGAATGGAGGGTTTGAAGAGGTTGTTTTGCTGAGTAAATATTTTAACTTCTAAGCAGTTTATTGGCTGCAATACCTTGGGCCAGCTGTACTTTGGGCAAAGGAATGAACGGATTCTAGCTTCACTCCTACCTCCTGGCCTCAAGTGAACCAACTGCCTGAGAGCTGCTATGTGGTGCAATTACTATGTATATATGCAGATGGCTCTCCATTTCTTCTAATCTCTAGCTTAACCCTCTCCTCTGAGCTTTACATGGAAATACCCAGCTGCTCACCTGGCAGCTACCACAGATTTCTCAAAGGCATCTTGGATCTGTCCCACCACATAAGACAAAATGCCTGGTGTGAGGTGCCCCCAAACCTGCTTCTCCTTCAATAAGTATCATCTTCCACCCAGAATCTGGGAGTCATTTGGACACTCCTCTCTCTCCTCCTCCTCTACTCTCCCAGAGCCAATCCTAACCAAGTCTGATCAGTCTCATCTCTATCACCAGATTGCATACACTTTTGCCCCATTTTGTAACAGAATCAATGTGAGCTCACTTCTTGGTGAGTCATAGAAACTACACCAGGTGAGTTGTTGTACAAAGGAAACTTTATTTGCAGTAAATAAGGAGATCATGAGGAATAATTTCCAAAGCTCTGACTCCCTGGGCAAGGGTGGATAGGTTCCTTTTATTTAGGGTCAGGATGAATATTTAAAAAGGGGGTTCCTGTCATGGTCTGTGGAGGAGGGCATAAGGTTGTGCATGCACCTTAAGGAAACAGGCCTATATACACGTAGTATGTTATGTGAATAAGGCTTGCGCTCCTCCTTGGGCAGAGATTTTAGTATTATATTGAGGTAAAGGTAGTTGTGGGTCATTCCAGAGGTCACTCCATAGTCCATCTGTGCAGGCATGAGTCAAGAGTTAGGCTCAAACTGTCTAGGTGGTTTGAGCTGGAGGGAGGTCTTGGCATTCACTATTGCTCAGAGCAACTTTTGCTTTCCATTTGCCTGAGTTAAGAGATAAGATGGAAAGAAGAGCTTAAGGGAAAATGTGGGAAAAAGTGAGTACAAACAGGTGGGTAGGGTCTAGCTGGTGAGAATTTCAGTTCCCTGCAATCTTCCAAGGACATGGATCTCCTGGTATCACCCCTCTGCTTGTAGTTCTTCAGAAGCTGTCCATTGCTCTTGGGATTAAAAACCACATTCAGTAATAGGGCCATCAGGGCTCACCACGTCTGACCCTTGCCCACCTCTCCTGCTTTCTCTTGTCCCATTCTCTGCTCTGACTCTAGTTCTACTGAGGAAAATGGGCCAAGAAGGAGGTTATTTGGTACCACCCTTGTGGAGCATAGACTTCGGAAGGGTCTGTCCTGTTGATTATCACAAACCTACTACTTGGAAATGGTGCCTGCCATTAGTGGAAACACTGGGTTTTAAGAAATGAAACTGGCTCCTTTTAGCTGTCAATTTGCCTCCTTTTGTGTGCTATTCATAATTACAGAGGGACATCTAGGTGGGGATGTCTGGCACTCTGTGTGTGGAGGGCCATCTTTGTGGTTTTTGCCACATTGTGGCCTTTACTCTTATAGGTAACCCAGCAGCAAAGGGCTAAGGGGCTGCCATGTAAGGGCAGGATGAAAATGTGTTTGTAAATTGATATGTGTTTTAGGTCCCTCTGTAAATTATATCAACTTCTTAGAGAATTCCAGATAAATGTAGATTTGTTTTTGGAAGCCACTAAATTATACGCTTTAGTCTTGCTACTGTGTCTGGCCAATTACAAATACTAGCTCTTTGAAGGGAAAGCCTTCAAACCCCGGAGGAAGCCTGCATCAGCTGGTGGGGGTCATTTGCATAAATCCTAGTCATGGCTTGGACCTGGTCCTTTCTCTTCTCTTTAATCTTTTGTGTTTTCTACTTTCTCTTTCCGCTTTTGTGTCTTTGTCTTTCTTCTTCCTTTCTCTCTTGCCCTGTCTGTTCTCCCATGGCTGACTTAATTACTTTGGGTTCCGGTTGATTAGCACAATACCACGCAGCAGGAAACGCTTATCCTGAGCCACATTCTGTTCGAAGGAAAAGCTTGCTTTGGGGCAGTGCTGGCACTAGGGTGAGGGGAATGAGGGCATTACCATGGCTGCAAAATTTAGAAGGGCCCCAAATAACTGGCAGTCAAGATATATAATATTTGAATATGATATTTAAGAAAAGAAAACGAGGGTTAAAATTTCTTCTTTTTTTTAAGATTTTATTTATTTATTTGAGAGAGAATGAGCAAGCGAGAGAGAGAGCAAGCACAAGTGGGGGGCAGAGGGAGAGGGAGACACAGACTCCTGGCTAAGCAGGAGCTTGATGCGAGACTGGATTCCAGTACCTTGGGATCCTGACCTGAACCTAAGGCAGATGCTTAACTGACTGAGCCACCCAGGTGCCCTGAGGGTAAAATTTCTATCACGAACAAAATGCCAAAACATTTTTTAAAGATTTTATTTATTTATTTGAGAGAGAGAAATAGAGAGAACAGAGTGAGAGAGAGCACAAGCTGGGGGGAGGGACAGAGGGAGAGGGAGAAGCAGACTCTCTGCTGAGCAGAGAGCCTGATGTGGGGCTTGATCCCAGGACTCTGGGATCACGACCTGAGCTTAACCCACTGAGCCACCCAGATGCCTCCAAAAGGCCAAAATTTTAAAAACAGGTTCGGTGCTGAATTATATTAGAATCTAAGGCAAAAAAAAAATCAGTAATATTGATGTTGTTTCTAATGAAAATTTTGACAATTTTGTCTATTATGATTTTTGTGGGGTCTTTTTGCATTAAACCTGCCACAGGGAGGAGCTAGAGCTGAAATTCCATGAGGACTCCATCTCATTACTATTGGATGTGTTTCTGTAAAAGGGCTGGATCCCAGAATAAACCATCTATTTCACGCTGCAAGGGCAGAGGGAGAACAAGGCCAAGACACAAGTGCTGCTGGGGTGGTGGAGGTGAGAGAAGCTTGGCCTTTAAGGGTGGGCAGTGATAAGGGGAGCTAAATGTGGGCATCCTCCTTGAAGGTGTGTGTGTGGGGTGGGGTGGGAAGGTGGTGCTCAGCACTCACTCAAGGCTAAGATGAGAGATGCAGACCATGTGTGAAGAAACTTGGATTTCACTTCGTGAAAATGGAGAGTGAACGTCTCGAGGCATTTGGCTGTCATCGTTTTGGGAGTACCTGCTCTGTGCCAAGTCCCTGGAGGGTCCTGCATTCAGAGGGCGGACACACTGGTCTATCAGGAGCCCACAGGTAGCTGGGGAGCAGGGTTTGGGGAGTCATCCATTCCATAGCCTTCTTTTGGGAGGTTAGAGAGCTGTCCTCTCACACACTCTCCCTTAACCACTAAAATCTCTGCTGGCATTTTCTTCAGGTCTGAGGCTGTCAGTGAATCCTGGAGAGGGCCCTGAGAATGAAGCTGATGGTGGTGTGCTTCCTTCCACAGCCCTCTTCTCCTGGGGGTCTTTCCCTCTGGAACCCTCTGCTCGTACATGCGTGGTGGTTCTTTGAATTAAAACAGTTTGCCCTCAGGTGGAGGGCTCAGGAAAACCCGCTATTACCCTGGCTGATGCTGAGCAGGGTGGGTGCCCACCCCTCACACCTTGGAAGACACTTTTTTAAAAAAAATAATTTTTTATTATGTTATGTTAGTCACCATACAGTATATCCTTAGTTTTTGATGTAATGTTCCATGATTCATTATTTGCGTATAACACCCAGTGCACCATGCAATATGTACCCTCCTTAATACCCATCACTGACCTATCCCAATCCCCCACCCACCTCCCCTCTGAAGCCCTCAGTTTGTTTCCCAGTGTCCATAGTCTCTCGTGGTTCATTCCCCTTTCTGATTACCCCTCCTTCATTCTTCCCTTCCTTCTCCTACTGATCTTCCCACTTTTTCTTATGTTCCATAAATGAGTGAAACCGTATGATAATTGTTTTTCTCTGCTTGACTTATTTCACTTAGTGTTATCTCCTCCAGTCCCGTCCATGTTGCTGCAAATGTTGTGAAATCGTTCTTTCTGATGGCTGAGTAATATTCCATTGCATATATGGACCACATCTTTTGGACAGAGTATGATCTGCATACACAGGAAAATAGCCCTGACATGGGCTGGAGGCTGCCCTGTAGATGGGTCTAGCAAAGGTCCCCAGGTCATTAGGTCCAGTAAGGAGTGGTGTCCAATGGGCTCAGGACAGAGCAGCTACCCTGGGTCTAAGTGGGGTCAACTCTCCCTGTACCCTTCCTTGGGCAGCTCCCGTGGGGTTCTCTTGTCCAGCCTGGTTTTGTGCTGGGAGGGACTGAGGCAGCTCCCACTGTGTTTGTGACCTACTCAGAGACCCACAGGTCCTCAGAATTCCTTTGTTGTCCTTGGGAAGGCCACACCACCATTGTCTTTCCCTCCAGACTCTTACAGAGTGGTGGCTGGCAGAGAGCTCTGGACCTCCCCAAGCATATAAAGAGCACAGCACTGCAGAGCCCAGCCTTCAGCTGTAGTCTGTGTTCTTCTGGAAACAGACTCTGAGGAAGTATGTGGGCACAGGAAGTTTATTTGGAAACTGGTCCCCAAGGGAAGCAGGACATAGAGGATGGGACAGAGTGAGAGAGGGAAGGAAACAAATCCAGTATCAGGTAGGATTTTGAGATTGTCACTGCATGTAATGGGGTCACTTCCAAGGATTATCTACTAGAAGATCGGGAACTGGAACATTTGCTGCTCCTGTCTCCTGCTTGTTGGGGTGGTCCCCAGAGGAATTCATAATAGACTTTGGGAAAGGTGGACAGACACACAGCACCTCCTGCTCACTCTTTTTTCTTTCTTTTTTTTAAAAATTGAAGTAAAACTGGTATAAAACATTATATAAGTTTCAAGTGTACAACATTATAATTCAACATCTGTATACACTACAAAGTGATCACTACCAAAAATCTAGTTACCATCCATCACCATACAGGTGACCCCCTTCCCTCATTTTGCTCACATCCAATTCTTTTCCCTTCTGGTAACTGTCAATCTGTTCTCTGTATCTATGAGTTTGTTTTCATATTGTTTAGTTAGTTAATTTGTTTCATTAGATTCCACAAATTAGTGAAATCATCAGTTTTTGTCTTTCTTTCTTTGACTTATTTTGCTTAGCACAATACCCTCAAGGTCATGATATCAAGTGGCTCAAAGCCCCATCCCTCTGATCATGGTTGTTTTTCTGGGGTGGCTGGCACCCAACCTGAAACTTTCTCAGGGCTGGCAGAAGTTGCCTAGTCAGCATAAACTATCAGGGCCCACCATGAATAGCCAAGATGCTCCCAATACTCAGGAAATCCCAAGGATTTAAAGGTGACCTCCCAGGAACCAAGGACAAAGACCAAATTCTTTATTATTCAACGTATGCCAATTCTGATTTGTTAGTGGTGACTGCTCTGAGAACTGTGTTAAGAAAGATCTGAGGCAAGACTCAGGCTCAGTAGAGGAGAATGTCATGGAGGATGGAGGTGGTGGGAGCACTCAGGTCCCTTCTTTGACATCCCTACATAGTTAGAATTCTCAGAAAGAGAGGCAGTTTTGTAGACACTGGAATACTTTATAACTTATCTAAAGAATTGGTTAGTAAAGCCCAGAGAAAACACTTGGAATGTAGATTTTTGCAACAGAGGAAAGAAGCCCCTTTCAATGGTGATGGCAATATTGGTTTCCATCTATTAAGTGCCAGAAACTGTGATAGGTGCCTTATATATATATATTCCCTCATTTAATCTTCATAGTGTCCCCATACACACATCTTTTTTTAAATTGAATTATAGTTGATACACAATGTTACATTAGTTTCAGGTGTACAACATAGTGATTGGACAAGTCTATGCATTATGCTATGCTCACCACAAGTGTAGCTGCCATTTGTCACCATAGAACACTATTACATTATCATTGACTATATTCCCTATGATGTGGCTTTATTCCCTGTGAGTTATTCATCCTGTAACTGGAAGCCTGTACTTCCCACGCCCCCTTACCCATTTTGCCCATCCCCCACCTCCCTCCCCTCTGGAAACCATCAGTCTATTCCCTGTATTTATGGGTCTATTTCTGCTTTTTGTTTTTTTGTTTGTTTGTTTTTTAGATTCCATGTATAAGTGAAATCATATGGTATTTGGCTTTGTCTCACTTATTTCCCTTAGCATAAGACCCTCTAGATCCAACCACGTTGTGGCAAATGACACTATCTCATTCTTTTTTATGGTGGAGTAATATTCCACCGTACATAAGCAGATTTTTTAAATTCCTGTTTCTCTGGGCAACCAGCCTGAGACTCAGAGATGTTGAGTAGCTTACTCAAAGCCACACAGTTATGCAGTCTATATTTTGATTACATCACTGATCTGCCTTATTGGGAAACATCTGCAAGCTACAGGCATGAGACTGGTCAATAGTCTGAGGAGAGTAAGTGGAGGGGTTACTCTGTCATACACAGTGTTCTAAATATGAGAAGATAGAACCAAACCGTGCAAGGGCCAAGAGAAAGGAGAGCTCAGGCTGAGCTGGTTATCAGAGAGGGCTTCCTGGAGGAAGCAGAGCATGAGGAGAACCCTGGAATGGGAAAGATGGTTGGTGTTTGGGTAGGAAGAGAGTGGGGGATAAGCTTTCTGGGAGGGGTTCGGTCTGGGCTAAGTAGAGGGACACGTGGGTGGCAGGGAGGGCCAGGTCAGGGGTGACCCAAAGGTGGTGGAAGGGCTTAGACCACAAGCAGGAGCAGTAGAAGACCACAGAAACCTGCAGAACAGGAAGTGACAGCATAGCAGTTCAGCAGATCTTGGGGGCTGCCCTGCTCAGACAAGGGGCTTACAGATTGCAGACAAAATCTTGGTTCATGCCCCTTTCACAGGGGAGAAACCAAGGCTCAGAGAAGTGCTTGGGTTCATCTCAGGTCACCCAGGAGGAGATGAAGGAGCCAGAACTGGGTGTTAGATCTCTGAGCAGACTTGTGCTTTAACTGCTATGTGAGCTGCCTCCAGAAAACCAGTCGCCACGTAACTGTAGGAAGACCCACCTCGTGGCAAGGTGCATAGTTGGGAGAGAGCCAGGGGGCCAGAGGAAGCCCAAGAGGCCAGAGCAGAGGCACTGTAGAAGCTGAGGATGGACAGGCATGCCAAAGAAAGCACTGCTGGGAATGTGGGATGAAGAGGTGAGAGACCTCAATGAGGCTTTCATGAAGTTCTAATGTAGTCATAACATCCTCACACACTTGCCCACATCCCCAAGTGCCCACCTGCCTGTGCCCTTGCTCACGAGGGAGGTGCATCCTCCTGGTACTTCTTGAACTGCAAGCATGGGGTTCACTTTCAGCTGCCTGCCTAATTGTTAACTGGGTTAAATGCTAATGAGTCCACTGTTTAGATGATATTAGAATAAATTTCACATGGGACTTGCAGTGTGGCCAATGGGAGAAGTCAGCAGAAAGAATAACGAACACTTGGGGTCTGCAAGCTGATGTGGTGGGCAAATCTGAGCCCCACCAGCCCTCCCCCCCCCCAACCCCACAAGCTGTCCATCACTGCTTTAAGTCCCTACCACTGTGGAGTGATTTCTTAAAGTCTTCATAAACAACTGCCTAAACCCTCAGTCATAAAAGGTGTTTTAGCTGTTAGTAGTAAAAATGCCTGGCCAAGCAGCTTACCTAGCACAGGGGGGTTGGCTGCTGCATAAGGCTCAGATCCTCAGGCTCCATGTTCATCCTGTGCCATTCTCTTGGCTCTGCCTTCTTTGCATGGGAACCACCGTCAGGCTGGGAGCATATTTCAGCGTTTGTGTCTGTGCCTCACAGTGTCCAGAGGAAGAGAGACCATCTCCACTTATTCATTCACTCAATCATTCAACAAATATTTATTGGGTATCTACTGCATGCACTATACTGTTATAGGTGCTAGAATTAAATCAGTGAACAGAACAGGGGGAGGTGCCTTGCCCACGAAGCTCATGCAGGGGGAAGCAGATGGCAGTAACTGGGGTAAGTCAGTCTATTATTTGGGTGTCAGAAAGTGATAAGAAGAAGGCAAGAGTAGGGGATGACAGGTTGTGGGACTCCACAGGGTAATTAAGACTTCTTGAGAACTTTTTAGGAGGAAGAAGGATGTTCTGAAACCAGTGAAGAGAAGGTACAAAGGAGGGGGTTTACCTCCTGTGTCTAGGGGCTGTCCAGCAGGCAGGGAGGAGGGGGATGGAGGTCATATTTAGCACATCATGACATTGACAAAGGAAGTGCGAGTGGGGTAGTGGGGACAGAAACCCTAATGAGTGGGTGTGAGAGGGAGGGGAGAAGAAATAGCTGGTAAGAATGATTCTAAGAGCTGTGCTGCCAAGGGAGCAGAGAAATGGGGAATAACTAGTAGGGGAAAGGAATCTAGAGAATTTTTTTAAGGTGAGGAGAGTAATAATATGTTTCTTTGTGATGGGATTAATCAGAAGAGAGGGACATTACAGTGGCTCTTTCTTAAGGTTAAGAAAACAAGCCTAGAAGGCTCTAGCAACCCTTCTCCCATGGTTGTGCCATGCTGTCTCTGCTTTGTGGTGTGGAGGATGTTTGGCTAGGACCAACTTTATTCCTAAATCAGTTACTGAAGAGGGTGGTTGGATTACCTTTACACTCTGCCCCTGGAACTAGGGAGCAGGTCAGCTTCCCTTGAATCACAGGAGGCTGGATGGTAGGTATCTGAATGAGTCAATCAAGAAGGGTAAGATGGATACAGAGGAGGCAGCTGTCAGTGTCCTCTGGGGTCTATTTCCCTAGCTACCAACACCCCCCACACCTATGCTTTCAAAGTCACTCACATACCCATGGGAAACTCCCCAAAAGGACTCAAGGCTGAGATATCACCTCTGGCACTCTGTGCCAGGACTTCAGTATCTGGACACTAATCCAATTAGCTTAAAATGGAATGCCTTCTAGTGCAGTCATCTATGGCTGAAAGACTTGCTTGCAATTCAACTCCAGAACACCAGATGTGCAACGGTAGAGTAAGAACAAGATGGCTGTTAAGAACAAAAACTACCTGTTGGTGAAGGGGAGCATGGGAATGTGCTCACAGCTGTCATGTGCCTACAGTGCACACAAGACTGGAGAAACATGGTAAGGCTCCTGCTCCAGGATCAGCCACTGAGCAGCCCCTGCAGTGCCCCCTGTTCATCTCTGTGGCCACTAACTTCTGTGAAGTCCAGGATCCAGGCTCTGGGGGCTCCATAAGTAGGCTGCAGTGCTGCCCACTTCCTGCTGGTTTGCACATTGCATGGGCCATCGGTGGTCACAGGCTGTGGTCAGCCAGGCTCAACCTCTCATCTATTTGCTTTGGACTGTTCTCACAGTCAGAGATCTTACCTGGTTTTAAACTTTGGGTTTGGGAGTTTCTGCCTTTTCCTGACAAGCCATTGTCCTTCGATCAGTGCTTTTCAGACTTGAGCCTGTATCAGAATTGTCTGGAGGGCTTATTAGAACACGGAGTACTGGGTCCCCACCCCCAGGTTTCAAATCCAGTAGTTCTGGAGTAGGAGACTTCGAATTTGTATTTCTAATGCATTTCCTGGAGCTGCTGATGCTGCTGGTCCAGGGATACACTTTGAGAACCAAGTTGGATCTAACTTTAAAGGCTTCTATCTTCATCTTGGCCTCTAGGCTGTGTGTGTGTTTGTGTGTGTGTGTGTGTGTGTGTGTGTGTGTGTGTGTGTGTGTGTGTCTCCTCTACCCTGCTGCTGCATCCCAGAGGCAACTTTCTAGTGAAAGTTCCTGTAGTCAGTCTGGAAATGCTCCCTGGGGGTATATGGAGGGGCAGGGCACAGGGTGGTCTTTGCGCCAGCTTTGTCTCTAACGAATAAGCCTTCCTCCATTTCCACTTGAGCCAAAAGATTCAGCTTTCCGAAAGTCCTGCGGACTTCAAACTAGAGAACTCTGGTCCCATGCTGCCCCTTGGGCATCTGCTCTCCTCAGGGATGTCAGGCAGAGGTGATGACCAACCCCAGGTGAATCCCCCACTCAGAGACTGCTGCAAGGAAGGGCTTGGCCTCCTGTCCAAGATAGAGAGAAACAATTTACCACTCCTGAGGGGAGAAAGGATGCCCTGCCATGTGGTTCATAAAGAGGCAAATATCTCTTCTGAAGAATTTATCTCACTTAGTCTTTTCAAGGACCAGTGCAAGAATGGAATTGGGCTCCTGCTTTACAAGGAAGGAAACTGAAGTTCCAAGCAGTCATAAAACTTATCCCAGGACATTCAACTAGGCAATGTGAAGCTGGGATTTGAGTGTAGCCAGTTTTATTTTTAGCCTGCTCTTAATTACCATGCCTTACCAACTCTTAGTCTTGTTGGATTGGGACTATTTGGTTTTCAGAACCAGAAACCAAGTCCAACCAGCTTCCCCACAAATGTAAGCGTTCAGGGATGCTCCATAGAGCCATGGAGGTAGGAATGTGCCCAATTGTGGGTAATGCCTGAGAACTGAGTCTGGTTATGGTCAGGTTTTAGGGGCCTCCCAGTCCTGGGGCACATGGTCTTTCTCCCTCTGTCTCTCTCCCCCACATATACTGGTCCTCTCTGCTCCTCCAGACATAGAAAAACATGGCTGAGCTCAAATTTGACCCTTCTCCTAGGAATGCTCCTCATGGAAACCAAGCAGAGGGGTCAAGCTGGGTAGAATAAATATTTGAGTGAGAGAATTCTGGAGCCGCTCTGCCTGGATTTCAAACTCATATACTAGCTGCACCACTTGGGCATGTTATCTCACTTCTCCAACAAAATGATGAGAATAGTAGCACTCACTCACAGGGTCAGTGTGAGGAGTAAGTAAGTTACTACATGCAGAACATTTAGAATAGAACCTGGCATATGGAAAGTATTCAAATAGTATTAATGAATCTTCTTCCACTTCTTGCCACTGTTGTTGCTCTCTCTGAATTCCAATGAGAGTTTCTGGGAAACAGACTGACTGGCCCAGCTTATGTTAGCCTGTATATTTGGTATAATTGATCCAATCAGCTGCGTGAAAGCCTGTGCTGGGGTGTCTTCCATAAGGATGGGAAGGGATGAGGGAGACAGGTGGACCTCTGGAAAGGCAGGGGGTTGATGGGCATCCCAAATATGTCTGTCAGATCTAGGGTGACTAATCATCCCCGTTTGCCTCGAACTGAGTGGTTTCCTGGGAAATGAGACTTTCAGTGCTAAAATTAAGAAGGTCCCAGACAAACCAGGAAGGTTGGTCATCCTATAAGTCAGAACTGATTTTAGTGATTCCCAGGTAGGGACAATGTACCAGCGTAATATGTGTTGAGACTCTCTTCTGAAATCCTTGGAGGGAGAGGGAACAGATAGATGAAGCGGTTTTGGAAATATTTTATGATTTGTCCTGGGATACTCCAAAAGTTTGCTTCTCTACTCCCACTTTCCAGCCCTGACCCTTGCTGACCCCTGATATCCTTAATATTCTCTAGTGCTTCCGGTTTCTTAGGTGTTGCTCAATATCATGGCCATTACTAAGAAGGTAATTTCCCACATCCCAAGTCTCGCCTTCCACCGACCTGCCACAGCACATGAAACTCGATTATTTCCTCCTTTGGCTTAATGCACTCAGACTGAATTAAAATTCAAGTGTTTAATGGAAGACAGAGTCCATTAAGCTGCTATGGCTCATTAGAGTCTTAGCATGGATAACTTCATTGGATTAGTTAGTCCCTGAAGCAGTGCCCCAGCCTGGAACATAGTAACTTGTGCTTGGAGGAGAGAAGGGAAGACTGCATGTGAGGATGCACCAGGGTAGTAGAAGAGGATCCTGGCCATGCAGGAGTGAGCCCAGGGGTGTGGAGGCAAGTTACTTTCTTCTCAAGTCAGCTGTCCAGTCTGTGCTGAATTAGAGGTGCTTGCTTTTCCTTTACCCAGGGGAAACTGGCTCAGAACTGTGGGCAACTTTTCAAAGAGCTAGAAAGAAAAGGATAAGTCTGAAAATAGTCTGGGTCCCAGAGGTTGGTGTGGATATTCTGAATGGGTCTCTAAGAAAAAATGGCTTTCAGGATCTTATTCTTTTCTGAACCTCATTCATTTTTTCAATGTCCATACATGGTGGGTGGGGGGCACTGGGACATTAGAAGGGAATTATGATGCATTCACTCGCTCACTGTTGGAATGGAATTTAAGCAAATTCATACTTTGAAAACAAGCTTATATGATTAAATAAGAAAAAAAGAGGACTCAAATTACTAAATTACTAAAATCAGAAATGAAAATGGGATTATTACTGCCAAGGATTGTAACAGAGTGCTATGAACAATGGTAAGCCAAAATATTGGACAGGCGAAATGGACAGATTCCTAGAAACACAGAACCTACCAAGATGGAATTATGTAGAAGTAGAACATCTGAGTAGATGTAGAACTCACAAGGACATTATATCAGTAATCAAAAACCTCCTAACAAAGAAAAGGCTTGGATCTGATAGCTTTATTGGTGAATTCTACCAAACATTTAATGAAGAACTAATACCAAATCTTCTTCAAACTTTCCCAAAAAATCGTCAAGGAGAAAACACTTCCTAATTTATTTTGAGGCCAGCATTTCTTTGATGACAAAGCTAACAAAGACAAAATGAATAAAGAAAACTACAGAACAATATCCCTATGTACACTGACGCAAAAATCCTCAACAAAATACTAGCAAATTGAATTTAGCCACATATTGAAAGATCATGATCAGATGGGATTTATGCCTGTAATGCAAGGATGTTTCAACAGATTAACTTGATCAGTATAACATATCACATTAACAGAATGAAGGAAAGAAAAACACATGACCATCTTGATGCAGAAAAAGCATTTGACAAAATCCAATATTCTTTCATGAAAAAACATTCAGAAAACTAGGAATGGAAAGAAACTGTCTCAACATAATAAAACCCATATATGAAAACCCCTTAACTAACATCATACCCCATGGTGAAAGACAGAAAACATTTCCTCTAAGATTAGGAATAAGGCAAGGATGTCCACTAACACCAATTTTATTCAGCATACTTCTGAAAGTGCTAGCCAGAACAAATAGGTAAGAAGAAGAAATAAAGGACATGGGAAAGAAGATGTAAAATGATTTCTGTTCCCAGATTAGATGATTTTATAGTAGAAAACTCTGAAGATTTTACATAAAACTATTAGAACTAATAAACAAATTCAACAGAGTAAGTGGATACAAAATCAACATGCGAAAATCAGTTGCATTCCTATACACCAACAATGAACAATTCCAAAAGGAATTAAGACAGTGCCATTTACAATAGCATCGAAAAGAATAAAACACTCAAGAACTAACAGGGAGGTGAAAAACTTGTACAATGTAAATTACAAAACATTGCTGAAAGAAATTAAAGAAGACATAAATGGAAAGACATCCTATGTTCATGGATTGGAAGACTTAATATTGCTAAGGTGTCATAGTTTCCAAAGCAATATATAGAATCAACACAATCTCTATCAAAATGTCAATGATGTTTTTGGCAGAAATAAAAAAATGCATCTTAAAATTCAAATGGAATCATAAGATACCATGAATAGCCAAAACAATCTTGAAAAAGAGGAACAAAATTGGAGTACTCACACTTTTTGATTTCAAAACCCATTACAAAGTTACAATAATCAAAACTGTGTGGTACTGGCATAGAAAACAGACACATAGACCAATGGAATAGAATAGAAAGCTCAGGAATAAACACTTGCATATGATCAAATGATTTTTGACAAGGATGTCAACAAATGATGGTGGGGAAACTTGATCTTCACATGCTGAAGAGTGAAGCTTGTTCCTTACCTTACACCACATACAAAAATTAACTCAAAAACAGATCAAAGACCTAATGTAAGGGCTAATACTATAAAACTCTCAGGAGAAAACATAGGGCAAAATCTTCATGACATTGAATTTAGCAATGATTTCTTGGATATGACACCAGAGGACAGGAAACAAAACAAAAAAATAGATGAATTAGACTTCAACAAAATTAAAAATTTTTGCTAATCAAAGGACATTATCAATAGAATAAAAAAGGCAACCCACAGAATGGCAGAAAATACTTGTAAATCACATTTCTAATAAGGGATTACTATCCAGAATATATAGAGAACTCCTACAACTCAACAACAAAAAAAACAAGCAAACCAATTAAAAAAAGGACAAAGGACTTAAATAAATATTTCATCAAGGAAGACATACAAATGGCCAATAAGCACATGAAAAGATGCTCAGAATCACCAATGATTACAGAAATGCAAGTCAGAGCCACAGTGAAATATAATCTCACACCTGTTAGGATGGTTACTATAAAAATGAAAACAAACAGCAGAAAAGGCCCGGGATGGTGAGAATGTGGAGAAATTGGAACAATGATGCACTGTTGGTGCAAATGTAAAATGGTGCAGCTGCTGTGGAAAACAGTGTGGCAGTTCTTAAAAAAATTAAAAATAGAATTACTATGATTCAGCAGTTCCACCAAAAGGAATTGAAAGCAGGGTCTCAAAGAGACAACTGGGAGGAACCTTGACAACATTATACTAAAGCGAATAAGCCAGTCACAAGAAGACACATACTGAATGATTCTACTTAAATGAGGTTTGTAAAGCAGTCAGAATCACTGACAGAAAGTAGAATGGTGGCTTCCAGGTGCTTCTCTAGAGGAGAAGTAGAATGGTTGTCTAATGGGTATAGAGTTTCAGTTTTGCAAGATGTACAGAGTTCTTGGGATGGATGGTGGTGATAGTTGCGCAGCAATATAAATGTACTTAGTGCCGCTGAATTCTACACTTAAAAATGGTTAAGTTGGTAAATTTAATATTATGTGTATTTTAAAAAATTAAAAACAAATAGTAAGTTTATAGCTATTACAAGAATAATCTGGGATTTGTTATTCACATTATTTGAGGGTGTGTCTTAGATTTCTGTAAACACAGGTTTCTAAGTCTCCACTTTCAGCAAGAGGTAATACTCAATATTACATCATTTCTTCCCCTTATCCCTCTTCCTCCTTCTCCTCTCTCATCTTCTTTCTTGAAAATGTAGAACTAAGTATGATTAATTTGGAACTTAATATAATACAACCATGAGTCAGAAAATATTCTCAGTAAATGTATAATGATCTTTGGTTTGGGAAATAAGACATAGAGCCTATAATGAATCAATGATACCATTGATTGGCAGCTGTTACCATGCCAAAAGATGCCATAAAAAGTTATCTGGACCTCTCCAGACAGTAACCCAGAGGTAATTGAGACTTCCAGTTAGTTGAGGGCTTAGTTCTTTAAAACATTAAGGAAGAGTTTTATAAAAATTTTTAAATGTTTTTCAAATAGAAATGAAAATAATTGATGCTTTTTGGGATGCTATTATAAATGAAACTGTAAATTTTGTTCTTATTTAAATTCTAGTTAGTTAACATACAGTGTAATATCAATTTCAGGTGTGTAATATTAATTTCGGGTGTATAATATAGTGTATCAACAGTTGCATACATCACCTGGAACTCATCACGACAAGTGCACTCCTTAATCCCCATCACCTATTTCCCTCATCCCCCCACCCACCTCTCCTCTGGTAACCAGCAGTTTGTTCTCTATAGTTTAGATTCTGTTTCTTGGTTTGCCTCTCTCTCTTTTTTTTTTCTTAATGATACTGTAGTTTTAATTTCATTTTCTAATTTACTTACTGCTCACGTATAGAAATAAAATTGCATACGCTGATTCAAAGACTTGTGCAAAAATATTCATAGCAGTTTTTTTCATAATAGCCTCAAACTGGCAACCAGTCAAATGACCATCAATAGGTGGTATATTTGTACGCTAGATTACTACTCAGCATTAAAAAGGAATGAACTATTGATACATGCTACAACATGGGTGCATCTCACAACAATTATGCTCTGTGAAAGAAGTCAGACAAGGAAGTACATACTCCATCCATGATTCCATTTATATACAATTTTAGGAAATGCAAATATCTGTAGTGACAGAATGCAGATCAGTGGTTGTTTGAAGATAAAGGGTGGGAGAGAAGGGTTACAAAGGGACATAAGGATACTTTTGGGAGTGATGGATATGTTTCATTATCCTGATTTTGGTTTTCGTTTCACAGATGCATACGTATGTCAAAACTTAACAAGTTGCACAATTTGAATATGTACAGTTTATTATATGCCAATAATATAATATCCTAATCAAGCTATAATAAAAATTTTAAAAAGAGAATGAATGAAAGGAAATTAATGAAAAAGCTTTACCTCTTTCTACTCTTTATGGCTTTTATTTTTCTTTCCCGCTGATTGCAGGTAGGCTCTGCATTACCGTGCTAAAGTGAAGTGTAAGTGGACATTCCTGCCTTGCTTTGATCTTAGAGGAAAAGTATTCAAGCTTGTACCATTGAATCTGATATTAACTGTAGGTTTTTTATAGATGCCCTTTATCAGGTTGATATTCCCAATTTTTTAAAAAAATCATGAACAGAAAAAAAAGTTATGAACAGGTATTGTATTTCGCCGAACATTTTTTTCTGCATCAGTTGATATGATTATGTGTTTTTTCTCCTTTGTTGTGTTAATGTGGCAATTTATTTTTTAATGTTAACCCAAATTTACATTCTTGGGCTGTACTCTACTTGGTTGTGGTTGTTAAAATATATTGGTGAATTATGCTGGGTTTGTGAAATGAGTTGGAAAGTGTTTCCTTTTCCTCTTTTTTCTGAAATAGCTTTTGTAAGATTTGATAGACTTCTCCAGGGAAGCCATCTAGGCCTAGAGTTTTCTTTTTGGAAAGGTTTTTAATTACAAAACATTGTGAAAAACAGAAGCAAGTCTATTCAGATTTTCTGTTTCTTCTTGGTTGGTTACGGTCATTTGCATCTTTCTAGGAATTTGACATTTAATCTAAGTTGTCAAATTTATTGTCATGGATATTTTTTTTCCTTTTTTTTTCCCCCTTAAAGAGAGCACTCTATTTTCCATTTAAGCAACTTGGTCACAGTACATTATTTTACATAAATGGCAGTAATTTTTTAAAGCTCCATTTAAAAGGCCTTGTGTCTGAGTCTGAGGTGATAAGAGGATATGAATACAAGTATAAAAACAGTGCAAAACGTCTAGCCCGCAGCCTCCAGAGTTGGCGTCAGGAACCCCTTAGTGTTGCTGGGCCAGTTGCATTAAATATTGAACATTAAATATTCCTGGGTTTCCTTTAGCCTAATATCAGACCCAGAAATGTAACCAAATGAAAAGGTTCAAAAGCCCTAACAATGCAAATCATCAAATCACCCAGACCATAGGATCAGAGCAGGCTGAGCTTGCAAGTTCTAGAACATGGCATTGTCAGTGGTGCCATGGAAAGAAACAGAGGATGTTTGTTGCATTGTAACTAGAATCAACTGGCTCTGGTTTTAAATCTTTGTCTTTGAAGTATGAATTTTCTAGAAGTGAAGGTGCCACCAGGAAGGCTAGAGTAGCAGTAAGTCGAAAGCCCAACTCAGAAACAGCTGGAAATAGCTGCAACCTCTAAGAGACTTGTATCCATGAACCGTTCAGTCTTTGGCTGCTGTTGCCGCTACAGTGAAGCCCTTGGTGCCAACTCAATAGATGCTAACAGTCCATTAGCAACAAGATTACATTTAGCTGAGTTTGCAAAAAGTTTCTGTTAATCACAGCAAACACCCACAAGAACACAGGGAATTTTATTCAGCTCTAAGTTAAGCACTGCTCTCCTCCTTCCCCTGCATCAGTGTTTAATATAAGATGGCATATTTGCCACACTGCTGAAGAGAAAACCAGATTCCAAACAGGTGCCTCAAGCAAAAGTCTCTATCCTCCCTTGCTTGTCTGAGTAAATTCTCTTTTTTCAAATGCAGGGTACCT
Source organism: Ursus maritimus (assembly GCF_017311325.1). Classification (NCBI taxonomy): domain Eukaryota; kingdom Metazoa; phylum Chordata; class Mammalia; order Carnivora; family Ursidae; genus Ursus; species Ursus maritimus. Next base: position 105,395,309 of record NW_024423343.1, on the reverse strand, counting down.
AAATATGGCTAAAATGAAGTCATATAAACCTACTTACTTCATTTAAAGAGACCCTTAAATTTCACAAAACGTTGTTAAACATCCTGGTTAAAACTGTGCTTCTAAGTGTCATATTTTTGCTTAATTATGTTCAGTTAGCCACTGTATAGTACACTGTTTGATTTTGATGTAGTGTTCAATGATTCATCAGTTGTGTATAACACCCAGTGCTGGAGTTTTTAAAAGTATTTCTTTATTATCCTTCCTATCCTAAGTTGGCAAAAGTTCCAAGTATACTTGATCATGCAGTGTATTGGCTGTAGTGTTCTATAAATGCCAGCTAGGTAAGACAGCAATTTTCAGCAGGGTAGATATTTGGTGATGTCTGGAGACATTTTTGGTGTCATACTCAAGAGAAGACAGCTGCTGGTATTTAGTGGGCAGAAGCCAGGGATGTTACTAAACATCCTGCCATGTACAGTACAGCCCCCACAACAAAGAATAGGACTGGCCCTCAGGGCCAATAGTTCTGAGGTTGAGAAACCCTGGGTTACATTGTTGAAGTATTGTGTAAATCTCTATATGCTTCTTGATATTTTGTTTAATAGTTTCATCAATTGTGAGAAAAGTGTTAAGATCTATAACGACGATGGTGGATTTGTCTATTTCTCCATTTATTCTGCCCAGTTTTGCTTCCTGTATTTTGATGCTCTGTTATTAAATGTAGACAAGTTTAAGATTGTTATGTTTTCCTAATGAATTGTCTCTTTCATTATTATATATAATTCTTTGTCTCTGGTAATTCTTATATTCAATAGGAAAGGTATAAAAAAAACTATGTAAACATGTAAGTATTTGATAAGTGAGGTGAGATCGTGCCCTGAAACAGAATAGGGAAATGGAGAGATATGGAAAGGAAGGCATTTCAAGGTGTGTTCAGGTATGGGGACATCTGGGCGGATACAGTCTGCTCTGTTTCTAGCCTGTCATACCATCCAAATACCTGTCATCATAATTTATGTGGCTTATGAAGTCTTCATGGGTGATGTGCAGAGAACACTCCTTTATTCTTATTTAAAGTTGTTTTGGCTCTCTTGTTCCCTTACCTTTCCATGTGAATTTTAGGATTTGTTTGTCAGATTTCATGACTCACTTTACTAATTTAAATAAGATTTCCATTTTTTTTATGTATAGATGAGAAATTCCATGGACTTAAAGATTTTATTTTTTTTAATTTTTTATCTTTATTTTTTTCTTATAATAATTTTTATTTTGTTATGTTAGTCACCATACAGTATATCCTTAGTTTTTGATGTAATGTTCCATGATTCATTATTTGCATAAACACCCAGTGCATCATGCAATATGTGCCCTTCATTAATACCCATCACTGGCTTATCCCAATCCTCCCCCCCCCGAAGCCCTCAGTTTGTTTCCCAGAGTTTGTCTTTAAAGATTTTTATTTATATGAGAGAGAAAGAGAGAGAGAGCACGAGCGGGGGGAAGAGGCAGAGGAAGAGGGAGAAGCAGATTCTGGGCTGAGCAAGGAGCCGGACAGACAGATGTGGGGCTTGATCTCAGGACCCCGGGATCATGACCTGAGCTGAAGGCAGAGGCTTAACTGACTGAGCCACCCAGGTGCCCCTTAAAGATTTTATTTTTTAAAAAAATTCTACGTAAGCAAGAGAAGAGGAAAGTAGAAATGGTCATTTTTTTTCTTAATTAAAAAATATCTCAAATGTTTATCATTTAGAAATAAGGATGCTATGTATTTAAATATTATTAAATATTTAATATAAATATTATTTATAATATTAAATTATTAAATAAGAAATTATTTAATTATTCTATTAATAATAGAATAAATTATTAAAAAAGAAAAGGGATCATAATCACATATTTAGGAGTCAAAATTAGTTTCATAGGCCATAGTGATAATTTCCAAGGTCCAGGTATATACTTTGTTAAAAAGAAAAAAGTAAGGATATTTAATGTCACTTTTCTGCACCTGTTGGGAAAGAGGCAAAATTTGCTTCTTATCTCGTTGAGATTTTTTTCACCAGCATTTTATAAGATCCTATCATCCTAAGGCTAAATGCTTGAACTCCTTTGGTTAGAAGAGAGGAGGGAAAGACAAACAGGACAGGGACCCAAAACTTGGAAAATGGGAAAGAAATGTAGACAGGATAATTACATAAATGGCATTATACTGTACATCTACAATCACTTAGAATTTTAGTTGAAACTGCAGTGAATGCATAAACTGATATAGAGAATTGTCTTTTTGAGAGTCTTGCCATACACGAATGTGCTTTCTCTCTCCACTCATTTTAACCTTTCTCTTTTAATAGTTTTTGAAATTCTTACCTGTAAAGGCCTTGCATATGTTTTGTTACATTAATTCCCAGGTACCTGACTGTTCTGTTGCTAAGGTAAAATCTGTCCTTTGTAGAATTTCATGTTCTAATTGATTGCTGCTGTTGGGGAGCAGAGCTTGAGCGACCTGCTGAGTGCTCTTGTTTGTTACAATATTTGTTCTGCTGATCTCTTTGAGACATCTGCAAATCATCATTGGCAAATTGTGATTTTTTAAAAAACTTCCTTTGTAATCCTTACATTTATTCTTCTTATGTTATTTCGACAGCCAGGAGCTCCAGGACAAGGGTAAATAGAAGTGATGACAGCATTGAGTCCACAGAAGGAGATAGTGGACACCTTTGTCTTGTTCCAGGCTTTGAAAGGGATGGCCTACTGCTGCACTACTGACAACATTTGCTGCTATAGGGTTTTGAAATGCTCTTTACCATGTTAAGGAAGTTTGTTTTTATTTCCAGTTTTCTACAAAATTTTTTCTTAAATTATGAAAGAGTGTCGAATTTTCTAAGATGATTTTTTTGCATTTACTGACATTATTTTTGTTTCTCTCCTTTATCATGTATGGGCACACACATGTGTGTTTGTCTGAATTTGAATGTTTATAATATTTATTCCTGGATTAGTGCGAGTTTTTCTTTTTGTTTTTTTTTAATTTTTCTCTGCATAGTCAAAGGTAAGATTAGCTATAATTTTCCTTTCTTATACTGTTATTTTCCTGCCTTGTATTCAAGATTTTGCTGGTCTGTAAAATGAATCTAACAGAATTCAGCAGTAAAACTTTCTGGACTTAGTTTAATTTTGTGGATTGAATTTTAAATATGAGTTCAATGTCTTTAATAGAGAGAAACTCATTCAGGTTTTTCTTTTATTGAAGTGTATTTGACATACAACATTGTATAAATCTAAGGTACAACATGTTGATTTAGTACATTGATATAAAATGATTGCCATTAGAGTGATAACTGACACCTCTATCATGGCACATAATTATCGCTTCTTTTTTTGTGGTGGGAATTATTAAGATGTATTTTCTTAGCAAGTTTGATGATTACAATACAATATTGTTGTCTATATTCAATGTGCTATGCATTAGATCTCTTTTAGACTTAGCTCTTTTAGTATAATGTCCGCAAGGTCCATCCACGTTGTTGCAAATGGCAGGATTTCCTTCCTTCTCATATACAAAACTTCTTGTATACAATAGTCCATTGTATGCGTATATACCACATCTTCTTCATCCATTCATCTACAGACATTCTGGTTGTTTCTGTATCTTGGCTACAGTGACTAACGCTGCAATGAAGGTGGGGGTGCACTTAACTCTTTGATATCTTGTTTTCGTGTCCTTTGGGTATATACCCAGAGTGGGATTGCTAGAGGCCTTTCAGAGTTTTAGTCTTCTTCTTGAGCCATATTTGGTGATTTACATTATTTCTGGAGAATTTCCCACTATATCTAAATTTCAAATATTTTGATGTAAAGTTGTACATAATCTCTTAGGATTAAAACATTATTTCTGTCATATTTGTAATTAAGTTCCTTCGCCTTTCCCAACCCAGTGTTGCTTATTCTGCACTTGCTCTTTTTGCCCCTGAATCATTCTTGTCAGGGATTTTTCTACTTTATTGGTCTCTTCAACTATCAGGTTTTGAAAAGAATATGTATTCTGTAATTTTTGACTAAAAGGATTTATATGACTATATTCATTAAATCAAAATCATTTATTATGTTGTTAATTATTCTATATCCTTCCTTTCTCTCCCTGTGTTGGCTTGACTTATTTTCCAGCAGAGGCCTGTTAAAACCTCCCATTACGATTGTGACTCTGTTCATTTTTTCTCGTAATTCTGCCAACTTTTGCTTTGTATGGTTAAAGCTGTGCTGTTAAGTGAAGTTGTTATCTCCGGTAAAATATTTTGAAGTGACCTTCCAAATCTATTCCTAAACGAATCTGAAGGTGGGGTGTTATAAGAAATAGCATCTACAAGTGGAGGAAGTCTGGCTTCTGGCCCTGGGCACACAGACATTGCAGGTGGGAGAGCTGATCGCTCTGTTCTGCAGCAGTGGGAACACTGGGGCAGACTGCTGCTGAGAACCGCAGGATGCAGGCCCGCGCACCGCTAGCGAAATGTTGGTATGTTAGGCTTTCAGTAATGAGTGGAAAAAGAAGGATAAACTCAGACCGGAGGAAGCCAGTCTACAGGAAGATATGAGGGACTGTGTTGTACTGAGAGAACGTTCTCTGCCCACAGCCTGAAGTGTAAATTGGCTAAGTGTCCTGCAAGTTGGAGGGTTGCGAGGTTGAAGGTTTCAAACAGACATGGCTGGAAGTGCCAGCCTTAGCAGGAAGTGACCCAGGGGTCCCGGACTTGCTCACATAGCTCAGATTCAGTTGTCTCTGGCAAGAGGAGGGCACGGTCAAAGCAGATTAGAGGTAGCTTCCTCTCACGGCTGTCTGTTGGTTGCTTCAAAGGTAAGGGCACCAGAACACATCAGACAAAGGTAAGAGGATGTGGACACACTGCTGTTTGTCTTCCTTGACATCCATTCTACCCCTTCTCTTTTGTAACAGAGAAATTTGGGGCATAAGGTGCCCAGTTATAAATTACATTTCTCAATTTTTCTTGCTTACTGTGTGAGAGTGTGGAAAAGTTCTGGATAATGAGATGTACAAGGACATTTTGTGGTCCTTTCAGGAAATCTCTTTAGAAGTAGGGCCATGCTTCTTTTCTTTCCTTTGCTCCATCTTGCTTTTGGGAAAACGTAAGTGATGGCTGCAGCTCTAGCTGCTATATGCCATGGTTTGACGGTATTTTTATCTCTCTTGCTTTTTTGAAAACAGCTTTATCAGGATATAGTTTACATACCATAAAGTTCACTCATTTAAAATGTCTATTTCCTTAGCTTTTATTATATTTACAGAGTCGTGCAACCATCACTATAATCGAATTGTACAATGTTTTTATCATCCCCCAAAGAGACCCCATTCCCATTAACAGTCACTCCTTACTCTTCCCTTCTCCTCGTTCCTGGCAATCATTAACTGTCTATTATGGACTTTTCATGTAAATGAAATAGTGTGTGTGATCTTTCGTGACTGGCTTCTTTCAATTAATGTCATGTTTACCAAGTTTATCTATGTTGTAATATGTGCTGGTACATCATTCCTTTTAATTGCCAAATAATCTGTTGCATGGATAGCCCACATTTCATTTATCCACATATTTAAAATTTTATGTTCTTGGTATTTGTTCTTATATCTACTGCCTTATATTTGTAATTATTTTACTCCTGTATGAGGTACCTCCTTTAGAATTTCTTTCTGTAAAGGTAAACTTTCTCAGTTCTTGGTCTGAAAATTTCTGAACTTCTCTCTCAGTGTTGAAAGACAGTTTTTTCAGGTGCTGTGGGTTGAACTGTGGCCCCCCACAAAGATAAGTTCAAGTCCTAATCCTTGGTACCTATGAATGTGACCTTATTTGGAAACGGGGTCTGTGCAGATGTAATCAAGATAAGGTGAGGTCATACTGGATTAGGATGGGTCCTATTGCATCAAGAGTGTCCTTATAGGAAGAGGGAAATGTGACACAGACACAGGGAAGAAGGCCTTAATGACTAAGGCAGACAAAGCAGTGAGGCAGCCACCAGCCAAGGAACTCCAAGGGCAGTTCAGACAAGAAGGTGGGACAAGGCAAGGAAGGACTCATCCCTGGAGCTTTTGAGGGAAACTTGACTTTGGATCTCCATGACTGTGAAAAGAATAAGCCCCCCAGTTTGTGCTAATTTGTACAGCAGACCTAGGAAATGAGTGCATTTAGTATACAACTCCATGTTGATAGTTATTTTGTTCTGAACATAAGAAGCATGTTATGCCTGTCTTTCTGATTACCTTTGCTCAAAGTTCACTGTTGATCTGTTGTTCCTTTGTAACCGATCTCTATTTTCTTCTTCATTGATTTTAAAATCTTCTCTGTTTCCAGCTACCTGCACTTTTACTATCAAATATCTGGGTTTGGATTTCTTTCCGTTTATTCTATTTGGGATTTATTGGGCTTCTGAATCTGAGAATGTGTGCCTTTCATCAATTCTGGAAAAAAATCTATGCCATTATCTGTTTGAACATCCTTTCTTAAACTTTTTCTCTACTGGAACCTGATTATGTGTAGGTTAGTCCCTTACCCTCTAATCTCTATCTCAACCTCCCTTTTCTTTCTTTCTTTTTTTTTTTTAAAGATTTTTGTTTATTTATTTGTCAGAGAGAGAGACAGCCAGCGAGAGAGGGAACACAAGCAAGGGAGTGGGAGAGGAAGAAGCAGGCTCCCACCAGAGGAGCCTGATGTGGGGCTTGATCCCAGAACGCTGGGATCACGCCCTGAGCCGAAGGCAGATGCTTAAAGACTGAGCCACCCAGGCGCCCCTTAACCTCCTTTTTTCTGATTGGCCATGTCTTTGGCTCTCAGTGCTGTGTTCTGACTTACTTCTTTCAAATCTTTCTTCCATTGTGCCAATTCTCCAGTTGTGTATAACATGCTGTTGAACCCGTCTATTGAGCGTTTCTTTATGGAGGAATATAAATAAACTTCCATATTGTTAATGACTGTAAACAGAGAAAAGTGTGTAAAACACAAACATACCAGCTTAGCAAACTGTGACAAACACTTGTGTAATTGCACAAATGGAGGAAATAGAGTTCCTCCAGCCCTTGGCAGTCTCTGCACGACCTTTCTTAGGCCCTCTCCCATCCTCAGCACTAACCACAGTCTCACCTCTCATGGGTTTCTTTTTTTGGTTTGTTTGTTTGGTTTGGTTTTGGTTTGTTTTACAACCTAAGTATGCATCCCTAAATCTATAATTTAATTTTGCTCTTCTTCGACGTGATACAATGAAATTGCACAGTGACATTCTGTTGTATCTGATTTCTTTTTTCTTAATTTGTTTTGAAGATGAATCTATGTTGTATATCTGTGTATCTGAGACTTATTCATTTTCATTACTGTGTAGTATTCCTTTGCATGAGTATACCTCAGTTTATCATTTCTGCCATTGATGGACATTTGAGTTGCTGCCACTGTGGCCATTTTGGCATTTTTCATAATGTATTCTAGTGCACATAATCAAGTATTTCCATAGAGTATATATCCAGTAGCAAAATTGTTGAGTGAGATTTACTGGATATTACCAATATTTTCAGTGTGGCAGCATCATTCTACACTCCCACCAGCAATGTATAATAAGGCTTATTGCTTCACATCCTCACTGACACCTGGTATAGTCAGACTTTAAAATTTTTGCCTAACTGGTTGGTGTGTAATTCACTGTGGTCTTAATTTGTATTTCCCTGATTGCCAGTGAGGATGAACCTATATTTATATTTTTATTGTCCATTTGGATATTCTTTCTCATGCAGTGCCTATTCTAAATTTTTTAATTAAAAAAAATTTAACTGAAGTATCATTGACATATAATATTAGTTTTAGGTGTACAACATAGTGACTCAACAATTATATACGTTACAAAATGCCTCACTGTGATAAGTGTAGTCACCATCTGTCATGATACAAAATTGTTACAGTATTATTGACTATATTCCTTATGCTGTACTCTTCATCCTTGTGGCTTATTTATTTTATAACTAGAAGTTTGTACCTCTTAATCCCCTTCACTTATTTGGCCTGCTCTTCTAGTCTTTTGTTTATTTTTCTACTTGGTCTTTGCCTGTTTCTTATTGATTTGGGGTAATTTTTTGCCTTTTGTATTTACTTATTAAGTTTTTAATTTCAATTCCAGTTAGTTAACATACAGTGTTGTATTAGTTTCAGGTGTACAAGATAGTGGGTCAAGACTTCCATACATCACCCAGTGCTCATCATGACAAGTGCTCTCCATTAATCCCCTTTACCTGTTTCAACCATCCCTCTACCCACCTCCCCTCCGGTAACCATCAGTTTGTTCTCTATAGTTAAGAGTCTGTTTCATGGTTTGCCTCTCTCTTTTTTGCAACATGGATGGAGCTAGAGAGTGTTAGTGCTAAATGAAATAAGTCTGTCAGGAAAGACAAATACCATATGATTTGGGGTAACTCTTTACATTTGCTGGTAACAGGCTTTTTGTCATTCATCACCTTCTTTCACTCAGTGGCTTGCTTTTCACACTATTGTAGTGTCTTTTTATAAATCAGTGTTCTTAATTTTAATGTAGCTAAATTTATGAGTTCTTTCTTCTATGTCTAGTGCTTACTGTGTCCTGTTTAAGAAATCTTTCTCTACCTTGAAGTCATGAAAGATATTCTCCTGGATATTGTATTGCTTTTCTCTTTTAGATTTATGATCTACCTAGTTTTGATTTTTGGGAATGGGCTGATGTAAAGATCAAACTTTATTTTTTTCATATGGACTTCTAGTTGTTCTAGCATCATGTGATACAAAGCTAACCTTTCTTTAATGCTCTGCAGTATCACATTGTTCATTTATCAAGTGTTTATATATTTTTGGGATTTTTTTCCTGGAGTTTCTAATATTTTCCATTGGCCTATTGGTCTGTCTTTGTGCCAGTGACATGCTTTCTTAATTTCCATTTGTGATGGTTAATTTAACTTGGCTGGGCCATGGTGTCCAAATATTTGCTCAAACATTATTCTGGATGTGTCTGTGAAAGTGCTTTTGGGATGAGATTAACATTTAAATTGGGGGACTTTGAGTAAAGCAGATTGTCCTCCATAATGTGGGTGAGTCTCATCCAATCAGTTAAGGCCTTAATAGAGCAAGGACTGGTTTTCTCTAAGCAAGAAGGATTTCTGTCAACAGGCAGTCTTTGTTTTTTTGTTTTTTGTTTATAAGGTTTTTGTTTTGATTCCAGTATAGTTAACATACAGTATTACAATAATTTCAGGTGTGCAACATAGCAATTCAATTCTTCCATACAGTACCCAAGCAGACTGTCTTTGGATTCAAACTGCAGCTCTTCTCTGGGTCTCCAGCCTGCCAGTCTACCCTGTAGATTAAGGACTTACCAAATTCACAATCATGTGGGACAATTCCTTAAAATAAGTCTCTGCACATGTACACAGCCTGTTGATTCTGTCTGAAGAAAGCTTACTAATACACCATGATATTATGATGTTTTGATAGCCAGTAGAGCAAGTGGATTCCCTTTTTAAATTCTTTTTTAAAATTGAGGTATAATTAACATATGGTGCTATATTAGTTTCAGGTATACAATTTAATGATTCAACAATTCTTTTTTTAAAAGATTTATTTATTTATCTATTTGAGAGAGAGAGAGAGAGAGAGAGCAGGGGGAGGGATGGAGGGAGAGGGAGACAAGCAGACTCCCTCCTGAGCAGGGAGCCTGACATGGGGCTTGATCCCAGGACCCTGAAATCATGGCCTGAGCCAAAATCAAGAGTCCCATGGTTAAATGACTGAGCCACCCAGGGGCCCTGATTCAACAATTCTATACATTTTTCTGTGGGTTATCAAGATAAGTGTATTCTTTTTTTTAAAAAAGATTATATTTATTTATTTGAGAGAGAGGGACAGAGCAAGCATGAGTGAGGGGGAGGGACCAAGGGAGACAGAGAAGAAGACTCCCCACTGAACAAGGAGCCTGATGTGGGGCTTGATCCCAGGACCCCAAGATCATGACCTGAGTTGAAGGCATATGCCCAGCCAGCTGAGCCACCCAGGCACCCCAAAATAAATGTACTCTTAATTCCCTTTATCCTCTTAACCTATTTCACCCATCCCCCTACCCACCTCCTGTCTGGCAACCACTAGTTTGTTCTCTGTATTTAAGAACTTGTTTTTTTGTTGTTGTTGTTTATCTCTTTTTTGTTTGTTCATTTGTTTTGTTTCTCAAATTCCACACATATGTGAAATTATATGGTTCTTGTCTTCCTCTGACTTACTTCACTTACCATTATACCCTGTAGACCCATCCATGTTATTGCAAATGGAAAGATCTCATTTTAATGTCTGAGTAATGTTCCATGGTAGACTTTAATTTATTAATTTTTTTGAAGGATGCCCTGGTTTATCTGGGTCTTTTGTATTTCCATATATGCAGGTCTTCATTTTTTCCTGAACAATGCTGTGTGTTTTTCAGTGGAAGTAAAGGGTCTTGCACATCTTTTCTCCCTAATAACACCCCTAGGCATTCTATAGGTCCTTTGGGGTCTCAGCACCAGTAGTGGACTCCCTGAGGGTGTAAATGCTGATTTTTGCCTCTGTATCCCTGGCACCTAACACAGGGTGGCCCAGAGTAGCCGTGTAACAAATATTTCTTGCATAATTTAATAAATTTTATTATTCATACAGAGGGTGACTTTTTCAGTGGTCTGCCAAAAGATTAATAATGCATCAGTGAGTCGTAAACATTTATTGGACACCATAAAAGGCAAGGATGCATATGAAGCACATCCCTTTTATTTTGTTATGTAACCATCTCCAGCACTAACACCAGCTGAGAGAGCATCTCTGGGGACTTTCCAGCATCAGACGTCTCTGTGTTCCCAGCATAAGGAGCACGATGTGATGAAGCTGGTACACAATGTGCACTTTGAGGGTGCTTCTCCTCTATTTCAGTGTCTCTTCCCAGGGGGAAAGACTTCAGGTAGAAGGCAAGCTAGCTGGCCCTGAGTTTCTTCTACCAAAGCTGTAGCTCAGAATTCCTATGGTTTCAGCACCACCTGGGTCCCAGGTTTTCCTTCAACCCAGGCTTGCCCACCACAACCCACCATTTCCCTGTGGCCTCCCCCTTGTTCTCTTTGTGCAAAACTCAATTTGCATCTTGATGGAGATGAATAATTAGGACTCTCCAGTGTGAATAATTCTAAGCAAATTAATTTTCATGCCAATCAGGGAAAATTAATTGGCTTCATGATGTGTCAAATTTTCCAGGGAGGGCTCCCCAGGCATGGCCCCCACCTCTTTCCAGCCTCAGGCTCTTCTGTCCCCAGTACTTTGGAGAAGATTTCTTGTTTGTTTTATTTGTTTATTTTCAAAGCTACCACAGGCAACAATGCTACCCCTCCTTGCAGCTAAATGACCCATTTAACAAGCATGATGAAAACCTCCTTAGGGCCACTACTGGCTGAGTCAAACCCACATGGTTCAAATACAAACACCATACGGAGAAGTACATAAAAGATATAAATATGCAGGCTAATGAGTTATTCTAAAGCAAGCACTCCTGAATTTCTTCTCCCATTCTGTGGCTTTTCCTTCTTTCCTTTCCTTTCCTTTCCTTTCCTTTCCTTTCCTTTCCTTTCCTCTTTTCTTTTCAAGATTTTATTTATTTACTTGATGTAGAGAGAGAAAGAGCACAAGCAGGGGGAGTGGCAAAGAGATGGAGAGGGAGAAGCAGGCTTCCCACTGAAAAGGGAGCCCGATGTGGGGTTTGATCCCAGGACTCCGGGATCATGACCTGAGCCAAAGGCAGACAACCGACTGAGCCACCTAGGCGCCCTATCCTTTCTCTTTCTTAACAATATCTTTTGATGATAGAAGTTCTTGATTCTAATATAGTCAGATATATCAATCCTTCCCTTTATGGCCTGATTAAAAATTTATTCCAAAATAAAGTGTTTATATTGTATTTTTATGAGAAAATTGTAGTTCTTTCCCATTTTCCCCCCAAATGAAATAGCTTTATTTTTTTCTGATAGTAAAAATAATAGGTGATTCTAGTATTTGCTTTGCACACACACACACACACTCACAAGAACTATTTAAAGGTAGGTTGCAAATGTCAAGACACTTTATTCTTAATTATTTCAGATGAAAGGTAACAAAGCCTTCATCACACCTAAGAAAATTAATAAATAAATATTTAATACTGCCAGATATCCAGTACTTATTTATATTTCCCTAATTATTCCAAAAATGCTTTTTGATATATATAGGAATACTTTATCCTAAAATTAAATTTCATATAAATGGGATGATATTTGTATACTCTTTTGTGTTTGCTTTCACTTATTGTTATATTTGAATAATTCACTCATGTGTGGCTGTAGTTTATTTTTGTTCATTGCTATGAAGTATTCCTTTGTATGAACACACTATAAATTATATATCCAGTCTACTGCTGATGGATAATTGAGTTGTCTTCCATTTATAAGTAAAGCCATGATCAAGATTCTATTATATTGTTATTTTTTAAAAAAAATCATTGTCCACCAACATTTTCAGGACTTTGGAGTTCAGGGAAAAAAAATCAACAAAACTTAATTTGTGTTTTTTACACTTCCAGCGGTTAAAAAAGAAGAACAAATATCTAGAGTCATCTGTGGACATCTATTACAATAAATGGAAAGACCAAAAAAAAAAAAAAACCAAAAAAACTTCTAAGATCCATCACATATACAAACTTCTGTATAGAATGACAACTTTGTATAACCTAATATTTTTATTTTATCATCTATAAGTTTTTATCTGCTATAATCATGATACTGTTCTACTAGGTTCAAAAATGATTCATGGACAACAAAAAATAAAATGCCATTTAAAAAGAAAAAGATTCTCTTATGTTCCTATTAGTGAACACACTCAAGAGTGGAATTGTTGGGTCACAGCGTATACGTGGTTGTCTTAACTGTATTCCCACCAGCAATGCATGAGAATTTCATTAACACATATCCTTACCAGTATTTTACTGGTATTTTGTCAGTACCTTGAATTTTAGTTTTGCAAGGGATATAGTGGCATCTTATGATGGTTTTAATTTGTTTTTCTTACAAGTAAAGGTATTCACACCTTTTCATATATCTATTGGTCATTCAGATATTCTCTTTTAAAAAGTACAAGTCTTTTGCTTATTTTCCTCTGGGGTTGATTGTCTTAAAAAAAATTTGTAAGAGTTCTTTATATATTCTGGATACAAGTCCTATGTTGAATTTATGTAATGCAAATATCTTCTAGTGGTTCATATTCTTACTGTTTTAATGAGGTCTTTTGATAAACAGAAGCTCTTAATTTTAATCAGTTTTAACTTTCATTCTTTAATGTGCTCTATTTAAGAAATTTGCCTACCCTAAGTTCATAAAGATATTCTCCTATATTTGTCTTGAGAATCTTTTGAGTTTTACCTTCCATATTTAGGTCTATTATCTTTCACAAATTCATTTTTTTAAGGGAAAGTGTTGAGTATTGAACTGCTCTGGTATCATTTATTGAAAAGATCATTCTTTCCCCTCCTGAATTGTAGCTGCCTCTGCCATGAATAAAATGACTATATATGTGTGGGTCTTTTTCTGGGATTTAAAAAATTCTATTCTATTGGTTTATATCTTTACCTTATGACAGTGTTACATTGTCTTTACTGTGGTTTTATAGTATGCCTTGACATTTGGTAGTCTATTCACTTTGCTTTTTTTTTTAATTGAAGTATAGTTGACATACAATATTATATTAGTTTCAGGCATACAACACAGTGATTTGACAATTCTATACATTATGCAGTGCCCATCGCAATAAGTGTAGTTACTGTCTGCCACCATAGGAGATTGTTACAGTATTATTGACTATATTCCCTATGCTGCGCTTTTCGTTCCTGTGACATATTTATTTTATAACTGGAAGTTTGTACCTCTTAATTCCCTTCACCTATTTTGACCATCCCCCTACCCACCTCCCCTCTGGCAGCCACCAGTTTGTTCCCTGTATTTATGAGTTTCTTTCTGTTTGTTTATTCATTTGTTTTGTTTTTCAGATTTCTTACTTCAAAATTGTCATGGCCATTCTAGGTTTTTTCATTTCTTTATTAATTTTAGAATCACATAATAATTTACACACACATGACTAGTGAGATTTTGACTGAGATTGGTTTGCATCTATAGATCATCTGTGGGGAACTGATAGTTTAACAATACCAACTCTCCCAATCCACTAACAAGGTATACTACCTCCACTTATTTAAGTCATCTTTATTTTCCTTTAACCATGTTTTATAGTTTTCAGTGATAAAGGTCTTGCACAACTTTTATTAGATTTGTTTAGTATGTGCTGGTAAACCTGCTCTCTGGGATGGAGGTGGGAGGGAAACCCTGACTTACAGCATTTGTTAACTTTCATGGTATAAATACTCCCAACATGGTTAATTTCAAGCTAACAATAGGATGTCAAAGAACTTGGAGTTGGAGAGAGATGCTGTGATAGGTAGGAGCCTCCGAGCTCCTATGTTCCCTAAGATGTTCTTTTTCTTTCTTTTTTTTTAAAAGATTTTATTTATTTATTTGACAAAGAGAGAGCGAGAAAGCACAAACCGGGGGAGTGACAGGCAGAGGGAGAAGCAGGCTCCCCTCTGAGCAGGGACCCCAATACGGGACTGGATTCTGGGACCCTGGAATCATGACCTGAGACGAAGGCAGCTGCTTAACTACTGAGCCACCCAACTGCCCCCCCCTAAGACTTTCTGCCCCTCTGGTGTACACACTCTATGTCAATCCCACAGTTGTAAAGATAATAGATTTTACTCTTGTGATCAGATTGTCAGATGGCATAGCTAACCTTAAGAATGGGGAGATTGTCTAAGTGGGCCTAACCTAATCACATGTGTCCTTTAAAAGCAAGATATTTTCTCTAGCTGGTTGAAAAGGGATAAACTAGAGACATTCAAAGCATGAGATGTATGCAACTGGAGGGAAGCTGTCTGTTGATAATGTGGAAGGAGATGTATGGTGAGGCCCTGAGAGCAACCTGTAGGAGCTGAGTGGTCCCTGGCCCACAGCTAGCAAGATAATGGGGACCTCAGTCCTACAGCAGCAAGGAAATGAATTTTGCCAACAACCAGTGAGCTTGGAAGAGGAACCTGAGCCTCAGATGAAACCTGCATCCCAGTGAGACCCTGAGCCAAGAATCCAGTCATGTTGTGCCTGGACTTCTTACCTATAGAAACTTTGAAGTAATAATGTAGTGTTGTTTTAAGGCAATTGAGAAACAGTGGACACAGAAAAAACTCTCTACTTTTCTTTTTTTGCCTAACTGCAGGGTACAAATTTCCTTTGTGAAGGTGTTCCTCCTCTTCTATACTAGGAGGAAGAAAACAGCCATTGTCACTGGAGACAGAAAGCCAGCACTGAGATGGGTCTGAACAACAAACCTTACTAAAATAACACTTATCTTCCATTAGTTTCTCCCATATGTTCACCTTTACATACTTAATTTACTGCCCCTAGAAGTTCAAACTCATTTTTCTTTGTCTTACTACCTCTTTTTTTTTTTTTTAAAGATTTTATTTATTTATTTGAGAGAGAGAGGTAGTGAGAATACGAGCAGGGAGGAGAGGGAGAAGCATGTTCCCTGTGAGCAGGAATCCTGATGCAGGGCTTGATCCCAGGACCCTGAGACCATGATCTAAGCTGAAGGCAGATGCCCAACCAACTGGGCCACCCGGTTGCCCCTGTCTTTACACTTCTTCACAAATTTATTACTCTTTGTAAGATGGTATATAGGCCCCAAATTCTAACCACCCATTTGAGTTACTCATCACTTAGTTCTTTTCCATGAATGGACATTACACACATAAATAAACTGTATTTTTTCTCCTGTTAATTTGTCTTTTATTGGTTTGGCTTTGGACCCCTGTCACTAGACCTAAGACAGTAGAGGAACTTTTTCCTTCCCTACAAAAATTAATGAGGGAATGGGAACAAGACTAGCTTTCACTCTTACCTGCCATCAAAGAAGTGGAACAAGGTGGTAAAAAATGGGGATTGTCTGTGATCAGCTTCCCTGTCCCTTCCCAGGTGTCTGCAGGCTCACTGGAGCTTCTAACTCCATCTTGCAACAGAAAGCACTATGAATCAGCCTTTCTTCTTCTCTTCCTGGTGGCAGTGGGGCCCAGCAGAGAGCTGATGTTATATCCCCACTTGGAAGCAATGACTCTGTACCAGTTGGTGCCTCATTTCCCAGGAAGGTGTCAGTGGGAGTTGAGGGAGCAGCTAAACTGTCACCCCACTCACCTGCAAGGATGCAGTGTGAGTGAGGCACTGCCCTGCTTTTGCAAGAGTGCTGTCAGTGAGCCCAGTGAGAAGCTGAACATAGACAACCACTGGCTCTTGTGCTACATCTCAACAGGGAGATTGCCTGCTGAACAAAGGGAAGACTAAATAGGATCCAGAATCTCATAATATAATTTCAAAAATGTCCAGATTACAATTGAAAATCACTCATCATACCAAGAAACAAGAAAATCACAACACGAATGAGAATAAGCAATGAACAGATGGCAGCACTGAGACAGACCAGGTCTTGGATTATCTGACATGGATTTTAGAAGAGCCAACATAAGAATGCTTCAACAAACAATCATGATTTCTCTGGAAACAAATGAAAGAATAGAAAACATCAGTAAAGAGAAAGATGTTAAAAAAGGAAGAATCAATAGATAGGTATAGAACTCTCCACTCAACAGGGGCGCCTGGGTGGCGCAGTCCTTAAGCGTTTGCCTTCAACTCAGGGTGTGATCCCAGCATCCTGGGATCGAGCCCCACATCAGGCTTCTCTACCAGGAGCCTGCTTCTTCCTCTCCCACTCCCCCTGCTTGTGTTCCCTCTCTCACTGGCTGTCTGTCTCTGTTAAATAAATAAAATCTTAAAAAAAAAAGAACTCTCCACTCAACAGCAAAATAAACATTTCTTTAAGTACCTGTGGATCATTTCACCAAGATAGATCATATTCTGGGTTATAAAGCAATCTCAACAAATTTAAGAGTTGAAATCAGAGTTTTTTTCTGACCCTAATGGAATCAAACTACAAATCAATAATAGAAAGACCACAGAAAAATTTCTAAACACTTGGAAATTAAAATCACTCTTCAAAATAATACATGAGTCAAAGGATAAGTCCAAATACATAAAAATAAAAAAATGAAATGAAAATAGAAGATATCTAAATATGTGGGACACAGCTAAGGCGATTCTGAGAGGAAAATTTGTAGCTTACTTTATGTAAGTGCTTACATGAGAAAAGAGAAACAGTTTTAAATCAATAATTTAAGCACCTACCTCAAGAAAATAGAAAAGAACAAAATGTCAAGTGAGCAGTAGGAAGGAAATGATGAAGATAAGAGCAGAGAAAAACCCAGGAAACCAACAGGGAAAATCAGTGAAACAACAAACGCTGTTTTTAAAAAATATATATTAATAAAATTAATAAAGCTGTAGCAAGACTGACAAGGATTAACAGAGTGAAGACACAAGTAATCAATATCAGAAATGAAATGGGATAAAAATACAGAGCTTGTGGGGGGCGCCTGGGTGGCACAGCGGTTAGCCGTCTGCCTTTGGCTCAGGGCGTGATCCCAGTGTTGTGGGATCGGGCCCCACGTCAGGCTCCTCTGCTATGAGCCTGCTTCTTCCTCTCCCACTCCCCCTGCTTGTGTTCCCTCTCTTGCTGGCTGTCTCTCTCTCTGTCGAATAAATAAATAAAATCTTTAAAAAAAAATGCAGAGCTTGTAACCAATAAAAGGATAATAAGGGAAATACTATGAACATCTTTACACTCATAAATTCAACAATTTAGAACAAATGGACCAATTTTTCAAAAACTGCAAGCTACCAAAGCTCAATCGAGGTGAAACAATTTAATGAAATTGAATTTGTAATTAAAAAGCCAGTTATTTTCAAGTCTAAATGGTTTCACCAGCAAATTCTACTGAACACTTAAGGAAAAACTGAAATCGGTTTTGCACAATCTCTACCAGAGAACAGAAAAAAAGGAAACAGTTCCCAGCTTATTTTATGAGGCCAGTATTATCCTAATATGAAATCAGACAAAGGCACTACAACAATAACAACAGAAAACCAAAAAAACAAAAAACAAAAACCCAAAACCAAACAAACCAAACAAACAAATCTACAGACTAATATTTTCATTAAGTTAGATGCAAAAAATGCTCAAAAATGTTAACAAACCAAATCCAACAATGTGTAAAAATTATCAAACCCCATGACTAAGTGGAATTTATTTCAGGTGGGCGAGGCTGGCTCAACATTCTATAATCGATGTAATCTACCATATTAACAAGCTAATATGCAGAAAGAGCATTTAACAAAACCCAACACCATTTATAATAAAAATATTCAGCAAATTAAGAATGGACGGGAACTATCTCAACTTGATAAAGAGTTCCTAAAAAAATACAGCTAATATCAAGTGACGTTTCATGGTGAAAGACTGAATGCTTTTTCTCTAAGACTGGAAGCAAGGCAAGGATGTCAGCTTTCACCACTGTCACTCAATATAGTACTGGAAGTTGTCATCACTGCTATAAGGTAAGAGAAAGAAATAAAAGACATACAGATTGCAAAGGAAGAAATAAAACTGTCTAGATTTGCAGATATCATGATATTTATATAGAAAATCCCAAGGCATACATGAAAAAAAACCCTCCTAGAGTTAATGACTGAGTTCAGCATAGTCACTGGATACAACATCAATGTGAATATCCATTGCATTTCTATTTATTAACACTACAGAAGCTGAAATTAAAAATACAGTGCTACTTATAACTGATCCAAAGAAAATGAAATTTTTAGATGTAAACTTCAAATATATATAGGATCTGTATGCTGAAAATGATCAAATCCTGATGAAAATAATCTAAGATTAAAACAAGTGGACAGACACATCATGTTCAGGGATTGGGAAATTCAATAAAGTAAAAATGTTAACTCTCCTCAATTTGATATAAAGGTTCAGTACAATTTCTTTCTTTTTTTTTTTTTTAAGATTTTATTTACTTATTTGAGAGCGAGAGACAGAGATAGCGACAGAGAGCACAAGCAGGGAGGAGAGGGAGAAGTAGGCTCGCTGTGGAGCAGGGAGCTCAAAGCAGGGCTTGATCCCAGGACCCTGAGATCATGACCTGAGCCAAAGGCAGATGCTTAACTGACTGAGCCACCCAGGCGCCCCAGGTTTAGTACAATTTCTATCAAAATCCCAGCAAGTTATTTTTGTAGACATGGCCAAGCTTATTCTAAAATTTAAATGGAAATATAAAAGAACTAGAATAACTAAGATAATCTTAACAAAGAATTATGAAGTGGGATGAATCACTTTACCCCAAATTAAAACTTAGTGTATGGGGCACCTGGGTGGCTCAGTTTGTTGAGCGTCTGACTCTTAGTTTTGACTCAGGTCATGATCTCAAGGTCATGAAATGAGCCCCACGTTGGGCTCCACAATCAGTATGGAGTCTGCTTGAGATTGTTTTTCCCTCTCCCTCTGGCCCTCCCCCTGCTCATGCTCTCTCTCTGTCTAAAAAAATAAATAAAATAAAAAAAACCCTCAAAAAACCAAACAAAAAACCTTTAGTATATAGTTATAGTAATCAAAACTTTATGGTAGGGGGAGGGATAGACACATAGATCAATGCAACATATTAGAGACCCACATGTAGACATGCACAAAAGTCCTCAACTCATTTTTGATAAAGGCACAAAAACAACTCAGTAGAGGAAGGATAGCCTTTTCAACAAATGGTGCTAGAAAAATCTTATATAGATAAGCAAAAAAAAAAAAAAAAAAAAAGAACATTTATCTTAAACCTCATACCTTATACAAAAAATTACTCATATGGATCACAGATTTAAATGTAAAATGTAAAACTTTTAGAAAATAGCAATAGGAGATTTTTTAAAAAAATCTAAGGCTAGATAAGGGTTCTTAAACCTGACATCAAAAACACCAAAAAGGTGGTGCCTGGCTGGCTCAATCAGTAGGGCATGTGATTTTTGATCTTGGGGTTGGGTGTTCAAGCCCCACTTTGGGTGTGGAGGTTACTTAAAAATAAAATCTTAAAAAGAAAAAAACAACAAAAACCACCACACACACACACACACACACACACACACACACACCAGAAAAGGAAAAATTGATATATTAGACTTCATCAAAATAAAAAGTTTGCTCTGTGATAGATCCTGTTAAGATGAAAATACAAAAAGGAAATATTTGCAAACCACGTATCTGACAAAGTTCTAGTATCTCTAATATATAACGGATTTTCAAAACTCAACGGTAAACAATCCAGTTAGAAAATGGACAAATGTCATGAACAGACTTTCCATCAATCAGATAGGTAGATGGCAAACCAGCATATGTAAAGATGTTCAACATGTGTTAGTCAATGCAAATCATAACACAAAGAGATATTATTACATACTTCTCAGAATGGCTAAAATAAAAAATAGTGACAACACCAAATGCTGGCAAGGATACAGGGAAACTAGATCACTCATCTTGCATATGGGAAAGTAAAATGGTATAACCACTCTGAAAAATAGTTTGGCAGTGTCTTAAAAAACTAAACATACATGTCATACAACATAGCGTTGTACTCTAGTATTTATCTTAGAGGAATGAAAAATATTCACACAAAAACTGTACACAAATATTCATAGCAGCTTTAATAGCCCCCAAAATGGAAACAACCTATATGTTCTTCAATGGGTAAATGACTAAACAAACTGTGGTTCATCCATCCTGTGGAATACTACTCTACAATTAAAGGAATGAACTATGATACATGCCACAACTTAATTATATATCCAACAACATAATTCCCAGGGAATTATGCTACATGAAAAATAGTCTATTTTAAAATGCTCAACACTGTATGACTCTATTTATGTAAGATTCTTGAAATGACAATATTATAGAAATTGAGAACAGGTTAGTAGTTCCAAGGGAGCAGAGAGGAAGGAGCTGAATGTGGGTATAAAAAGGTTACATGAGGAACAATTTGGTGATGAAACTGTTCAGCATCTTGACTATATCAGTGTCAATATCCACTTGCGATATTTTGCAACATATAACCAGAAGGTGAAACTCGGAAAGGATGCATGGGATCTCTTCTTATTATTCCTTACATGTGAACATTCACCGGCCTCAAAAAGTCTGAATAAAAATGTTGAAGTGACTTTAGAATCAGTCTATTGGCAGAAGGTGGAAGAATTTTGAGGATTAAGATAGGAAAAAAAAAAAGACTTTTAATTGCCTTGAACAAACTGATAATAGAAATATGGACATTAAAGTTTCTGCTAGTGAGAGCTCAGAAGGAAGTAAGGAGCATTATAGAGATATCCTAAATTGCCTTAGAGAAAACCTAAATGAGCTGTGAGCAGACTATTAATAGAAATCTGGAATTTGAGAACACTCTTGGTGAGGGCTAGAATTAAGTAAGGAATATATTATTGAAAATTGGAGGAAGAATTATCCTTGTTAAGAAATCTTAACAAAATTGTGTCTGCAGTTATGTGGAAAGCAGAATCTGTAAGGGGTGAATTTGCATATATGGCAAAGGAGACTTCAAAGCAAAGTGCTGAAGGTACTCCCTGGTTTCTTCTTATTGCTTATGGTAAAATGAGAGAGGCAAGAGAGAAATTGAGGGAAGAACTATAAACAAAAAGGAACCAGGACTAGATGATTTTGAAAATTCTTACCTTCTCCAGATGGTAAAAGATGTTGAATCATGGTGACTGCTATCTCTAAGTGTGGCTCAGAGAAAGGGCTGAGCATGTGATTGGACCCCTTTGCTGATACCTTAGGAAGATAAAGGTCAGAATAGTCAGCCACACACAATCTAAGGGATTAAGGGAGCTCCTCATAGGTCTTCTCAATCAAGCCAGAGGGCTTCTAGGAAGCTTAGAAGCCCTGTCCCTCAGTCATGTCAGAGGAAGTCCAAGATAGAGAAGGCATTATCTTGAAATGATGTGTGAACGTGGCTTTTGTCTAAAGAACAGACCATCTGTTACAAACACATGCTATGATTCATGAAGGATAACTCGAAGTGTGGAGCCAAGAGACACAGAGGATCATTCTCAGGTCATGAAGCCTGATCAAGGACCTCTGGCTGGTGCTTGCCTTGCTGGATTTCAAAAGAGTTTTGGATTGGTGACTACTTTTTACTTTCCATTTCTTCCTTTGTTGAACCAGAATGCATGTAACTATTATGCTATACTTGTCCCACAATTTTATGATGGGAATGTTGGGGCAGATAATGGTTTCTAGTTTCACAGGTTCACAGATGGACAGTAAATGTGCCTCCAAGCTATACTGATGGATTACACCCAGAAGCTTCATCATATCTGATTACATATTTTATATGATGAAATTTTGGACTTTTGAGATGATAAGATTTATATGAGAATTTGGACTTTGAGTACTAGAATGAGGTGAGAACATTGCCAACTTGGGAAGAGGTAAATATATTTTTGCATTTGAGGGGTTGTAAATATTTAGGGGGCAGAGGGCAGACTGTTGGGCAGGATTCTAAAATGTGTCCCAAGGTTACTCTCTTTCTTGTTTACATACCCTGCAGAGCCCCAGGACCATGAAGATGATGGATCTTTCTGTGACTAATCTGACCTTAGATTGGGACATTATCTGGATGTATGTGACATAGTCACATGAGCACTTTAAGAGTTGAGAGTTTTCTCTGCCTGGTTGCTAAAAGTTAGATACTTAAAGCACTAGAGAAATTTGATGTGCAAGAAATTCTATGTTGTTGCAAGGGACCATGTGGCAAGGAATGCATGTGACCTTGAGTTGTTCAGTGTGCCCCGACTGATAGCTAGCAAGAAAATGGGAACTTCAGTCTGAATTCTGCCAAAAACAAAATAAGGTTGGAAGTGCATTTTTCTCCAGAGCCTCTAGATGAGAGCTCAGCCCAGTGACAGCTTGGTTTCAGCTTTGTGAGGCCATAAGCAGAGAACCCAGCCACACTGTATAAAGTTCTGACCTTCAGAACTGTGTAATACACAGGTGTTGTGTATGCAGTAATTTGTTATGCTACAATAGAATATGAATGTAAATGTGCTCAATCGGCTGTCGTGAGCAGGTGCAAGTTGGCTCCAGCATGGCACTGGATTACCTCCTACATACTTGATATTTTTTGATGCTATCGTAAATGACGTTATCTCTTTTTTCCTTTCCAGCCATTCTTATCACTTCTATCCAATATTGTGCTGGAGGCCTTAGCCAGGCAAAGAAAAAGAAGACTGGAAAGGACAAAATGAAATTCTCTTTATTTACAAACCATATTAAGTGTAAGTATTGACAATACAAAAGAAAAAAGCTAATAGTTGAATTTTGTGGGAATGCAGGTAAATATACAAATACAAAAATCAATTATATTTCTGTATACTGGCAACAGACTCTCACAAATGAAATTTAAGAGATAATGCCACTTATGATAGCCATTCTGACTGGTATCTCATTGTGGTTCTGATTTGCATTTCCCTGACAATTAGTGATGTAGAACATCTTTTCATGTGTCTATTGGCCATCTGGATGTCCTCTGTGGGAAAATGTCTATTTACGTCCTCTGCCCATTTTTTAACCAAGTTGTTTCCTTTTTTCGTTGTTGAGGTATGTAAGTTCTTTATATATTCTGGGTATTGACGCCTTATCAGATACGTCATTTGCAAATATCTTCTCCCATTTGGTAGGTTGCCTTTTCATTTTGTTGATGGTTTCCTTTGCTGTGCAAAAGCTTTTTATTTTGATGAAGTTCCAATAGTTTATTTTTGCTTTTGTTTCCTTTGCCTCAGGAGACAGATCCAGAAAAATGTTGGTAAGCCCAATGACCAAGAGATCATTGTTAGCTCCAGCGTTGTTCTTTCTCAAGATTCTTTTGGTTATTTTGTAGTTCCATACACATTTTAGGATTATTTGTTCTAGTTCTGTGAGAAATGCTATTGGTATTTTGATAGGGGTTCCATTGATTATGTAGATTGTTTTGGATAGTATAGACATTTTAACAATATTAATTCTTCCAATCCATAGCATGGTGTACCTTTCCATTTGTTTTGGTTATCTTCAATTTCTTTCATCAATGTCTTATGGTTTTCAGAGTAAAGGTCTTATTTTTTTGGTTTAATTAATTCTGGGTGTTTTGTTATTTGGTGCAATTATAAATGGGATTGTTTTCCTAATTTCTCTTTCTGCTACTTTGTCATTAGTAGATAGAAATGTGACAAATTTCTGTATATTAATTTTGTATCCTGAAACATTACTTAACTCATTTATCAGTTGTAATAATTTCTTGGTGGAGTCTTTAAGGTTTTCTATATATAGTATCATGCCATCTGCCAAATAGTGACAGTTTTACTTCTTCTTTACCAATTTCCTTCCTTCCTTCCTGCAGCTAGGACTCTAAGTACTATGTTGAATAAAAGTGGTGATAGTTGACATCTTTGTCTTTTTCCTAATCATAGATGGAAAGCTTTCAGTTTTTCCTCATTAAAGATGGTGTTAGCTGTGGGTTTGTCATATAAGGCCTTTATTATGTTGAGGTATGTTTTTTCTCAACCCACTTTGTTGAGAGTTTTTATTTTGAATGGGTGTTGTACTTTGTCTAATGCTTTTTCTACATCTATTGAGGTGATCAAATGGTTTTTATCCTTTCTCTTGTTAATGTAGTTTATTAGATTGATTAATTTGTGATCATTGAACCACCTTTGCACCTCTGGGGTAAATCCTACTTGACCGTAGCAAATAATTTTTAAAATCTATCTTTGAATTCAGTTTGCTATTATTTTGTTGAGGATTTTTGTGTTTATGTTCATCAGAGATATTGGCCTATAGTTTTCTTTTTTCGTAGTATCTTTGTCTGGTTTTGGTAATGTTGACCTCATAGAATGAATTTGGAACTTATCCTTCCTTTTCTGTTTTTTTTTGGAATAGTTTGAAAAGAATAGGTGTTAACTCTTCCTTAAATGTTTGGTTGAATTCACCTGTGCAGCCATGTGGTCTTGAGCTGTTTTGTTTGTTGGGAGTTTTTTGATTATTGTTTTAATTTCATTGCTAGTAATTGGACTGTTCAAATTTTCTATTTCTTCCTGATATGGTTTTGGAAGATTATATGTTTCTAGGAAATTATCCATTTCTTCTAGGTTGTCTAATTTGTCGGCAGGTATTCACAGTAGTCTTTTATGATCTTTTGTATTTCTGTGGTATTGATTGTTATTTCTTCTTCATTTCTAATTTTGTTGATTTGAGTCTTCTGTTTTTTTCTTGATGAGTCTGGCTAAAAGTTTATCAATTTTATTTATCTTTTTGAAGGACCAACTTTTTGTTTTATTGATCTTGTCTATTTTTTTCTTTTGGTCTCTATTTAATTTGTTTTTTTCTGTAATCTTTATTATTTACTTCCTTCTACCAGCTTTGGGCTTTGTTCTTCTTTTTCTAGCTCCTTCTGGGTAAGGTTAGGTTGCTTATTTGAGATTTTTCCCTTACTTCTTGAGATAGGCCTATATTGCTGTAAACTTCCCTCTTAGAAGGGCTTTTGCTGTGTCCCAAAGATTTTGGACATTGTGTTTCCATTTTTACTTTCATTGAGTATGTCTTTTTAGGTCTGAAGTGAGCTTCTCTAGGTAGCATATAGATGGGTCTTTTTGTTTTTTAATGCATTCAGCCACCCTATCTCTTTTGATCAGAGCATTTAGTCTTTACATTTAGAGTAAATATTGTTACATATGTACTTACTGTCATTTCATTAATTGTTTTCTGGTTATTTTTGTAGTTCTTCTCTGTTTCTTTCTCCTCTTTTTCTCCTCCCTTGTGGTTTCATAACTTTCTTTAGTGTTATGCTTAAATTCCCTTTTCATTTTCTTTCATGTATTTACTATAAATTTTTGCTTTGTGGTTACTGCGAAGTTTACATATAACATCCTATGCATTAAAAGGTCTATTTTAGATGGATAGACTTATGAGTTTTCCTATGTATATAACAAGCTATATTTTCTTGCCACTTTTAAGATTCTGTCTTTATCTTTAACACTTGATGTTTTGTTTGTTTGTTTGTTTGTTTGTTTTTAGAGAAAGGGAAGTGCAGAGGGAGAGGAAGAGAAAGAACCCTTAGCAGGCTCTGTGCCCAGCATGGAGCCGGAGGCAGGGCTCAACCTCACAGCCCTGAGATCATGACCGGAGCCAAAATCAAGAGTCAGACACTTAACTGACTGAGCCACCCAGTCTCCCCAAACATTTGACATTTTATTTTTTTATTTATCTTTTTAATTCTTTTTTTTAAATTTAAATTCAATTAGCCAACATATAGTACATACTTAGTTTCCAATGTAGTGTTCAATAATTCATCAGTTGCATATAACATTTGACATTTTAATTATAGTGTGTTTTGGTGTGGCTCTGTTTAGATTCATCTTATTTGGAACTCTCCGATCTTCCTAGACCAGGATGTCCTTTTGCTTCTCTAGATTGGGGAAATTTTCAGCCATTATTTCTTTAAATAAGTTTTTTGTCCCTTTCTCTCTCTCTTCTCCTGGGACCTCTATAATGTGGATGTTGTTCTAGTTGGTGTTGTCATATAGGTCTCTTAAGGTAGCTTCACTTTTTAAAACTCTTTCTTCTTTTTGCTGCTCTGTCTGGGTGAGTTCCACTGCTTTGTCTCCCAGCTTGCTGATCCTTTCTTCTGCTTCATCCAGTTTGCTGTTAAACCCTCTAGTGTAGTTTTCAATTCAGCCATTGTATTCTTCAACCCTGTGACCTCTGTTTGGTACTTTCTTATATTTTCTATTTCTCTGCTGAAGTTTTCACTGTGTTCATCCATTTTGCTCTCTAATCTGGTGAACATCTTTATGACTATTACTTTGAACTCTTTACCAGGTAGATTACTTATCTCTGTTCTTTTGTTTAGAACACATTCCTCTGTCTCTTCACTTTGCCTGATTCTCTATGTTTGTTTCTATGTATTAGGTGAAACAGCTACCTCTGCCAGTATTGAAGGAATGGTGTTGTGCAGGAGATGACCTATGGAGCCCAGAAACTCAATCCTTCTGGCCACCAGAGCCAGGCCTTCCAGGGCCATCTCCTGTGTGGCCTGCATGAGTCCACTGGTTGTGGTAAGGCTGCAATGGAGGGTTGGGGGAGGGCATTTGCCTCACCAGCTGTAGTTCAGCTGCCATGTGGGCAGGGGGTGGGACAGATACTGTACAGGCTGACAGTGATGCAGCTGGCTGTGGTTTGACTACAGTGTGTGTGTGGATATGGGCAGGATTGTTGCCTGGCTGGATAGAATGTGACTCAGGTATGGGCATGGGGGTAGAAACTACAAATAGGTCAGACATACTCTATCAAGTAGGTGGTTAGGTAGGTATATTCAGGAGTCTTCTTGGGCTAAATTACATACTTAACTCTTTTTAGGCATAATGATAAATACTGACTGACAGAGTTACTCTTGGAGAGGAAGAAGGAGGTCTTGAAAACTAAGTGTTATTTGACAAATATTTATTGAGTTTTTACACATGCTAGGTATAGGGATTTTATATTGACTATAACAGACAGGGTTCCTGACCCCAGGGGAACTTTCCTGTGGGGAAAAGTGCAGTAAAAAGGAAACAAATAAATATGCAGGATATTACAAATGGTGATGAGACTCCTGAAAAGAAATGCCTGAAGTACCATAATAGAGAGTACCTTGGTGGGTAGGTGGGGGTCTAGCTTACATAGGGTGGTCAGAGAAGGCCAGTGTGAGAAACCTGTATTTATTCTGGACTTACAAGATGAGGGAGAGCCAACTATGAGCAGAGCTGAGAGAAGAGCATTCTTGGCAAAGAGAACAGAAAACCTGAAGGCCCCAATATGGCAAGGAACTTGGATGTTATAGGAATCTCACAGAATGTGGCCAATGTGGTTAGAGGATTAAAAGTAAAGAAGAGAGAGGTACAAGATGAAGCTTGAGTGAAGAAAGATCTTACAGGGCCTTGTGGGCCATGGTAGGGGAATTGGATTTTGTTCTAAAGGAATTAAAAGATTTTAATTTGGGGGAGGGTGACAGGACACAATTTATATTTTTTAAAAGACACTTTTGGCTAATGGAGCCACCACTGTATGGCCGAGGCTGCTAGCTATTCCCCAGTAGCCATCTCTCCTTTTTGCATAGTAGTGGAATTTCTCACTGGTCATGGGGCCACCCAAATAAAGATGACATTCCAGCCTCCCTGACAGTGGGTGTGGCCATGTGATCAGTTTCTACCCAGTGGAATCTGAGTGGAAGTGACACGTGTAGCTTTGGGGCCGTGTTCTTTAAAGGAAAGTTCATGGCCTCCCCTTCCCCTTCCTCCTTCCTAGGGATTGGATGTGGGCCTGAGACTGGGAGCTGCCCTTGAGATGGAAGCCACATGATGAAGATGGCAGAGCCATGGGTAGACAGACTAATGGGGGCAAGGCTACCTTGCCAACCCTAGATCACTGAACTGGATGTTTTCATGGGTGAGCAATAAACATCTACTTTGCTTAATCTTTATTGAATTAGGTCTCTATTAGAGTGGGCACACCAGTATCCTAACAGATATGCTTGATTACAGTGGGAGATGGCCTGGGGTACAGCAGGGGCAGATGAAACTCAGATTCCTCCAGGCGTCTAAGTGAGACCCTCAAGACCTATTATCATTTTCACCATGGTGGTCACTGTCAGCATTATTTCCCTCAACATGTGGCCTGGAATTTGGTAGACACTTGGTAAACATTTTGTAAAAAAATTAATGAATCACCTCTGTTTCCATTCCAGAATATGGAAGACTCAAATGGGTGGGGTAGCAGTATAAAAAGGTTATATCTTCCCCTTAAAGGGAATATTAATTTAAATAGAACTTAGTGACTCTTTTTCTTCAGCTTTGGGGTCTAGTTCTGTGATAACAGGGAAGTCTGTATCAGCAGCCTATTAAATTATTATTGCTTTAGTAGTATCACAGCCATTAATGATATCAGCCACATCATTATAATCATTAAAATTGTCACTGTCACCATCATTACCACCTTCACTGACATTCCCACTATTCCCACAGCCCTGTAGCCATGCCATCTTCACAACCATCACCATTACTTTCTCCAGCAGCATTGTGATCACCATCTATAATAGGTAGTAGTACTAGATGCTCTAAGAAATGGATCACAAAATGTAGGATAGCTCAAATACAATAGAAGTTTATTTCTCATTTATGTAATTGTCTGGAGCAGGTGTTCTTGGTTGGCAGGAGACTGCCACACAATAATTTAGAACTGGGAAATTCATTGTTGTCTGCATGTAAGCAAAGGAAGGGGAAGGAGGGTGTGGGTGGGCACATCTGCTTCTTAAAGCCGTGCCCTGGACATGCACACTTCATTTCTGCTCATTCCATTGGCTGGAACATGATCACATGTCCATGCCTGGATGTGAGGGGCTGGGATGTGTAGTGTAGCTGCAAAATGAAATAGTTTTTGAGCCAGTGGTAGCAGTCTCTGCCAAGCCATCCTTACAAGCAGTTCAGTGTATCTGTTCTGTTCCCAGGCTGTGTTAGACCCTCTCTGTTGTACAACACCAGGACAATGTGAGATTTCTATGATCAGAAGCCTTATGAACCAAGTAAATAGCAATTGAAAGTAACATATATTAGGTTTAATTATTATTTTGGATTGTTAGTATTGCAGTTGTTCAGAGTATGCTGAGGTGGTTGAGTTGAATCTTGGAGAATGGGTAGAATTTCTTTGCTTGGGGAAAGGTGGAGTTTGAAGTACAGAGGATGCTCTATGCAGAAAAATGTCCTGGGCACAGGCCCGGATGGGCTCAGCTTGAGCAGAGGAGACTCGCCTAGCTGGAATAAGTGAGTATAGAGGATGGAGAAGAATAAGGTTTGAGCAACTAAGTGGGGTAAAAATGCCAAACACCTTTTTAGAACTCTTTTATATGCATATCAAAGTTCTTTGTTTGCAAGCAACAGAAACCTACTCTGTCTGAATGAAGCAAGCAAGCAAACAAAACCCCTCCAAAATCCCAAAATATATTGTAGGAATAAGGGAGTGTTCTACAGAAGCAAAGAGGGCACTGAGGGGCCAACTCCTAGGTTTTGGAAGCTGGTGGTGATGGAATCTGAGCCACTGCCAGTAACAATGTCCAGCTTCTGTGTTTGTCCTCTCAAAATTCATATTCCAGGGACAGAGCCTTGTACATCCTTGCTTGGGTCAGGTGTCTTCTGGATCATTCTGCCATGGTTGGGAAGCTGTTTTATTGAACACGGTGGTCTGTCTGGCCCCAAGAAGTGTGTCCTACTGAGGATACCGTGGGGGGGGCATAAGAGCAGTGGAAGGAAGTTTGTTACCTGTTTTGTAAGTAGTTATTTCCATGTTCAAATCCTAGCTCGTCCAGTGACCAGCTGGGTGACGAAGGCAAACAGATGAATGGTCTAGCTTCTGAGACTCATTGTTCTCACCTATAGGGATATGAAAGAGTAGAAACCATCTGAGGATCAATTGTGAGAATATATGTAGTGGGAGCACCCCATGGTTTCATTTCCTCCTGCTTCTGGTACTCGACATGCCTACAGTGAAGAGGAGGCTGGGTGACCTGCGAGGAGCAGAGGAAAGCTGGAGAGTCTCCACTAGTTTCCCTAGTGAGTGATGTCCCTACAGGGCCTGCCTGCAGCCCTGTAACATGGGACAGAGTGCTGGCTGCTGACTGGAGAGGGGACTTGGGGACCTGCTCTGCAGGGTGCTGGCCATGTTTACAGAAACATGATAGCATCAGGGCTGTGAGCCGTGATGGAGTTGAAAATGTAATTTTCAATTAAGAGTCCTTGCTCGTTCCGGCTTACATTACATTCTAATTAAATTTCAGTCAAACATGGCACAGTGCTGCCGGGGAGGGCAGGGAAGCAGACAGCAGCTCCTCCTTCTTTAGATGTGAGGCATCCCTTTGCTTCATCCTGAGTGGTCCCAGCTTCCCACCCTTGGCCTCCCTCAGGACTCCCTGGAACCAGTGTCCTTACTCAATGGGCCCAGCTGGCCTCCAAAGGTCACATGGAGCCACACAAATGCAGCGACACTAGCTCAAAGGGGCCCCTCCTTAGGATTAAATTAAAATGGCTACTGTTGTCAGAACCCTCAGCCAGTAGGGTATGCTCTTTCTATTAGTCATTTCCCAATAAAACGTGAGGTGCAGGCATAGGGGCGCCAACTAAGTTCTGATCAGCTGGGGCTTGTGCCTCCCAGAGAGAGATCCTGGGCACCTCTCTCTTTCTGTTCTCCCTAGAGTTTTAGCTAGCAAGTCTGGGGCTCTGGGTAAATCACTCAAAAATCTCCTTTAAAGCAGACAAAACCATGTATATGGTGGAGGTGGAAGGGAGGATGAGGGGGAGTTGTGCCTTCGAAAGGGGCTTGGGGCCCAGGATGGGCCATCACCCCAGCCTTTGGTGGGCTCCTGGAGGCTGGCTGGGGCAGAGAAGAGCTTCACCCAGCTTCTTCCATTCTCAGCAACAGGAGTGGTTTCACATGCTGACTGGGAGCCATGGGCTGTTGGAAACAGAAGCAGTTACTTGAAAGTGACCTCAGGTATCTCCTTCATGTACAGGGGAAGCTCTGAGGCCAGAGCAGGCCTGATTTTGGCTGGTCTCACAAGTCAAGGGTAGAGCAGGACTCTCACTCCTGGATACCTCCTGGCCTTCCTTCCTCTGTCCTCTGGCTAAGTCCCGTCTCTTCTCCTTTGCTCTCAGTGGAGACAAAGCAGTGCCTCTCACTTGGGAATAACCATTTTCTTCATGATTGGGTTGCTATCCCTACGCTTTAGGCTTTCTCTTTCACTTTAAATGGTGTTCTTTCCAGGAGGAAAGTGACTTCTGTCCCTCTTGCTGCATTCCTGTTGGAGATGGGTGTGGTTCTCCCCACCATCCCCCATGTTTCCTCTTCTGCTTCCTTTCCCTTCTGGGCTGTAGAGAGGTCCTGGAGCCACCCCAAGGGCAGGTCCTGGAGCCACCTCAAGGGCAGCCACCCCAAGGACAGTTTCATCTCTATTGTGGAGTGTGTTGTGTGTCTGTGAACATGCCCTTTTCCTTCCCTGGTGCCCAGTTTTTTATTGGTAGCATGGAGGGGGTGTTGGACTAGACCAGCACCTCTGAACATGTCCTGCATCTTGACTCACTTTGCTGGTTTATGAAGAAACTCTACAGACTCTGCCCAGAAAAATCCCTAGAGTACTTCATTTTGTTTGGGCTTAAGGTTTCACTGAAATCATCTGGTGAAAGCCCTGTGACTTCAGGGTTGATGGTTCAGAGGTTCTGTGGTCTTCATGATGTTAAGACTGGAGGTTGCATGAGACAGGGCAGGTAGCACCACGTCCATCTCCTTAGGACCCTGCAGGGATTTGCCCCCGACCCTGGTTATCCCACCTCTCTCAGCACCAGGACACTATATACCTCCTTTGCAGTGGGAATTCTGGTTCTTTGCTGCAGGGCCTTATTGGGTGATCTGATGATGGTGTCTGCAGTAAATCTCAAGTTATCGAGCTGTTCCCCCCACCCCCACTCACAGTATGAGTTTCAGCCATTCTCTCAGGTGAATTTTCTCCTCCCTGGTGGAGACTCAGAGTGGCTGGATGCCTGCACCAGCCCCTCTACCTCCCATCTCTTCCCACCAGGGTTCTGGCCAAGAGAAGCTGAACAAAAAAAGCTGAATCAAGTGGAACAAAGTGCCCATGTTACCAGACGACTGTGATAGCTGTTTGTTCTGACTCCTTGGAGCTAGGCCTTGGGACCCACCTGACCCTGTTCTGCCCTCTCTTGTAGCACATGGCGGGGCCAGGGGCCTGGGCTGCCCACAGATAATTGCAGGGGCTCTGCCTCCTAGTAAAGGTCATCCATCAGGAGACATTGTTCTGCTGGAGAGGTGAGATTAAGTAGATGCTGATCAGAAGAGGCCTTCTTTTCTTTTTTTCCATAACATCCCTGGAAGCTGCTGCCAGGGCCTTTTCTCCCACTGTTACGATGAGCCCAGGCTAGGGTGAGTGGTGTGGGCACAGCCTTGGCTCCAAGGATACCTTGGACTGGCTCAGGGCTGGCGCTTACCCGGGAGGGACAGTCGAGCACCACAAAGCTCCCTCTCAGGGGGAAGAACTCCTTGAGTTTGGGCGCAGGAGGGAAGGAGAAAGAGTATTACGGTTCTGGATTGGGGGGGCAAAAGTGAGCTCCAGCAGATGGGCTTTTTTACATCAGGTAGATTCAGCAGCTGTAAGGTGTGGAATTTGGAGTCACACAGCCCTGACTTTAAGTCCTAACTCTACTACTCACAGCTAGCCGGTGATCTTAGCAAAGCTTGTGCCCTCACTGGTCCTTGTTGGGAAGACAATACCTACCTCACAGGGTTGTTGTAGGAATGAAAGTATTTGTAAAGCAGTGACACGTGATAATGTCTATTATTATTACCTGACAAGAGGTTTAAGAGTGAGGCCTCTTAATCTCAAGTTCCAGCCAGGTAGGCAGGTAGGAAAGATTACATCTCTAAATTTTATAGTGACCAGAGGGGAAAAGAATACTTTAAAAAAAATCCAAAAGGAAGGGAAAGTGAGGACTCAGATATGTGTGCACTCATGTTCACAGCAGCACTATTCACAATAGCCAAAAACTCGAAACAAGCCAGGTGTCCATCAATGGATGAACAGATAAACAAAATGTAGTGTACCCATTCAGCCTGAAAAAGGAGGGAAATTTTGACATATGTACAACATGGATGAACTTTGAAGATATTATGCTAAGTGAAATAAGCCAGTCACAAAAGGACAAATACTATAGGATTCTACTTATGAGGCACTGAGAGTAGTCCAATTCATAGAGGTGGAGAGTAAAAAGGTGGGTGCTGGGGGCTGGGGAGTTACTGTTAAGTAGGCAAGGAGTTTCAGTTTGGGAAGATGAGAAGAATTCTGGAGATGGATGGAGGTGATGGTTGCACAGCATTATGAGTGAACTAAATACCACTCAAATGTACTATTGAAAATGGTTAAAATGGTAAATGGTATGTTACATACACTTTATCACAGTAAAGAAAAATCCAAAATTTTCACTGGGAGTGGCATTCCCTATGGGAAGAGGGTAAGGGGCTAACTGACCCTTACAGCCTCCTGAGCCCCACTCCTGTTCCCTGACTGTCCCCACCCAGTTGTGTGGGATCCCATCCTGAAGTGGGAAAGGCCACTCTGTTGGCCAAGCCTCACTTGGCAGGCTTACTTACGGCAGGCTTTCAGATTGAGGGCTTCCCCTCCACTGCCAGCCCTGCTTTTCATTTCTCTGATTTATTAGGAAAGGGCCTCCTGTTGTTCTCTCAGATCTCTCAGATCCCATGTGAGCACAAGGGACTTGCTGCTCTGACAGTGGCCCTGGCAGCTGGGGCTGGTACAGCCGCAGGCCCCTGCTTCACAGAGAAACATTCCTGGCAGGGGGAAGCCTCTGGGGTGGACTGCCTGTCTAGCAGGAGGGAGGGCAGATGGCAGCCTGGAGGCAGGCTGGGCAGGGAGCTCTGTGCAGTGCTGGCTCTGCTCAGCAAGGGGGAGATAGAGCCCCACGTTTGGCTCTGTGGCCCATGGAGGGCAAGGCACCAAAGTACTGGCACGCTGTTGGGGAAGGAGTCTTGTCAGCCCTGCCAAACTTCCCACACAGCTTGGACAGGGCTTAGGGGTCCAGACCTGAGCTGTATGTGACCCTTGTCATCCATACATTTGTTTTGGGTACCTATTTGCTATGTAACAAACCACTCCAATACTCAGTGGGTTAAAACAATTAAAACAACCATTGTATCATTTCACAATTTTGTGAGTTCTTCTGATTCACATGGCATTGGCTGGGGCTGCCCTGAGGGCTTGGCTGGCTGGGACGTTTAAGATGGCACATCCGTGTGGCCTGCAGTTGGTGCCAGCTGTCAACTGAGAGTGCAATTGGGGCTGCTGACTGTAGTTAATGCCCATATGTGGCCACTCCAGGTGGCTGCCTTCCCAGAGAGAGTCTCTGCAGAGGAAGTGTTCCAAGAGGTAAGAAGTAGAAGTTTCCACTTCCTGTCTACTTCCTGGGCAGGCACAGCATTACTGCTGCTGACTTCCAATTAAACAGTTCCAAGACCAGCCTGGGCTCAAGGGGAGGGAAACCAAAGAGAACGACAAAGAATTCATGGCCCTAGTGTTTGATATCCTAGCTTCAGTTTCCCTTGTCAAATGGAACCAATTAGTATAGTAAGCGTTACCACCTTGCTTCACAAGACTTTAACAGACACTCAAAATCCCACAGTCTTAAGAGCAGAGAGTGGGCTGATGGAGTGGCTGAGGCAAGATGGCAGAGAAGGCTAGGGGTTGTTGTTCAGTGGGTTAGTAGTCGGCTAGAGAGGACTTACCTTTGCAAGAGAAGGAAACACATTATTGAAAGCTTACCAAGTACAGGTCATGTACTCTACTTTCATTTTCTCTAATCTTCAAAATAACCTTGTGAGAAGATAAAATTGCCCTCATTTTGTAGATGAGAAAACTGAAATCTGGCTAGTGAATTGCAGGACTCACCCAGCAAGAGAGGGAGAAAGGTAGACTCTGAACCCAAAGGTGTCTTTGTCTCTGGAAAGCTTGTGCTTCTGCCACCACACTGTGCTCCCCAGAAAGCAAAGTCATGCTTTGTTTGCAGATCAGGAATCTTCAGAAAAGGACAAAGCTGACTCTGACATCCAAGGGGCTCTTCAGAGCCATTTATGGAAGGGAGTAGAGATGAGCAGGGAGCCGGCTGTCCAGGAGGCTTCAGGAAGGAAGGAAGCCAAATTGATAGTGTATCCTGGCTGGAACAGCCCCAGCTGGGAAGAAGCTCCTGAGAATCAGAAGGGAAAACCTGAAGCCATGAGCAACTCTGGGTCCTACCAGCAATGGAGGAAGAGGGATGTTTCACCAGTAGCCAGGAGGCAGAGAGAGGATGCTGAGAACAAACTGAAGGAACTTGTTGGCAGTAGGATAGAACCTGGGAACTGGGACATAAAAACCATTCATGCATGCATGCATGCATCCATCCATCCATCCATCCACTCATTAATTCATTACTGCATTCAACATCCGGGTCTCTATTATGTGTCTGGCCCTGTTCTGCTTATATAATTAAGATGCAGCCCCAGCTTTTGGGGAGCTCAGATTACACTAGGGCAGGCAGACTTGTAACCAAGGGATGGCATTATTGTGTTGATACTGGGATGGCGTGCATAGAAGAGTAGTTATAGGGGACCAGAGAAATGACAGAAGACTCTGCAAACCAGTGACCCAGTGTGGAAGGCAGGGGAACGAAGGTATATCTGGGCCTGATTCTGGAGAGGATGTATCCCAGGCCCAGGGGCTCAGCCTCTGAGCCTGAGAGAGCAGCTGTTTCTGAAGAAAGTATGTATTTCCTGACATTGGCTGCGACACAAAGGCAAGGCCTGGAGCCCTCCAGCCCTTCCTTAGAGGTGTGAGTTATCTGACAGTTCCAACCTCTGAGAGTATGCAGTGGGAAGCTGA
The DNA here is from genome assembly GCF_017311325.1 of Ursus maritimus. Lineage (NCBI taxonomy): Eukaryota > Metazoa > Chordata > Mammalia > Carnivora > Ursidae > Ursus > Ursus maritimus. The sequence continues at coordinate 105,358,682 of NW_024423343.1, read as the reverse complement.
AGCCATCCATGCCTGTGACATCTCAGAAGAAGGTGTTTGACTTCCCTCCCTCCCCGGAGGACTGGACATGAGGAAGACAGCACCATATTTGTGGCATGAGGGATTTGGGTTCATTTTAAGATAGAAGTTGAAGGAAAAGGTTTTCTCCTCTTGATGTGAAAGGAGGATACTTTTATTATGTTGGGACATATATAATGCAGACATGGCAGACTATTTTGATATTGTAATAGAACTGGTTTATTCTTGCCCTTTACACTAAAATTGTCCCTTGTTTGGGCAACTGAACCATGAGTATGACCATTGCCTGGAGCAAGGGGGCAATACATTGTCATAATAGAATTCAAATTCTCAGGTATGAGATTACAAATAGGAAGAAACTTGATCAGTCAGAAATGTTTTCTTCCTAAGAAAGACAACCTCTGCTGTCATTTTCATGGTTTTGATGTTTTCCATGTGCAGGCGTTTTCCACAGGATTGTCTGCAGCCTACGTAGATATACAATACTGGCTCTTGCTCTTTTCTCTTTGTTTAACATTATAAGGGTTTTTTTTGTTTTGTTTTTGTCATAATGTGATCCTTATGTTTACTTTGTGATGTAGATAATATTTCTTCCATTCTATTGATAAAAAAATGAGTCTCATAAATGTTATAGTCTGCCAAAGACCCCACAGCTAGTGAACAGAAGAATCGAGACTCAAATTGAGGTCTCTGATGCTAAGCATGAACTCTTTCTGCTTTGCTGAGCTCTTTGTGTAAGAATTAAGGCACCTTCATTGGTTTGGTGTTTGAAGGTAAAAGGATAGAGGTTTGGACCCTCAGGGACTCTCTTTTTGCTCATACGCTGGGGTTACAAGGGATCAGATATTGATTGGTTCCCTGTGTATTTTAAGTTGTTCATGGTAAATGGGATACTGTTCCTGTGCTTCCAACTTATCTTAGGAATGTGGTGTCTATTATTTCAAGCTACCTAGCAGGATTCTCTTTTTTCTTCCTTTTTTGGTTAACATACCTGTTCCTCAAGTCTCCTCCGGATCACAGAGATCGGCATGATACCCATACCTGGCCAATTAGAACACCCTAATTTCCTTGACCTCAGTGATTTGTTCAGGAATATTAATGCGGTCCATCTGATCAATTAGTCTTTCCCCAGGAATCTTCTCCTGTTGATGGTAGAAAGACTATCTTACCTTGGAGTCGCAATGCTGAAAGAATGTAACTCTGGGCTACCAGAAGCATCTTCCCATCTTATGGAGGAAGCCCATTTGTTGGAGAGGAAGCTCAAAGAATAGAGGGCCAGGAGTTGTCAAGGGAGCTCACTAGGGACATGACTTTCAGTTGTGTGGAATGCCAGCTACCTCACTCCCACCCCATCCTTCTCAGTCATATGAGTGATCAGAACTCATTTATAATGGAGCCAGTTATTAGTATTGGGTTTTTGTTTCTTGCAATCAAGAGTCTTGACCAGTACTGGAATCATTTGATATAATGAATGAAAACCTAGTCAAACTAACTCATGTATAAAAGTAGTATATTGTGAATACTTAAAGAAATAAATTGGAATTGAGGAGAAGGATGTACAACTAGACTTTGTAAGGAACAGAAAGTTATGAAGAAGTTCCTCTAGCCATTTTTCCTTTTCTCTCTCTCTGGGATCTCATGGCTTCAACTCTGCTTCTCTCTGGGTCTCTGTTCCATTCTTTTGTTTTCTTCTGTAGACTAGTTTCTTCTGTGACTTGTTAGATCCCTCCTATACCTAAGCTCAGCTGTGGCTTTGGCCAACCCTGGCACCCACTGTGGCCCCGACCTACATGACTTTGCACGTCAGTCAATCTGTCTCCTGGTGATCTGGGAGGAAAATAAAAATGTGTCCATTCCTGGGCCAGTCAATCATCTATAGCCAGAGGCATGAGGTCAATAGATATAGTTATGGTTGCTTAGACTACTCTTTCAGCAGAGGCTGTGAGTAGAGCAGCTCCTCTCAATGAGTGTGGTGGCATGGCTGATGCAGGGTAGCTGATGTCCTGGTGATATTGGGACATTGGACCCTTGCTCCTCTCCCAGTATCCCTTGGATCAGAAGTCCTGTAGCCTCCAAAGGCCCAAGTCATTCTGTATTGCTTCTTCCTGCCTTGAGGGGGGGGATTCCTTCACTATCTAGTTCCCATTCTAGCACTTTTGTCCTAGCAGTAGGAATTTGCTCCCACCTGTCACTCTTCCCATCCTTCCACTCCCACTACTGAGCAGGCTCTAGTCCTTCACATGTGCCATGCTACATGGCTCTGCCACCTGCTGCACTTTCTGATCCTGGCTTCATCATTTCAGCACTGCCCTATTCCTTGAGTCCAAAACTTCCTTCTTTTTGCTCCCCAGTTCCTCCTTGCTCCCTCCAGTAGAGTATTTATTACATTGAATTACAATTATATTTTTTATTTGTTTGTCTCCCACACCATGCAGAAATTTAGCATGTAGCGGGAAGATTTTTGAATTAAAAAAATCTTACTGACTCTACCACTGATCAGCTATATGTCTATGATGAGTGATTCAACCTTCCTGAGTGTTAATTCCTGATCTGTAAAATACAGACAATAATGGCACCCACCTCATGGCTTATTGTGAATATTAAATGAGATAACATATATAAAGTGAGTAGCATCGCACCTTTATTGAAGGCAGGGACAGTGTATAACTCATCTTTGGTTCCTCGTTGTCAAGCACAGGGACTATCATATAGGAGACTTAATACTAATTTGTTGAATGCATGAATGTTTAATTCAAAGAATAAAGCTCTAAGGGTGGACTAGCAGGCACTATGATAGGAGGAGGTGACTTGAGGCTGGGAAGTCTTTTCTAGTTGACTGAGAATTGATGAAAAGGCATCTCATCTCTTGTTTTTTATCAGGTCCCGTATCATTTGCCTTCTTTCTCTGATTCACAGCAAGGGATGACTTATCGTTCTGGTCACAAAGAAGTTGGTGGTATCAGACTTACTTTCCATATTAGTTATCTTTTGCTGTATAACAATATTACCAGAAACTTTTAAGCTTAAAACAGCACCCATTTATTATCTCATAGTTTCCATGGGTCAGAATTCTGGGCACACCATAGCTGGGATCCCTGCAAAGCTGCTATCAAGATGTTGGGCATAGCTGGGGTCTCATGGGTTTCTTTGCCAGCTGTTGAACTAAGGGCTCCAGTGTTGTAGTGCCTTTTGGCCAGAGATCACCCCAAGTTCCCTGCTACATGGCCTTTTCCATAGACAGCTTTAAACATGGCAGCTTACTTCTTCAAAGCCAATGAAGGGAAGGGAGAAACTACAGTATAACAGGCACTACAATCATATGTAACATAGTCACATACAGTGATTGTGTACACATGATAGTGTAAATCTCATCATCTTTGACACATTTTATATGGCCAGAAGCAGGTCCTCCCCATACTGAAACAAAGGGGATCACACAAGTGAGTGAACATCAAGAGGCTGAGATAACTGGGGGCCATTTTAGAGTCTATTTGCTACACCATCTCACAGCAAACAACTACAAAATGGAACAAAATATTTGAAACATTAAACAGAGAGAAGCCCTGAATTGTGAGCCTAGACAGAAGCACAAGAGATAAGCTGTGAAATTTACCTTGGCTTTCAGCCTGGGGGCAATTCTCAAGCAATAGTACAAGGACATTCAGCTCACATAGATAGTATAAGTCTTGTGAGCAGAGGGAACACAGATTGGAATTTGAGGCTGCTAGGTGGCTGCTATTTGAGGGGTAAGTCACCAGAGAGAGTAAACTTCTTCGTAGAAGCCCCCCAAATGCCCTAAGAACTTGGCCAAATGTAAATTTGCTGTATATAGAGAAAGACTCTGAGAAACCACTAACAGCTGCTGGCATACTGTGGCAGATTGTGTTTTGTAAAGATGGTCACATTTTACATGCTTCTATCCCAATGCTCTTCTAAAATGTGACTTCGGCATGCTCTGATCAAGAGATGGAGTCTGTTTCTCTTCCTTTGAGACTGTGCTCATCGTGGTATGGATGGACTGTGATTGTTTCAACTTGTAATGCACAGGGAAATCATGTTATGTGATTTATGAGGCTGGGCAACAGGACTATTCAGCTTTTATTTGTTCACTAGAATTCTTATGCTTGGCTCTGGGTGACTATATAAGCTTTCTGGCTACCCCAAGGCATATGGAAAAAGGTTACATCTAGATAGTCACTTGGTCTGTAGTCCTGAGCTATAGGTTATCTGAGGCCAGGAACTAGACAATTCAGGTGATTCCATCCTTTGAGTTGTCAAGGTAGATTCATCACTTGAATCTTCCCAGCTGAGGCCTGAGACATTGTAGAGCAGAGACAAGTCAATATTATGCTATCCTGCATAAATTCCCAACCCACAGAATCAGAGAGCATAATAAAATGGTATTTTAACTTGCTAAGCTTTGGGGATAATTTGTTAAATGGAAGCAGTAACTGGAATATGGAACTGGAGCTGAGCAGAGTTTTCTGAGGTTGCAAAGTGCTGGGGTGACATTGAGGTTGTGGTCCATGAAGGGTGACCTTGTTGAACATACTAGATATTTAATATAAAACTTAGATAATATAAAGACCACGTCTAAGGTGAAAATTCTGCACCCCTTAAAGGCAATACTCTAAGATTAAGAATCACCTTGAAATAGACCCAGTTTGCCAGGAACTGCCTAACAGAACAAAACATAGCACATTTAGAGGTAGATAACATAACCTAGAATCTCTACAAAGTATCATTGAAAACTTCCAACATATAATAAAAAATAATAAAACATGTGAAGAAGCAGAAAAATACGACCTATAATAATGAGAATGAAGTTGGCATAAGTAGACTCACAGTTAATTCATAGGTTGGAATTAGAAGACAAAGCTATAAAAAACTATTATAAATACTTTAGAGAACTTAAAGTAAAGGTGAAGAAAATAGGTGAATGGATGAGAAATTTCATCAAAAGAATGGAAACTTAAAATAGAAAATCTTAAAGACAGAAATTCTAGTACTGACAAATGTCCTTGAAATCAAGAATCCTTTGGGTTTGTACAGTCCAACAATTGCACTACTATGTATTTACCCAAAGGATACAAAAACACAGATTTGAAGGCGTACATGTGCCCTGATGTTTACAGCAGTAGCATCAACAATAGCCAAACTGTGGAAAGAACCTAAATGTCCATAGACTGATGAGTGGATAAAGATGTGAGATATATATATATGTGGAATATTACTCAACCATCAAAAAGAATAAAATCTCACCATTTGCAATGATGTAGATGGAGCTTGAGTGTATTATGCTAAGTGAAATAAGTTAGAGAAAGACAAAGACCATATGATTTCACTCATGTGGAATTTAAGAAACAAAACAGATGAATATATGGGAGGGGGGGAAAAGAAAAAAGAGATTGAGGGAGACAAACCCATAAGAGACTCTTAAAAATAGAGCACAAACTGAGGGTTGATGGAGGAAGGTGGGTGGAGGATGGGCTAAATGGGTGATGATTATTAAGGACAGCACTTGTTATGAACACCATGTATTGTTGTAAGTGATGAATCACTAATTTCTACTCCTAAAACCAATATTGCACTGTGTTAACTAGCTAGAATTTAAATAAAAATTTGAAGAAAAAAAGAATCCTTTGGATTTACTTGACACTATACTGGATGTAGTTGAAGAAAAGATCAGTGAATTAAAAGGCAAATCAATAGAAATTAAACAAATTGAAGAATAAAAAAAGAAAAAAAGGAAAGGAACAAAATAACCAACCCCAAACCAACTTCTTAAGGCTTATCAGACAATGTCAAATAGTCTAATGTTGTGAGTAATTGGAGTTTCAGAAGTAGAAGAAGGGGAAGAAATGTTTAAACAGATAATGGCTGAAAATTTCCAAAGTTGATGAAAGACATTAACTACAGATCCCAGAAGCTCAGCAAATACCAAGCAAAAAAATATCTATGCACATCACAGTCAACTGTTGAAAATCAAAGTCTAAAAGCCATTGGGGTAGATGTGTGTAATATTACATTAAGAGGAATAACAAGAAGAATGAAGGCTGGCTTCTCATGTGAGAAAGAACAAAAGTAGAAGCCAATGAAATGACATCTTTAAAATGTTGAAATAAAATGAAACTGGAAATGAAAAATTTTATATCCACTGAAAATATTCACCAAAGACGAAGGGAAAAAAAGAAAAAACTTTTTAAGACAAATGTATTTGAGACCATTTGTGGCCATCAGAATTATGCCACCAAAAATGTCAAAGAAAGTTGTCTTTTTTTGGTAAATATATAGGATCCCAGATAAAAGGTCAGATTAACAAGAAAGATGAAAGGACATTGAAAATTATAATACGTGGGTAAATATAAAAGGATGTTTTAATTTTTTGTGTAAAGGACTATTGAGTGTTTAAAACAATAATAAAAATATATGATGGGATTAATAATACATATAGGAGTAAAATACGACAATAAAACACAAAGGGCAGAATGGGGAGAATAATTGGAACTATGTTGTTATAAAGTTTTTATATTTTTGTGAATGTAATAATGTTAATTCAAGACAGACTGCTATAAAATGAAGATGACTATTGTAATCTCTGGAGAAACCACTTGAAATTACAAAGAATTATAGCTAAAATCCAATAGAGTAGATAAAATAAAATATATAAAATCATTTGAATAATTCAGAAGGCAGGGAAAGTGCAACATAGAAACAAAGTATTAAAGAACAGATGGAACAGACAGAAAACAAAAATAAGATGGTAGAATTAAACCCAACCATGTTAGTAATTACATTAAGTGAAAATGACCTATAAATTTGCATGAATTATGTATTGCTGAAAAAACAAGTTACTCCTAAACAACAAGGTATATTTATTTTTCACACTTTCAGTAGATTAAGAATACAGGAGAGGCTTTGCTGGGTGATTATGGCTCCAGATCTCTAATGAAATGACAATTATAATGTTGGCATAATGCATTTACTATAGCATCAAAAACAGTAAAATATTAGGAGGAAATTTAACAAAGGAGGTGAAATATCTGTACACCGAAAACTGTAAGACATAGATGAAAGAAACTGAAAAGGGCACAAATAAATGGAAAAATATTCCATGTTCATGGATTGGAAGAATTAATATTGCTAAAATGTCCATACTACCCAAAGCCACTCACAGATTTAAAATATTCCTTATCAAGATTCTAATGACATTTTCACAGAAATAGAAAAAACAGTCCTAAAATTTATATGGAACCACAAAAAGACCTGAATAGCTAAAGCAATCCTGAGAAAGAACAACAAAGCTGGAGGCATCAAACTTCCTGGTTTCAAACTATACCACAAAGGTATATTAATCAAAACAGTATGGTACTGGCATAAAAACAGACACATAGACCAATGAAACAGAACCTAGATCTGAGAAATAAATGCATACATACATGGTCAACTAATATTTCACAAGATAGCCAAGCATACTCAATGGAAAAAGAACAGTCTCTTCTGGATATTCACATACAAAAGAATGAAAATGGACCCCTTTCTTATACTGCTCATAAAAATTAACTCAAGTGGATTAAAGACTTAACTGTAAGACCTGAAACCATAAATCTCCTAGAAGAAAACATAGGGGAAAACTCCTTGACATTGGTCTTGGCAATGATTTTACGGATATGACACAGAAAGCATAAGCAACAGAAGCAAAAATAAACAACTGGAACTACATCAAACTGAAAGACTTCTGCACAGCAAAAGAAATGATCAACAAAATAAAATGGCAACATATGGTACAGGCGAAAATATTTTCAAACCACATATCTGATAAATGGCTGATATCCAAAATATATAAGGAATTCATACAAATGAATAGTAAATAGATAAACAAACAAATAATCCAATTTAAAATTGGGCAAAGGACCTGAATGGACATTTTTCTAAAGAAGATATTCAAATGGTCAAGAGGTACATGAAAACACACTCAACATCATTAATCATTAGGGACATGCAAGTCAAAACCACAATGAGATAGATATCATCTCATACCTGTTAGAATGACTATTATCAAAAAGACAAAAGATAGTAAGTGTTGGAGAGGATGTGGAGAAAAGGGAACCCTCATGCACTGTTGGTGGGACTGTGAATTGGTGTAACCACTTTGGAAAACAGAATGCAGTCTCCAAAAAGCATTAAAAATAGAACTACTATATGATCCAAGAATTCCACCTCTGGGTATATATATGAAGGAAATGAAATCACTATTGTGAAGAGATATCTGCACCCTCATAATCATAGCAGCATTATTTATAATAGCCAAGATGAAAAAACAACCTAAATGTCCACTGATGGATGAATGGATAAGGAGGATATGATATATATCTATATCTATATCTATCTATATCTATCTATATCTATCTATATCTATCTATCATCTATCTATCTATCATCTATCTATCTATCATCTATCTATCTATCATCTATCTATCTATCATCTATCTATCTATCATCTATCCTATCTATCTATATCTATCTATCATCTATCTATCTATCTATGTCTTGCATTAATATCACTTAGCCTTAAAAAAAAGGAAATCCTGGCATTTGCAATGGATATTGGGGGCATTATGCTAAGTGAAATAAGTCAGACAGAGAAAGACAAATACTGAGTGATCTCACATATATGCATAATCTAAACAAGCCAAACTCATGGAAATAGAAGATTGGTGGTTTGCTAAGAGTAGGGGTGGGGGAAAAGGGAAATGAGTGAAGGTGGTCAAAGGGTACAAACAGAGTTTTAAGCTGAATTAAATTTGGGGATGTAATGTACATATAGCATGGTGACTGTAGTTAACAACACTGTATTGCATATTTGAAAGTTGCTGAAAGCAAATCTTAGAAGTTCTCACCACAAAAAATTGTAACATGTGAAGTGATAGGTCTGTTAACTAAGATTTTGTGGTGAACATTTCACAATATATACATATATCAAATCACTACAGGGTACATCTCATACTTACACTATGTTATATGTCGATTATATTTCAATAGAGCTGGAAAAATTATTTAATGACTCTGGGAAGGGGGTGGAAGCTGCTATCCCCATGTAAGAGATCCAGATATGGAGGTTTAGACAGGGCTGTGCCAGCTAGTAGGTGGTTGGCCCTACATATACCTCTTTGCTTATAGACTAATCATAAAGATGAGGCTAAAACCTGTTGTAGTGTGTAAGTACCTGACAATTAGCTTTTTTCATTGTAATGTAAGTGCCTGACATTAAGCTTTTGGTTGCTGAAGCAACCCTGTCAAGGACATTCATCTTGAATAAGCATATTGCCAGCTACACAACTTCATAAAGAGTTAGGCTTCCCCACAGATGAATTTCCCTTTTTAGTAAGCTCCAGATAACCGAGATAACTGACTCTGTGAGGCACCCTGCTTTTCCTTCCTGCACCCTAATTCCCACTCTTAGGTTTTAAATTCACCAATAAAAAGTGAAATTCTGAATCCCTAGGTGGCACACACTCAACCTCAGTAAAGGCAGAACACCAGGTCCATGTTCGATTCTTCCTTTCTCCTCTCTCTACTTGTAACCTTGCTGTGTGGCCCTGTTGTGTGCCGTATAGCCTCCAGGACCGTGAATAAAAAACCTTGTTTTTTCAAAGTTCCTTGATGGTTGTTGCTGAGGTGCATTTTGAAATTATGAGTCACAAGGGCTGGTCCAGCCTTGACATGGGTTCCAGTTAAGGAAATGTCTGTCAGGGCTCACCACAGGTAGTAAGGGCACAGCTGAGTGTCCAAGATGTTCCTAGCTGACAGCATCACTGTTGCTAGGCTGAGATTGACACAGAATACCTGTGAAACAATGAAAATGTTGCCAACCTTTTCAGTTTTGAGGTGTCTGCACCTTTTTAAGGTGGTCTGGACTTCATTGTGTTTCAGGATCAATGTTTGTATTGAGACTGTATGTGTAGCCTGGCACTGTCAATGCCAAGTGATTTACTGTGATAATGACACTAAGGAGGTGAGGGCCAGTTCAGAAGAAGGGAAGCTTGACAGTGGGGGACCAGTGGTAGAGGATGCCATAGTGTTTTGCCAAAAGTCCAAAAGCAGGACGAAGTTCCCCAGGGACATAAAACAAGATTAAAGTCTATGTCATAGTTCTAGGCAGAATCTTAGATGTGAAATATCAAGGACACTAGAGGCCTTTTCATGCAACATTTCCATTTTACAAATAGGGAATTTGAAGTACAATATAGGGAAGAAATTTGCCCTGTTACGACCCTAAAGAAGCACAGTATGCTCTGGTGTCCAGACACAGTGAGATGCCAGCCCAGTTAGGGGAACATGGCTGTCAGGCCACCCTAGAATGGACCTAAGCCTGATAGTCCAAAATGGACAGTGTAGAAACTGTGGCCAGGTGTAGATGCAGGTTAGAGTCCATTAGGAGAGTAGTTCATCCTTCTTGGATGTGGGATGTGGGGAGTGGGTGTGCACAGGGAATGAGAGGTCTCTGCAGGGAAGATGATGGGTGAATGTGGCTGGGGGCTGTGTTTGATGATAGAGTGAGCCTCCTGACTGGGGTGGGCTGTGTTCCTGCTCTAGAGTGCCCCAGATGGCTCAGTCTGAAGAGGTACAGGTGGAAACAGGAAAGGTGGTGATTCCAGAGCTGCAGCCTTGACCAGCAGCCACAACTGGGGGCCTCTGGGAGTGGCTGTGAGAGAGGGAACCCAGGGGATCCAAAGAGAAGAGTGGATGTCCCTGGTACTGAGCAATGGGCTTCGGACAACTCATACTGTTAGAGAAGACAACATAGGAAAGGACCAGCACACTTTAGCACTTGCTTGAGTGTTCAGGTGAGCTCACCCAGGTAAACAGATATTGCATTTAAGAGAAAAATGTGAATATAAAATGGGGTGATAGTTTCTGTCTTACAGGGGACTCATTTAATCTTCTCAACAACTCTACGAGGTAGTTACCACACTATTAATTCTATTTTGCAGATGAGGAAACTGAGGCATAGAGAGATCAAACAACTTGCCCATGGTCACTAGTCTAGTAAGTGGCTAAGCAAGGACTAGAATCCAGGTAGTCTGCCTCCACAAAACATGTTTTTAGAATGAGCATGTGCTGTTTACAGAAGTGGGGGAAGAAAACCAATAAAGCTAATAAGAAAAAGAAAAGAAAGCCCTCTGGTCAGTCAGTTTTCCACATACTAGATGGCTCAGCTGGTCTAGCCACTGTGGGCTTCAGAATCCTTGCCATGGTGGGCAGGTGGATGTGCCCATGATGCTCCCTGGAGGATTTTGGTTAGCTTAGGACTTTAAAAACATGGTTAGAGTTTCACTCAGAATGAAAAAAAAATACAGTTCTCTGCACAGTTAACTTAGATATAATTATAAACCACAAACTGTGCCTGCTATTCAGGCACTTTGAATCCTTCCTCCCTCTAACAGGGAGTCCCTAGTCAAGTGTAACTACAGGACTCTGCCTGGTCTTTATTTTCCTTTTCTCTTAGGCCAGTTTGCCTGAGCATCTTCAGCCCAGCCCCTAAGGATGCTTTTGTGCTGGGTCCTTGGATTGGGTCATTTATGATGACTGTTCATGCTGCCTGTAATCAAGTAACCACCCTGTAGCTTCAGAGCAAGTGGGCACCAGTCAGAGGAGGAGTCATGGGGAGTAAGTAGAGGTGGGGCAGGAATGACCCAGGCTGGGGCAGTAGTTAACATGATGGGTGACAGAACCTGGGTTCTAGTGATGAGGCAGAGGGACTCCCAGCATTTCTCATTTCTGGATTCACGTGGGTGATGATGCCCTTCCCTCAGATGGGGTGTACAATAATGAGCAAAGTGGTGACTCAGGTTTGGGTGTGCCTGTGGGACATGCAGCAAAGGTGTCCAAGTTGCCATGGCATATACAGGTGTGGACAGAGAGTCTGCTCCAGGCCCAGCTGGAAAAATCATCGGCTAATAGGGGGTGATTGAAGCCAGAAAGGCAGAAAAGCAGTTAGGCTGGCATGGTTCACAGAGGAGCTGGGGAGGGAAGCTGTGTGTATCTTAACCCTCAGGAATATATAATCATGGGCACCAGAAGGACTGCTGCTTTGGGTGGAATGGGACCAATCCATTATGCTCACTGACATTTATTTGGCAGAAAGAGAAAGTAAAAGCTAGGAAGGGAGACCCCTTTTTAAGCACACTTCTTGTGTCATTCCATTGGTGGTATAGGAGGCCAGAATATGCCACCCTGGAATATACCTCTATGGCACCATGATTCTTTTGAGCTGATTATTTTGAGAAACTGTAGATATAGGAGAAGCTCTGCAAACAGAGTAGAAGTTACCCTTCTGTAAGGGAAATTTACATTTGCACAGGAAATCTCCATTTGGAAGAGTTTCTCTCTGTACTGGGAGGAGAAGTTTGACTACAAATCACAAGAGAATCTTATCAATGTAGGAAGCAGTAAGAACAGTCTATGAAAACAAGGTTTACCCTTGTTTACCCTGCTTTTCCTGGTCTTCCCATAACTTGCCCCCCAACTCAACTCTTTTCTTTGTTTGATTTAGCTGAAGATGATATTTTAGCCTGAATTCTGAGCCACCTCTTAAGAGAGTTACTTGTTTTTCCCTCAGTATCTCCCATATACAAGATATACATGTTAATAAACTTCTGTGTTTTTTTTCCTCATTAATTTGTCTTTTCTTATAGGAGCCTGAAAGGGAGCTGATTTTGCTACCCCAAGATATGTCTTTATGGTATAAGGATTATTTTGAGCTCAAGGCAATCAAAACCCACCAGAGTCAGGAAAAGCTCTTTACTTCCCCCCTCAGCTACCTAAATCTGCATTGGAAAGGGGGCCTGTACCAGAAAGAGAGCTATTGCCAGAGATACTTTTTTAACCTAAGGAACTTATCTCCATAACAGGGCAGCCCCTGTTTTCCAAACACCTCTGCTGACTTTCTGTGAATGGCCTTCCTTCCCTTTGTATCCCTGGGTCCCTACCCCTCTTCTACCTCAATCACTTGACCCCTTTTGGGTCTCATGTTTTTATGGGGCTCCCATATGTATGAAATTTATTTGTTCTTCTGTTAATCTGTCTCATATCAATTTAATTATTAGATCAGCTGAAGACCCTATAAGGGAAGAAGAGAAAATATTCCCTCCACAGGCCCCCAGCTGAGAACTTAGAAGGGTAGAGGGAAATTATTCTTCTACCCCTACAGTGTGGGAAGAAGACACATGCTTGACTTAGATGCATGAGTCTGAGTTATGCAGTTCTGGCTGGGTGACTCTCTCCAGCCATGTCTCAGTTTCTAAGGAAGGGACAGCCACTCCTTTGCTGCCTCAGACACCCATGTTGTGGTGTCAGTGCATTTGCATGCTGATGTATTGCTGAAAGGTGTGGAAGCTCTGTTTCTCTCACTTTTCACTTCATCTCTTTCCCTTCACACCTACCCCTCCAACTTCCTGCCTTTGCTTCTCAGACCTCATGCTCAGGGAAGGGAAAGTCTTAATGCCTTGCTTGATATTAATCAGTTCTATCAGTTAATCACATTCAAAGTAGCTGCCATGTAGCAGGTACTGTGTTTACTGAGGCTGTAGTGCAAATAGAGAACTTAAGAACATTCTTTTTTTTTTTTGGGTAAATATTGAATCCTCCCAAATGTTCCTGTAAGGTGGGCATTATTTCCTCATTCTACTGTTAAATAATGGCTCCCTAAAATGTCAACAACATAACTAGTTTGTAAGACAAGTAAGTTTTATTGTTTCACTGGGGTAAGGGAAATCCTGCCTTGACAGTTGAGTCTTAGTGTCTCAGAGGAGAAAGGGTGAAGTTGGTATACTTACTGAGATTTGAAATTTGGTTTAAGGAGTGTCTTAATCTGGGACTTGGTTGGGTTTAAGTGAGGCAGGGAAATGGAATGAGATAAAAAGCTGTTTTTTTTTTCCTTTACTTCTTTCCCTGCTTTTCTATTCTTGCCAGGACCTGCATCCACATCCCCCCACCCACCTCACCACCACTTTACACATGCCTTATAATGCAAATAGCCTATGTCCTCCTTGTAAGGAACAAGGAGTTAATGATTTCTCTAGAATGGATAACATCTAAAGAAGGACCAGGTGAGAATTCATGTGATTTTGATGTGGGGTCCAGGAACCAATAATCAAGAATTCTTGAGATGTTTTCAGTGCAAAAAAGATGGTTTTATTAAAGCACGGGGACAGGACCCATGGGCATGAAGAGCTGCACTGGGATTGTGAGGAGTGATTCATCATGTACTTTTAAGTTGGGGGTGGGGTAGAGACAAAGAAGTTTCCAAAAGGATTTTCATAAGAAGACTTCCAAGATCCTGAAAGCCTGGCTATTGTCAAGCTAAGGTTGCTTTTTACCTTTAGCAAAGCATTAACATTAAGACAGTTGGGAGTTCCTGGAGGAATGTCATACTCCTTCTGCCTCCTTCTAACTCCCCAATCAAATAGGGGCCTGAAATCATTGCATGTATGGCCCTCCAAAACCAAGTAGCCCTTGAAATCCTGACTGTAGTTCAAGGAGGCCCAGTATCATATGACTGGCTTCTGGCTGGGACCCGATGGCTATGCAGCTCTAATCTGTGGTCATGGCTTCCCCCAGGCTGGATAGTCCACTGTACTCCGGGTTTTGCCTGGATGCAAGACACATTAAAACCATCACCAATGTTCCAAATTTAAAACCATGGTGAACATGTTTTGTGTTACATTGGTATGACCACCTAGCATCTATCTTTGTTACCTCTTTGAGACTGGAGAATATTATTTGGCACATGGAAACTCTTAAGTACATGGTCAAAGCCCTAAATGACACTCAAAATAGCGTTTCTCTATTAAATGCTAAGGTAATACAAATATGTAAAGCAGCTTTAAGAAACAGAATGGTATTAGATGTTTTTAACTGCTACATAAGGTGAAACTTGTGCTAGCATAAAAAAACAATGCTGTGTATACAGTCCAGATTACCATCAAAATACTTCTGGGTTTCTATCTGACAAATCAGTGCTCGAATTGGTGCTTTAAATGATCGCTTTCTTTTAGTGATTGCTTTAAACTGCTGGACTGGAGGAAAATTATTGAGGTCAACTATCAAGGACCTTTTATTCAGATCTCTCTTTCTCGTTCAGTGTTAACCTTATTTTGTCATTTCTGGTGTCTCCCTTTCTAGTGCCAGGACTCCTTCACTGCCATAACTTCCAGCTAACGGATAATCCCTTCTACTCAAGGAGATTCATCTATGTTGTCCGTGTTGGATTCAGCAGCCTCCCCTTTTGTAACTCCGCTATACATTCCCAACTGAACAATACTGACCCATGGGTAGGGACATCTCTACGCCCCTATCCAGCTGGAAGATGTTACAGAAGATGAGACCTTCCACCTTCAACAACCTTAAAGATTTAAGGGTCAAAATTGTTCAGAGGGCAAATGATGAGGGAACAGAAGGCAAGCTGAGGACAGAAGGGAATGTAGATACAATTAAATGTCCTTGTAATCTGCAGGCTCCAGGAAGTTCCCAACCATCTTAATGTTAATGCCTTGCTAGAGGGAAAAACAACCTTAACTTGACAATGGCAAGGCCTCTGGTATCTTGTGAGTCTTCTTTAACATATTAAAGTATTTTCTCAACCTCCCTTTTCCCTTACCTCCGCCAACCCCATGGTATATAACAGCCACCTCTCACAAACCCTGTGCAGCAGCTCTTTCTGCCCACGGATTCTGTCCCCATGCTTTAATAAACCACCAATTTTGCACCAAAGATGCCTCAAGAATTCTTTCTTGGTCGTTGGCTCTGGACTCCACCCCACTGAACCTCATGTATATTCCATGACCTCATCAGTGCAATTGCTTCAGTCATAGGGTAGCTCTATTTTTAACTTTTTGAGGAACCTCCACAGTTTTCCAAAGTGGCTGTACCAACTTGCATTTCCACCAACAGTGTAAGAGGGTTCCCCTTTCTCCACATCCTCTCCAACATTTGTTGTTTCTTGCCTTGTCAGTTTTTGCCATTCTAACTGCCAATGTGGTTTTGATTGATGATGGCCAGTGATGATGGGCAAAAGACATGAACAGACACTTCTCTAAAAAAGACATAGGAATGGCTAACAGACACATGAAAAAATGTTCAACATCATTTTCAAATTTCTTAAAAAATATTTTATTTATTTATTTGAAAGAGAGAGAGATCAGAAGCAGGAGGGAGGGGTAGATGGAGAAGAAGACTCCCCCTGAGCAGGGAGCCTGACGTGGGATTCAATCCCAGGACCCTGGGATCATGACCTGAGCTGAAGGCAGGCACTTAACCAACTGAGCCACCCAGGCACCCTCTACATTTCCTTTTGCCTTTGATCTCCACATCATTCCCCCCTGAACAATTTTGACCCTTAAATCTTCAAGGTTGCTGAGGGTGAAAGGTCTCATTTTATGTAACTTCTTCCTGCTGATAGGGGTGTAGAGATGTCCCTACTAATGAGGTTGTGGAATATAGGTGAAATTCAGTGGGGTGGAGTCTGGAGCTGATGACCAAGAGAGAATTCTTGAGATGCCTTTGGTGCAAAATTGGTGGTTTATTAAAGCATGGGGACAGGACCCGTGGGCAGAAAAGAGCTGCTGCCCTGGGTTGTGAGGGGTGGCTGATTATATACCATGGGGTTGGGGGAGGTAAGGAAAAAGGGAGGTTGAAAAATATTTTCATATGTTAAAGAAGATTCACAGGATGCCAGAGACCTTGTCATTGCCAAGTTAAGGTTGTTTTTCCCTCTAGCAAGGCATTAACATTAAGATAGTTGGGAACTTCCTGGATTCCTAGAAGTATCTGTCTAGGGTCTGCAGGCTATAAGACATTTAGTTGTATTTACATTCCCTTCTGGAAACTAGGTTAGTGATAGAAATGTTTTGTTCTTGTAAACTGCTAAGACATTTGCAAACCGAGGGAGACTTAAGTCTTGCAAGATTGTGGTATCTACAGGTTAACTATTTCTTTGTCCTTTAGGGCAGCCAGGAGAGTCTGAGAAATGCTGCATATATCCTGGGGGAGGGGGTTGCAGGGTGTCAGCCTCAGCTCACCTTCAGCTCCCTCATCACTACCTATGGGTCAACATTGGTCAGTTGAGGAATTCATATATAGGAACTACCAAAGGCAGAGGCAGCTGAATCCAAAGTAGACAAAATATATGAACCTCCTTGAGTAGAAATGATCATCTGTCAGCTGGAAGTTATTGCAGTGAAGGAGTCTTGCCACCAGGTGGAGAGACATGGGAGAAAACAGCAAAACAATTAGAATATCAAGAAGAAAGAGCAGCCCAAATAAGAGTTTTTTAGTAGTTGACAAAATCTTCCTCTAGTCCGGGAGTTTAACCAATCACTGAAGGAGAGAGGGGCATCATTTAAAGTGCCAGTTTGAGGATTCATGTCTTTTGGTAACCTCGTCACATTTTTGTGGTAATCTGGAGTTTATAGATAACACTCTTTTAATAAAGCATAGGTTCCTCCTTGAGCTGCAGCCAGGATATCAAGGGCCATTCAGTTTTGGAGGGCCATCTTTTGAATTTGTGGGTGACTGCATGTTGGGCTTGGTTAAAGATGGCGTTGATGTGGTTTTGGAATATTAGTGAGGTTTGGTGGGTGGGGTACAGAACTGACAGCCGAGAAAGAATTCCTGAGACATCTTTGGTGCAAAAAGATGATTTTATTAAAGTATGGCCATAGGACCTGTTGGCAGAAAGAGCTGCACTGGGGTTGTGAGGAGTAATTGATAATATACTATGTGGTTGGGGGAGGTAAGGAAAAAGGGAGGTTTTCAAAAGAACTTTAAAAAATTATTTATTTATTTATTTATTTATTTATTTATTTATTTGACAGAAAGAGAGACAGGGAGAGCACAAGCAGGGAGAGCTGTCGGCAGAGGGAGAGGGAGAAGCAGGCTCCCAGGTGAGCAGAGAGCCTGGTGTGGGGCTCAATCCCATGACCCTGGGATCATGATCTGAGCTAAGGGCAGACACTTAACCTACTGAGCCACCCAGGCCTCCCTCAAAAAAACTTTCATGTGCTGAAGAGGACCTATAAGATATCAGAGGCCTTGCCTTTGTCAAGTTAAGGTTGTTTTCTCCTCTTGTAAAGCAATAACATAAAGACAGTTGGGACCTTCCTGGAAGAATATCACACATTGTCCACCCTGGAGTAAGGGGGTGGAGGGAAGTTGCAGGGTGTCAGTTTATGCTTTGTCTTCAGCTAGCCTTCTGCTCCTTCATCAGTATGCTTGGCTAAAGACTCTATTTGCAATTTTACTTCAATAGAGGCAGCTCCTGACAAATATGGCTAAGGGATAAAACCATCAAGAAGCCCTCTTTGTTTGATGTCTAGCCTTAACAATACCTTAATTATGAAGAATCACTGGCACGTGGGAGAAAACCAACTGTCATCTGCATTATCAATAGGAGAATCTTCTAAGTCTGATCTACTAGAATAAACAGGATCAATAACCTCTGAACAGTTACGTTCTGTAGAAGTAAGATAGTCAGGTCCAGGCATAAGGGCAGTTTTGGTTTGCAATGACTTGAAGTCAAGAGAATGGAAGAAGATTGGAAACCTTAGTTTGGAGAGCCATAGCTAGATGTTTGAGGAAACCAGAAGGATTTAGGAAATAGTATAAATTCTAATATCTACAAAGATGCTATTGAAACATTTTTTTCTCTCTATAATCGATCATCCTCATTTTTAATCAGAGATAGCCAAATTAAGACTAATTCATTTGTAAAACAAATTTAGTTTTAATAAACTTGACCTAATTATATAAGCTTAGCAAGAATAGTTATTTGATCATATAGAGCTTTCAAAATCTGCTTTGCTGGAACATTTTATAAGGAATCTTGATTGTACTTTTTGTAGCCTCTCTAGGCCAGAAGCCAAGCCAAATACTTGCTGTCAGATATGCCTGCAATACCTATAGATTTGGGCATATTCTTCTTCTTGAGATCTCCAAAATATCCTGAGGTTCCTCCACTGGCCAGGAAATGACATTCTTTACTTACCTGGGAAGGCTGCTGGGTACTCTGTAAGCAAGGTATCAGGCCAACATTTCCAAGGGGCTCTATTGGCTTCATGCTTCATAAAGTCAACCTTAGTTCCTTAAAGCTGTTTGGTCATATCTGAGTCTATGCATGTATCAAAGATGACATTCCGGTCAAAAGCCTTGGTAAAATAACCAATGTTTTCAATGATGTCCTGTTACAAGGAGAAAAGATTCTTATTGAACTTATGAAAATAATTGTAATTGCCATGGAAGAAAGAATATTCACTGAGAGTTTTCTGAATTCTGGAGGGTTTAGATAGGGAGAAAAGTTAAACACTTCAAATTGTTCATAAAGGAATATTTTATCATATTTCTGTATATCATGGATATCTTAAGAGAAAATTTCCTTAATCTGGAAAAGCAAACGTTAGAGAACAAGTAAGGTTTTAAATAAGAGTCACAAAAGCTATAATCATTTTTCTCAGTTCATTTAGTCCCACGTTACTAATTCTTGTTCAGTTTGAATATGGCATTATTTTTAAATTAATTTTATTATTATTTTTTAGTTCTGGAAATTCTTACCAATTTTAGTTTTATGATTTTAAAGATATCTAAAACCTGTATTTGTCAAAAGCACTTTTTATGAATCTCCTTGAAGATGAAACATATTTTGCAAGAGAATAAGAACAATAACTATAAATGACAAAAGACTAAAAAAATGGACATGGTTAAAGATCTGATGAGAGTTCATTATAATGTAGCTGACAAGAGAATCCAGTTATTTCTGTGACATCTAACCCTTCAATAATCAGATTATCAAGGGATGGCCCATACACCAAAACATATAAAAACTTTAGGAATTGCATATAATTTCTAGAATATTTAAAGCATTTACCCAAACAGTATAACCTAAGGCTTATCATTTGTTTAACAATGCTTCCAGAATAACTTAATATACCAAATAAGGCCTAATTAGTCAAAAAGATATCATTTACAATTCAGATTACAGGGAAGTTTGTTAAAAACCTTAGAAAGTTTTAAAGCGCATGCCTAAATAGGATTGCAGATAATCAAGGACCTAATAAAGACAAAACATGGAAACTTTGTTTTTTTGGGGGGGGTTAGACAAAGAGAAAAAACTTTTGTTTATGTATTTTCTTATCAAGAGCAGACAAACAATCCAAGAAAACTTTGTCTTTTTAACAGAGAGAAAAGCAGAATTTTAATCTTATGCCAGTGTACTTTCAAGGTCTTTCATTTCAGTCTTACTCCTGACCACATATAAAATTCCTTTCCAAAGATTTCCCTTAATAAACACAATAACTTTTTCATTCAGAGTTGCTTCCCTTATTTCCATCAGTCTTAATTACTTTTAGCAGAATTTTAACTCTTAGAAACCTTAGACTCCAGTGAAAACTAAGTAGCAACCAATTGTGAACTGTCTGTTACACAAGAATTCTTTAGATCTAAACTTTATAAATACATTTCATAATCTTTAAAAACAAATTTTTCCATTGTACAATCTTTCAATAAAGCACAAAGCATGTTTACCAACAGACTCCTTAGTTTCTCTTCAATAAGGTCAAAAGCAGATAAACCTTATGTTTAGTAATCAATGCTTCAGTGTTTTTTCTATTTTATCTTATTTGGAAAAGACTTACATGTCCAATGAATTCAATCCAATTTATCATCCAAGCAAACCTGAAACTTTATAAACTTTTAGACTACCAAAGACTTTGAAAACTATCTTAATAATTACCCATGAAAACTTAGAGACAGGGGTGCCTGGGTGGCTCAGTCAGTTAAGCATCTGCCTTTGGCTCAGGTCATGATCCCAGGGTCCTGGGATCATGCCCCACATTGGGCACCCTGCTCAGTATGGAGCCTGTTTCTCCCTCTCCCTCTGCTGCTCCCCCTGCTTGTTCTCTCTCTCTCTGTTAAATAAATAAATAACATCTTTAAAAAAATTAAAAAAAAAGAAAAATTTGAGACAGACAAAATTAACCATCATTTTAAGTCATCTTTTTGTTGACAAATTGCAACAGAGATAACACGAGCTTATTTGACCTTCAGTAAACCTACGTAGAATAAAAGTTCTGTGTTTAATGATGATAACTCTAAGGACATGTTTATCTTAATTAAACCAACAAACTTAAATTAGTTTAAATACCAAATTTGTCCCACCTGAATCCACTTAAACGTCAATCAATTTGTCCCCCATTGTCAATTTTTACCTGGGGCACTGCTGGGGAAATCTGAAGTGGGCAGTGTAAGTTCAAGGGGTGCTCCTAGCTCCTTGATAGTGGGGTAGGGGGAGAAGAAGTTAATGGGGCCAGAGGTCCCAAGGATGATATAAGGAGCCAGTTATGTAGACCACACCCAAGGTGGTGCAGAAAGAGGAAGAGGAGGAGGGGAGGGCAGAAGAGGTGAGATGCTGCCATCAAGGCTGAAGGTAGATAAAAACCCAGAGTACAGAGAAAGAGGACTCCAGTTCTGAAGCTCATCAGCTTGGATAGATGAAAAGACAGGATTCCTTTCTACCAACAAATGGAAATAGGGAGTTCATGTTGGGCAGGAGAAGACAGAGAACTCCCCCAAAACAAAAGGAGTTTTGGCAGCTGCTTGGCAATATTCCTTGAAGTCCCTGTCCTGAGTTAGACTAAGCAAAGACAATTGGCTCCAATTATCACATCCATTAACCAGGAAATGAATGAGAGTGAAGCCCCCACATACAACAAGAGTAACCTAGGTCTATTAGGAGGAAAGTGAGAGAGAGAGTCAGTGCCCCCTTCATCAGGGATGGCAACCTGGGTTTATTTGGTTTATTTGGAGAAGCCCTGTTTAGACAATCATCCAATATATCAAGAGGGGATTTACTAGCCTGGTTAGTGGCCAAACATTCTGCAAGAGGCCCTATGGTCAGGGTCCTGATTTAGGGCCAGGCAGGCCTGGACTTAAGGTACCTTTGCCCATTTTCCCTTTTCCTGCAGAAGATCTCTAACTGATAGATCATATTGAAGTTTAATGTCCCATTAATGGGCCATTTTTTTCTCGTCTTCTAAGGAATACTGAGGTCATGCAGTGTTACAGAAAAAGATCAGTCTTTTTTTCTAACTCTTGTAATACGAATTGCTTCCAGTGGGTTAAAAGTCATCCCATAGGAGAGTCCCTGGGAACTGAAGAAGCCTACAGAAGGTCCATTACTAAGAAAATCCATGCCCCCCCCCGCCACTCTGTGACTCCTGGGTGGCATCCCAAGCAGGATGAGTCAGAGGTTCCTAGTGTCAAAGCTACTGCAGGCAACCCTTGGAAAAAATGCTGGTGTCCTGCTTCCCCATTGCATCATAGGCTGCAAATGAGTGCTGGTGAACGGACCAAAATATCATGCCATAGTGTGTTTTGAAGAACCTGCTGTTTTTAACCCATGGGAAACACTAGACAAATTTTACAAAGAGGAAATTACCCAATTTTGTAATTTAAGTAGTTAATAGAGGGCATTGATGGGAAACAGTCAAGATAGAAATCCATCATGATCTAAGCAACATTCCAAAACATTCCAGCTGTAGTCCTTACAGCTGACTTCCCCACGAAACAGTTCAGTTGCATTTTACCCCAATTGGGCACTGGTTTTGCCAAGCTCTGAGCAGAGGTCTTGCAGCCAGACAGGGCTAGACCAGAGATGTGAAGGGTATCACATTAGACCAATGAAGAAGAAACCTCACATGGGGGTCTTAAGGTTGGCAGTTGTCATAGTGACTTGGGTGGCTGGCTGTTCCATGCCCAAGATAGACAACTTTGTATAAGGACAGAAATGAAGAGAGGGCATCGTTTTGGCCATGGTACTAACTTCCAGCTAAAGGCAGGCTTTTAATTCCTCCCTGTAAAACAGCCATGGGTTAGAGGATTTCAGCCTGAACAATGGACATGAAAGTATTTCAATAAGACCATACTCCATGAAAAGTCCCTGGAATGAAAGTAAAGAAAGAGTAGAGGAAGTAATCACCAAGTTTGCACTGAAGCTCAGAGTCCAGATGAGAAGACACAGCCCCATGCTGGATATCAAAATGATGTGATTTTGATGTGGGTCTGGAAGCAAATGGTCAAGAAAGAATTCTTGAGACATTTTTGGTGCAAAAAGGGTGGTTTTATTAAAGCATGGGAACAGGACCTTTGGGCAGAAAGAACTGCACTGGGATTGTGAGGAATGATTGGTTACATACTTTTAAGTGTGTGTGTTGGGGGGGTGGGTGAAAGAGACAAGGAAGTTTCCAAAAGAGTTTTTGTAAGAAGACTAACAGGATCGTGGAAGTCTGGCTATTGTCAAGGTAAGGTTGCTTTTTGCCTTTAGCAAAGCATTGACATTAAGACAGTTGGGAGTTCCTGGAGGAATGTCATACTCTGCCTGTCTCAAGTATTTGTCAATGGGTTGCAAGTTGTAAGGAAATTTAATTTTATCTACATTTCCTTTTGGCTTTGTTCTCCTCATCAAGAATGACTGGATGAAGCTATCATATGTGTATTCTAGACCACCAACACTAGACATCTCAAAGCCAAGACCCCTGGCTTCAAGGAATAAGTGACCTAGGATGAACACCAGGACCTTGACCTCATTCTGACCAGTTCCTGGATACCTGAAAGGACATGTGCACCAGAGCACAACCATCAGTAAAAACCCCCAGGCCTTAAACAAAGATGAGTCTCATACTCTTTCCTTTCTGAGTCTCCTGGATGGTGCGTCTGTATCTCTCTCTATATCTTCAATAAACTCTGCTTTCACTTCCTACTACCTTATGTTTGATTTCCATCCTGTGTGAAGCCAAGAACCCTCTTGGCTGGTTCTGCAGAATCTCCCTCTGGGTCCTCAGAGCAGGCAGCCTGAATCATAAGGACCATAATATAATAATTTACAATTGGTGTCACTGCAAGGAGAAGATTTTGGGGGCAAAACCTCCAAAGAGTGTTAGCATGTAGGATCATTTTCTGCTTTCTATTGAAGAATTGATCTTTTATCTTTCTGGGAAAGGGTTTCCTGCAATAATAAAGTTATGGTGATGAAGGGATGGAATAGTAAAGACATGTTAATGTGGACAGCAAGCTGTGTAGAATGTTTTTCCTCTCACCACATAAAGGGTATTGATCCCAATGCGGGAGAGACCAAAATCTGGTGGTGTAGTTGATATGTTTATTTTAATACTTAGAATTCTCCATTTGCAAGCGTGTCTCTCTCTCTATAATGGGGAAGGAAAGGATGACTGAATCACAAGAAAATCTCATCAGTGGAGAAGGCGCTGACTTGAATCTGCATAACAAAACTTACCCGTTTGCATAATTTTCTTGGAAACTTCCCATAACTGGCCTTCTTTCACCCCCTCCCCCCACCCCAATATCTTTCTTTGTTCTTTAGTTGAAGATGGCATTTAAGGCGGTGGCTTGGGCCATCTCAGGGTATCACTCAGTTTTCCTGATTACCTCCCAAGCATACATGAAGTATACATGTTAATAAACTTATGTTTGTTTTTCTCTTGTTAACCTTTTATTACAGGAGGTCTCAGTCAAGAATTCACAAGGGTAGAGAGAAAGTTATTTTTCTTTCCCTAAAGAACCCAGATTTTAAATAATAAGAAATGAGGAACTAAAAAAAAATTCAAAAATAATGGCTAAAAGGTGTGTCATTTGGGTTTTGGAAACCAGAGGCACAACTTCAAGTTGACAGGGGCTAGTGGAGATCATGTGGATAATTTTAGGACCAGATTCCTGGAGGAGGTTGAGATTGGTGTTGTATGGTCTATTATGGATACCTTCTCATGGGAGGAGCTGGGTCATTCAAAAACTGCAAGAAGGAGTGACGAGGATATCTGGGAGGACACCCAATCAAGACATATCAGAGACAGAGGAAATAAATGAGGATGCTGGATAATAGTGCAAGTGAAGGGAATCTGTGACAGCTGCCCTGAGATGTCTGAAGTGTTTCTTGTCCCGTAACAGAGAGCCTAGCTTATCCTGTCTTGCTGTAACACATACAACCAGGATGGATGGGCAGATGTTTAGGAAAGCAGATGTTTGCTAATGAGAGGGAACATTCATAGTCATCCAACAGTGGGGCCCCTGCCTCCTAAAAATGAATTCCCCATCACCCAAGGGATGCAGCAGAGGCTGAGGGACCATCTCACTGGCATGTGACAGAAGGGGTCCTGCTGGACTCTGAGGTCCTTTCCAACTGTGAAACTGGGGTTTGTCAATATTTCTCAGTTCAGGTGTTTTGGTTTTTTTTTTTTTTTTGACTTAAATAAAAACTTACTTCCTAGAAGCCTGAAAAACTCAGGTGTAACTTTGAGAAAAATGAAAGTACTTTCTAAAAGCTCCTTTGATTTCTCTTTGAAATGCTAAAATATGATATAAGCCTCTTGGCTTTGGAACTCACAGATATTCAATTCCTTCTACAGGTGATAAAAAGCATCCAGCCTGGAGCAAAGATGTGTGAAAAGAGATTAGGCAGTGTGTGAAAACACTTCCCATCAGCCATTTGACGACTTTTTTGAAAAGCTAATGTCAGTCCTACAGAGCTGTTACCTTGGTGTTCACACCTATTCATTCTACATCCAGGTAAATAAAGCATCCCTGGTGGAACATAGAAGTGTGAAGCCAAACTGGGGCAAACTGTGAAAATCCTGGACTCAGTCCATCCCAAGGAAAGAAGGAAAATACAATTATCTTCCTTCATTATCTACTATCATTTATTTTTGTGAAAATTATGAGCTTGAAGCATTGCAGAGAAGATAGCTAACTACCACAAATTGAGCACCTATTATAAACCAGGGACAGCGTTTACTGTAATTATATGTAAATATCCCCACAACCCTATATTTTAAATTTTATTAGGCCCATTTTGCAATGTGTAAATCACAGTTGGCATAGGTTAAATAATTTGCTTCAAAAACATACAGCTTATAAGGAGTACAGCAGGGATATTGACATAAAAATTTTTGAATATTAGTCACCCCAAATCTTAGAGACCTATCATATTTATTAGTGAAGTAATGCTAGTTGTTGTAACAAAACACCTCCAAATCTCAATAGCTTATGACACAAAATAGTATTAATTGGTCAATTATGATGTGGGTGGTGAGTGGTTGATTAATGATCTTGATGTAGTCTTTCAAGGGCCACATTCCTTCTGTCTCATGGTGCTACCATATTTTAAATGTGGTCACCAATGTTACCACAGAGGAAGAGAACAGAGTGGAGGTTTTCAATGGGTCAGGCCTAGAGGTGGTTTACACCATTTCAACCCTCACTCCCCAGTTCAATCACACAGCCCCAGACTAACTTCCAGGGGGCTCAGAAATGTGATAACTGTGTTTCCAAAAGGAAAAATAAAGGATTTTGGAAACCCATAATACGGTGAATCTTTTCACTTTGGATGCTCAATAAGACATCGTGTTGCACTTATAGGAGGCACTCTGTGTGTATTTTCAGACTCAGTGTATGAATGAATGAATACGTGAATGAATGATGACTCAACCTCACAGTAGCAACAATCTAATTGTAAACAAACCAAAAATCAAAGCTGGGGTTACTGGAGCCAGTGAAGTCAATGTGGGTTTATTTAAATCAATGAAAGTTAATAACAATAAATACATTAGTTAGTACAAAGTAATTTCAATAGTAATGTTAATAGCAGCTCCCTCATTGAGGGGAGGTAAGGTTTAATGATTGAATAAGGGTAAAGGGCTGGGAACAGTAACTGGCATATGGTAAGTTATACTGTGTTAACTGTTATAATAACTAGCTGATGGGGGTTTCTCCCAGTGGTCTTCAGTCTCAATTTCCACTGGCTCTGGTCTATTCTTCCTGTCCCTCCTTAATCAAATTCTGAAGTTTTTAGTAATGATTGGTATTTTCTCAGCGGGGAGGAAGTGCTCTCTTAAACATCAGGGAGATCTGAATCAGTCATAGTATTCTTATTAACATAGTCACTCGGAAGAGACTCTGGCTTTTAATTGGAATTTAGCAAATTTGCAAAGGCAAGAGTAGACATCCATTGACATGCTTATTAATGTCACCGTTTGAGGCCATTAAAATTAATAAATTTTACCCACAATGGGGCAGCTTACAATGTGCTGAATTTTTTCCTACAAAATCCTCTGATTTATGATTAAGCCATCTTCTCTTCTAAAGAACTTGTCCTCACTAAACTTGTGTCCTCAATATGGGATGTCTTAACCAGTCCCTCAATCTAGCAGATTATCCTTTTCTCTGTAGACTTGATGTTTTCTGGTCAGGACAAAGGGATATGAATTTAGGGATCTTGGGAAAAGAGGTTGAAACTCACTCAGCCTTCCCATGGAGTTTTGTTTGATGAACGTGAGAAGGATGTGTATGCCTGAATCAGCTGGAGAGCTGTTAAACTCAGATTTCTGGATCCTACCCCCAGAGATTCTGATTCGGAGATCAGGGTTAGGGGCTGAGAATTTGTGTTTATAACATGTTCCTGGTAATGGTGATGTTGTTGGCTGAGGGACACATTCTGAGAACCACTGGGAAGCAGATCAGCTTTGCAAACGTCTCTCAGTCTCACAGAGACACAGTACTTAGTCTGGTTATATGCACACATGCACATTTGTATACACATTTGTATACTCAGGGGTGGTCATGTGGTAGAATAGCCTGAACAGAAAAATGTGGGGGCCTGAAGCATTTCAGCAGTGTTGCATTGCTCTGGGTCTCCCAGGTTTTTCAATTCAGACAGAAATATAAGCCACCTGTTTTTGGATTGGCTGAGAGCCGGCAGGAAGTACAGCCTCTGAGAAAGAGACAGGGTTAGGTGCTGGGGAAATGGTGGTAGCACAGACAGAGAAGGTGTTGAGCGGGAAGAACCATGGTATTAAGGACCGCTTTTTCTGACTTGTTATAAATTCTTAAGATTCAGGCCCTGTGGAATGATGGATGAAGTGAGGAGAGGGAAGGGGAGGAGTATAGGGAGGAAGGAGGAAAAGGAGGACATGGGTTTAGCAAGAAGGGAAGGCCAAGGAGAAGGGGAGGATGAGGAGGGATAATGGAAAAGGAGAAGGGCAGAGAGAAGTTAAAGGGAAAAAAACAACGCTCAGGTCTTGACCCACTGCAGTCGTATTTGTACTGAGTTTATATTTGTACTGAGTTATATATTTTCTTCATCAAGAAGCTCAGAGGGGTTAAACTTTGGATTACCTCCTAGTTCCCCTTGACCCTGTGCACTTTCCCTCCTACCTCTCACCCACACGAGCAGGGCTCTAGCCCAGAGGGCAAGTGAGAAGACAGATGAGCAGCACCATGGACAGCAGCTATCATCCCCTGGGAG
This sequence comes from Ursus maritimus, assembly GCF_017311325.1. Lineage (NCBI taxonomy): Eukaryota > Metazoa > Chordata > Mammalia > Carnivora > Ursidae > Ursus > Ursus maritimus. The sequence goes on along the minus strand of NW_024423343.1, from coordinate 105,330,301 downwards.
GTGTGAGAGCTGGTTGCCTAGAAGTGGTGGGCCAGAGGAATTTAAGTAGAATTACTTGTCAGAATAACTACCTTACTTATCCACTAAGTCAGGATTAGAATCCTGCAAGTCAGAACCTATAGTTCACAACCTTGATCACTTAGGCATGCCCTCCACACCACTCAGCTGTTTTTTTGTGGGTCAGCACTACTTCTTCTTTTTTTTTTTTAATGATTTTTTATTATATTATGTTAGTCACCATACAGTACATCCCCGGTTTCCGATGTAAGGCTCGATGATTCATTAGTTGTGTATAACACCCAGTGCACCATGCAATACGTGCCCTCCTTACTACCCATCACCGGTCTGTCCCATTCCCCCACCCCCCTCCCCTCTGAGGCCCTCAGTTAGTTTCTCATAGTCCATAGTCTCTCATGTTTCATTCCCCCTTCTGATTACCCCCCCTTTCTTTATCCCTTTCTTCCCCTACCGATCATCCTAGTTCTATAGATGAGAGAAATCATATGATAGTTGTCTTTCTCTGCTTGATTTGTTTCACTTAGCATTATCTCCTCCAGTGCCGTCCATGTTGTAGCAAATGTTGAGAACTCGTTCTTTCTGATAGCTGAGTAATATTCCATTGTATATATGGACCACAACTTCTTTTTTTTTTTGTTATCATTATTGTTTTTTTTTTGTTTTTTTTTTTTATAATGATTTTTTATTATATTATGTTAGTCACCATACAGTACATCCCCGGTTTTCGATGTAAGGCTCGATGATTCATTAGTTGTGTATAACACCCAGTGCACCATGCAATATGTGCCCTCCTTACTACCCATCACCGGTCTATCCCATTCCTCCACCCCCCTCCCCTCTGTAGCCCTCAGTTTGTTTCTCATAGTCCATAGTCTCTCATGTTTCATTCCCCCTTCTGATTACCCCCCCCTTTCTTTATCCCTTTCTTCCCCTACTGATCATTCTAGTTCTTATGTTCCATAGATGAGAGAAATCATATGATAGTTGTCTTTCTCAGACCACAACTTCTTAATCCAGTCATCTGTTGAAGGGCATCTCGGCTCCTTCCACGATTTAGCTATTGTGGACATTGCTGCTATGAACATTGCGGGGGTCAGCACTACTTCTGTCTCAGCAGAGGACCTCACTTTCATTTTCCCTGAGCTATGACAGCTCCATTCATCTTTATCTACAAAATAATGTTTCTTGGGCTCTTTTTAATCTGCCTTCCTATCGGCTGTTATTTCCCAAGGTTCCAGACTCTGTTGGGATGGACATGGATATGCAGTGCCCAGTACCCCTTCAAGGAAGGACTTGTTGCCCAAGCTGTTGTGAGGGCTATTGGCATAAAGCCTTCAGCTATCTTTGGGGAGTTCCTCAGTTGCAAGCTCACTTTACTTGGAGTAGCACACAGCCAATGACTGAGGAGGGGGATTAAGTCTCAGCTATTTGGCCTCATGTAGAGAATCTCTGGTTGATCACTTCAGCTCTGAGTGCCTCACAGTGTGGACCTGCACTGCCCCCTGATTTATCCCCTGCCACACTTGTTTTTATCCCCTCCCTTCCATAGGAGTAGATTCCAAAGGCAATCCCCTAGTAAACATCCTGAACCTTAGACTTTATTTATTTATTTTTTACTATTTATTTATTTTTATTATATTATGTTAGTCACCATACAGTACATCCCTAGTTTTCGATGTAAAGTTCCATGATTCATTACTTGCATATAACACCCAGTGCTCCATGCAATACATGCCCTCCTTAATACCCATCACCAGCCTATCCCTTAGACTTTAACTCAGAGTTGGCTTCTGGGGAACCCAACCTGCCACATCCATCCACTGTTTGCTGCCTCCCACTGCTAGCTCCTTTATCTAACTCCTCCTTATTTTGGAAAATCTGAACACAAGTGCTATCTTGTCTCCTGCCACTTGTCTTCCCTTCTCTGATAACACTTTCCTTATAGTTTATTTTTTCTGCTATCAGGAAAAAAGTGCTGGCAAGTCTCTTGGGTAGTTTCTGAGAGATGGTAACACTCACCCAATCTTTTCACTTCTAGGGTGTTATCTCACAGATTTTTTCACACATATGTGAGATTACACCTGAGCATAGTTATTAGCCACAACATTGTTCGCAATAGCAAAACAAGGGACATGAGCCAAATATTCACCAAAAGAGAAGTGTCTACACAAATTATGATATTAATACATGTTCACAACACATCTCTAAAAGCAATGAGAATGTTCTTGAAATACTAATTTGAAATGATCTCCAAGATGGTTTGATTGCTAGATGAAAAAAATCAAGGTGCAGACCATGGTGTGCAATCTATTACTGCTTGTGTGGGAATATGTGTATGTGCGTGTACAGTAGAAAACACATCTAGAGCTATGCACAAGAAACTGATAACTGGCTGCCTGTGGGGCGGGAACTGGGAGGCCTGCGGTACAGTGGTGGGAGGGAAAACTTCTATGTCTTCCCTTTGTACTTGATTTGGATTTTGAATTATGTGGACTTTGTACTTTGTGGTTGATTAGCTTATTCAAGAAATAAATCTAACTCATCCATAATAAGCCATAGATGTAATTAAACTGTATTTAAGAAAGGCAGGGGATGAATGTTTCAAGTTGCTTGCAGATACTGGAGGGATGCTGGTGTGCATTTCAGGAATGGTGGGTGTCTGAGTGAGCTCTGACACAGGGGAGCTTTGGAAGAGCATGGCTGAAGGAGTAGGTTGAGTGTCCAGATCAGGGGCTGCTGGAGCTGAGCTTGGCATGGAAGCAAGGGATGGTCAGGTGCACTTCCCTCCCTAGAAGATTATGTTGATTTGGGGACACATAGCTTTGTTACAGGCTGCTGTGCCATCTCTGTAGCCCAGAGCTATGTCTGGTCCATGCACATGGGGAGAATAATCTTTTCCGCAGCAGACCCAGCCTTCTAGGGCTCTTGCTGTGTAGTCCATGAAGTGGACTGTTTCTCTTTTCATCTGAATGGGTCACTGGGGTTCTTGGATGATAGAGGAAGTGGGGAGAAAAGGGCCCAAGGACATGAAACTGGACATCTCGGTGATCTGGCTGATAACATTGTGTAACAGCTTATACACACTTTATGCTGATGGCTGCCAGAACTGTATGTGCAGTTCAGAGCTCTCTCTCCTGGGTTTTGTAATTGTACATACAGTCATGTCTAGGATGGCTCTGTGTGGATGTCTCACAGAAGTCACAGTGTCAACATGCCCTGAACCAAGCTCGTCATCTCCACCTCACCCTGCCCCATCTGCTACTCAGCTCATATTTTTTTCTTGGTAATATAAGAAATGGAGGGGTCATTACTGACTCCTCATTCTCTAGCACCTCAACTTCATTTTACTAAACTGCAAATCAGACTGTATCACACCTCTGCACTGAGCTATTCTGGAACTTTCATTGAGCCTTCTGAGACATATTCCAAGCACCTTAACATTTCATGCAAATTCCTGTGACCTGGCCCTCACCTGTCTCTCTCACTCCGTCTATGACCATTGCCCCTCTGTGCAATTGCCTGTACTCCCTTTGCTTGAGTTCCCATCTACTCCCAACCTGCTGGCTCCTACTTCCCTTGAAATACTCAGCTCAGGGACCACACCTCTGTGGATACTTCCTGAACTCCTGTCTGTGTTAGTGCCCCTTCCATGTGCCACCACTGCCACATACCTCTGCACACTGTGGGTCATTGGCAGGATGCATGATCAGTTCATTTCTGAGTCCTCAGACCCCAACACTGTGCTGGACACCAGATGTATCTCAACAAATTTAAGTGAATGAAGCAAACTATCCCTATCCTTGGGAACAGACCAAGGTCTGTAGTGGAAGGAATACCCAAGATCACACAGTAGGCTGGTGAGGCGCCTGAGCTATGCCTTGCATCATAAGCCTAAGCTCAGGGCTCCATACCCTGTAGGACGGCTTTGTTTTGTTGACTCACAGCATAAAAGGGAGTGGAAGTACCTGGTAAAAGTACTTAATCAGGTGGCTGTTCTTGAGTTTTCCAAGCTTCTACTGCTATAAAATTGAGGAAGAAGTGAGTTGGAATTTACTGTGGTCCTTACCTTAAGTTTCTTCTCTCAACTTCCAATTAAAAATAACAAACCTCTAGTGTGGAGACCTAGAATTCTGTTTCCTGGCCAAATAAATCCTGTCATATTTCTGGGACTGATTTCACAACTAATTAAGGATTTATTATAGCTGCCCTCCTCCCACACACCCCTCTTGTGCTGATAGGACTGGCCACGGGAGAAAGAAAGTGAGAAATTGTCTAAAAATAAAGCAAATCTGTAAGACCATCCTTAAGAAAGCTGTAGGCATCCCTTTGGACTTGAGTTGGAACAGATGGAATGTGGAGACAGAAGCTTCTGAGTGATGCAGGGGAAGCAGTGCTCCTTCAACTATTCTTTCCCAAAGCCATCTGGCTTCTCCATTAGCTCCAAGCTCCCATCATCAAGGGTCACAGGCCCCCACCTGACAGGAAAGAGACAATCTGATGAGTTGTCACATCTCTGCAGGCTCCACCACCTCATCAGCTAAGGCCAAATCTCCATACGGGTGGAGAGGGTTCAAGCTGGCCTATGGTAATTGATGTCAAGATTGAGCTTCTGTCTTAGTTTGGGCTGCCACAGTGAAGTGCTATAGACTGCGTAGTTTAAACAACAGAAATTTATTTCTCACAGCTCTGAAGGCTGGAAGTCTGAGATCCGGGTGCCGGCATGGCTGGGTTCTGATGAGGGCTCTCTTCCAGGCTTGTAGGTGGTTGCCCATCTTCTCACTGCGTCTTCCCATGGCAGAGAGCAAGGGAGACAGCATGCCCTCTGGTGTCTTTTCAAAAGGCACTAAGCCCATCATGAGGTTCCCACCCTTACGACCTCCTCTAACTTTAATTACTTCTGTAAAGGCCCTATGTCCAAATACAGTCATACTTGCAGTTAGGGCTTCAATGTAGGAATTTTAGGGGAACACAATTCTGTCTATAGCAGGTTCCTTCTGGAGGTGGGGGTACTGACTGAGAAGGGCACAGGAGACTTATTGAGTACTGGGATGTTCTCTATCTTACTCTGGGGGCATATACCATGTGAAAAGCTCAAGATTCATGCTGTTCCTTGTATATAAATTATAGCTTGATTAAAGCAAAACCATGAGAGGAAAAAGCCATGAGTTACATTCCAAATAAATTGATTCATGATCAGTGTGTCCTGTAGACTTTTGAAGATCGACGAATGTCAAAAAAAACTGAATGTATATTTTAATTTTTGCTGATGCTGAGAGGCCTTATTGCTGACAAAGGCAAATATTTGTTAATAATCATATTGTTTAGTGATTAGAACGCAATATATTAAGCATTTTGCCTCCTAACTTGTTATTTTTTTGTGTTACTGCTTGAGGTACATTTTGGGAAATCTGGTTTAGAGTTGACATGTAATACATAATTTCCATTTAAACACCCTCCTTATCTCACACATTTCTTGTGTGAACTAGAATTCCATAATATATATAAAGAGGCCAGTCTTGGGCTGGCATGTGGTAGGTGCCCAATAAATAACAGTGTTAATTTGTAACAGAAACCCACAGGCAGATGTGGGACCTGGGGGCTGGCGGGGAAGTGGGGCATGGTTAGAGAGGAGAGAGGGTAGAGCAGGATGTGGCTGGGGCCCAGTTAGTCATGCGGGGACCCTAAGTCCAGAGCAGACCAGATGCGAGGTTGACACCAAGTGCCCTCTTCTCTCTGGTGGCTGATTCTGGAAACTGGGGCCAGGGCTGAGATCATTCAGGACCTAGATACCAAGCCTTAGGGAAGTGCTGGTGTGGGGCCGGCTGTCTAGGTACAGGATAGAGGGACGAGGACTGGCCACAGGTGTGAGCTGTCAGCCTTCATGAAGCAGCTTCCCCAGTTGGGTGGCTTAGTCATTTCTTCATTTCTTCTTTATTTTGCATATTTATTGGATGCCTGGGGTAGCTAGGTACCATTCTTATGATTATATGTGAGTGATATCCAGAGAGGATAACACTATTTGCCCCCAGCTTTGAGTACTACTTACAAATATAACACTATGGAACAATTCTGTGCCCCAGGTCCTGTGCCAAGTGTTCCTCTCATTTCATCCCCATCACAGCCTTGTGGAGTAGATGCTGTTATAGCCTCATTCACAGATGAGGAAGCCAAAGGACAGAGAATGTCAACTACTTCCTCACACAGTCAGGTGGTGGAACCCCGAGAGTTCAACTGCAGAGTGTGCACTTGTAAGAACTACACTTTGTTGCCTCCATCTATATGACACGCAGTGATTGTAGGAAAAAAGTGCATAGCCAGAAAGTAAATTACATGAAATTCTGATATATAGCAGTGGTGTCTGTTAGCATTATAAGTTGAGATTTGTAAGAATTTTCCCATATAAATATGTGATTTAATTAAGAATGCACCTAGGCGTACATAATTCTATAAGTCTTTGATTTTTATTGAATAAAACGGGCAGAGCACTTTGCCATTTTATTTGCTAAATAATATTCCATTTAGAGTCATGTCAAAAATGTGCTGATTCCATCTGCCATTTACTTAGCTCTGCTCTGAGACTGGCTGAAAGAGACAGGGCTGGGCTGTTAGATGCATCTCTGTTCTGTCCAGACCTAGGGGAGGAACACAATCATGGTTCCTAGGGTTTTCTCTCCTCAAGGGAAGATGATATGATTTCCAGAGAAATTTTTTTTTAAAGATTTTATTTATTTATTTGACAGAGATAGAGACAGCCAGCGAGAGAGGGAACACAAGCAGGGGGAGTGGGAGAGGAAGAAGCAGACTCATAGCAGAGGAGCCCGATGTGGGGCTCGATCCCAGATCGCCGGGATCACGCCCTGAGCCAAAGGCAGACACTCAACCGCTGTGCCACCCAGGCACCCCTCCAGAGAAAATTTACCATCACCTGGGAGTTTGTGAGAAACACACATTCTCAGGCCTCAGCTGAAATTCAAAAGTCGTGGGTTGGGGCCAGAAGCCTGTGTTCTCTCAGTTCTCTGAGTGATGCTGAGGGTGCAAAGTTAAGAACCACTGATGAGGGGAAATGATTGTTTGCTGTTCTCAGCTCTGACCTGAGCAGGGCAGGGAAAGGAAAGGTTACACCACTGCGTGAAGAGACAAGCTTTGGGTGGCCCCTTTGAGATGCTGTGTGAGCAGGTGAAGATGACTCATTCACTAGGGAGACCTGGGTGGGAACAGGGAGGTGCCTCATGAGTTACAGCCACCTTCCAAACTTCTAGAACAGGAGCAGCTGAGAACTGAGGCCCTGGGCTAGCTCTGGGAGGAGTGCCAGGAGAATGGGCATGGAGTCCTGTTCATAATAGTAATGTTTGGATCTGAGAGGACAGTAGCCACTATTGTCATAGTGGCAGACACCTGGGGTATGCAGACCTGTCTCGGAAGGCTTAATGCACATCTGTCCTTGCACCCTAGGGTTTCCTAGGGTGTAGCTCCTGAGTCATAGCAGAATCCCCTGAGCCACCAGCTAAACATGTGGGTTTCTGGGTTTCTGGATCTCCAATTTTATTAGGCAGCAAAATAATGGAAAGGTCTATAAAACCAGATGGATGGGCTATACCCCTTGAGTTTGTTATTCAGGTCTGGACCCAGTGGTGCTGCTGGGCAGGGGCTGCACTTGAAGGACCACCGCTTAGGATGCTTTCAGTTACAAGAAAAGGGAATCCAGGGCCAAACAAGCTTAGAGTAAAGAGGATTTGTGATCCTTATGAGGAAAGAGGCTCAGATAGGGCAGGGTCAAGGTTGAGTGAGCCTCCAGGTCATCAGGGACCCAGTTCTTATTTATCTCTCCATTCTTGCTGCTTGTGGTCTCAGCGTCATGGTAGCAGTATGGCTGCCTCTGCTTCAGACATCACATCCTTACCCAACAAAGTGCAGTGGGGGAGAGAGTACTGCTGTCGCAGTATGGTATGCCTGAAGCCTCGGATTCCCCCTGGTTGAAACTGATAAGGTCTTATGCCCCACTTTGAACTAATGACTGAGGCAAACAGGAGACAACCCAGGAGTTGTATGTGGGAGAGGTGGATACCCAATGGAACTCTGGGTGCTATTGGGGAGAGTGAAGAGGAACAGACGCTGGCAGGGTGAGCAACTTGTCCTAATCTGCTAGCACCTTCTTGGTTTTAGCACTGAAAGTCCTGCATTCTGGGAATGTCCTCTGTCCCAGGCAAACCTGGATGTTTGATCACCCTGGATGCTGGGTTGGCCAGTGGCAATGTCTCCCAGTGGGGCAGCACCTGAACCTAAGAGTCCCAATCTGCAGAGGAACTGCATTTTGATGGCTCTCAGGCACACCTGAGAGAGTTTGAGATTTGTACTCTTCCTTCTTCCTTTCACTTCTTCCTTTCCTGGTATTAACATACAAGGCTCAAGTTCATTTATTAACCACCAGCCCAGGCTGTATGCAGACATGTTTGCAGCTGGACCATGAGTCCTTTTTCATAAAAGTGGACATTGCAAAACTCCACTGAAACAGAACCTAACCAGACTTAAGGACTGGAATATGTGTTTATAGCAGGGTGATATGGAGAGGAAGGAGAAGGGGATGTGGAGACAGGCAGATCTGTGTTGGAATCCCAATGGTGATACACTGGGTTACTTCCTTAGCCCCCATGAGCTTGGTAACACATCCAAAAATGTGGGCTAATGATCCTCAACAAGGCAAATGTGAGGATGCAATGAGGTTGGAGATGAAGGCCCAGATACAGTCAGGAACCTGGTAAATCCTCACCTACTCAGGGCCTTGGCCTGATGCTTGACCAGACCTCTCTAAGTGTGGGCTGGCTTATTGGCCCTGGTGAAGTGTATTTAAGATGATGCAGGAAAGAAAATATTTATTTGTATAAATATTCATCCATGTATTACTGAGGGTGACTGTGAGTGGATGCAAAATGTAAGTTCTACTTCATTAAGAACTTTTAACATTAATGATTTTCTTTCTTCCTCACACTAAAGCCAAAAATTAAGTCTATTCCACTTGTCAGAGGGCTCCTCACTGTAATGGGCATTAATGATGCCCACTGTGAGCCGCAGTCCAGAATAAATGAAAACTAGTAGGTGGGAGGATGGTGGAGGCAAGGGAAGCCCTGTTGGGGGCAGCTGCTCATGTGGAGGTGGGAGGAGGCTCCAGAAATATTCCTAGCTCTGAAAATCTGCTTTCCTCCTGCATCAGTGAGGTCTGGACCCTCTCTATCCAACAGGCTAACATGGGTATATCTGGACTCTTATGATGGTGAATGGTCAGGCTTTCCAGGGCAGGACTGCCCCAGCACGGGAGCACATTTAGAAGATAGAGCTAAAAGCCAACCAATACTCTCACTTCTCAAATGTGCCATTTTGCCTAAATTCACAGTATAGTATTATGATTTGTGTTAGCCAGCTTCATGTTTCAGGGAGAACCCCGTTACCAAAGAAAACCATTCTGGATATAAAATGCCATTTATTTGGGGAATCCTAAAAGGAAGTTAGTTGTTCTAGGGACGCTGACCAAGGCACACTACTAGAGTTTCATTCTTCTGTCAGGAGATTTTGTGTTCCGTTCAGATAAGGACAGGAGGTGACAGAATTCTAAGATGATCCCTGATGGGTCATGCCCATGTAGAAGTCCTTCCTTTCGACTGTGGGTGGGACCTGTGGCTATGGTTTCACTCCCATTTTCAGATTATACTGTAAAGCAAAAGTGAAGGTATTTCACAGATGTAATCAAAAGGAAGATTACTTCAGGTGGGCCTGGCTCAGTCAGGTGAGTCCTTCAAAAGAGGGTCAGAGATAGAAGGGGCAGCACTCTCCTATTGTTCTTGAAGAAACAAGCTGCTGTGTGTGGAGTGGGGCACGTGGCAGGGAATGGCAGAGCTTCTAGGACCCAATGGCCTCAGTCCCATAGCAGCAAGGAACAGAATTCTGCCAGTGAGCTGGAAGAAGACCCTGAGCCTCAGGTGGCTTGATTGCAATGCCTTGATTGCAGCTTTGTGAAGCCTTGAGCAGAGGACCCACCTAATCCATGCCTCAACTCAGGAACCACAGAAACTGTGAGATATTAAATTTGTGTTGTTTTAAGCCACCTAGTTTGTGCACCATCGAGAATTCTTACAGGACAAGAGAAGTGACCCTAAGCCATCAGAACATAATAATAGCTATCATTTATTGACCTTCCACTCTATGGCAGGCACTTTTATCCATTATCTCATTTAATCTTTGAAACAGTTCATGGAGTTAAGGCGGCCTCCTGGGAAAATCCTCTATCTATGACTTAGATTTCCTGACACTATATGGTGGTTTTTCTTTCTCCCGGGAATCAGATGGAATTAACAGTTAGTAACTCTTGCCTACTGTGCTTAAGTTCCTTCTAGAGATGGAAAAGAAGTTGTGCTTGGGTGGCAGATGTACCTGCCTTCAAATTCCATATTTGCCATTTATAAGCCAGGTGACACAGGGTGGATCATATGACCATCTAGAAAGTGTTTCCCAATCTAACAATGAATGGAGTTTGTACAAAGGGTACGATCTATTTTTCAGCCAGACCCACTGTGTGCAGGTCCCTTTATTAGAAACATTCATAGAATTCTCTCATTTACTCCTGACAATAACTTCATGAGCTGGATAAAGTAGTCCTGATTTTCTGGATGAGAAAATGGTCTAACTAGCCCAATGTGAGCCGCTGGTGAGTGATGGAGCTTGAATGGAGACAGGTCTGGGGGATTTTTCAGAGAAGTCTTCCTGAGGCCCTTTGCATCATTTTGCCCTAATGTCAGGGTTTCCTGAGTGCCCAGCCTCCCATCTCCATGGATTATCCTAACCCATCCATGGTTGAAGGGGCTGAGCTGTCATCTTCAATATCATTCTGAAATGTCAAGAGAAAGCCCTGTGCCCAATGTTTTCACATATTCTCCATACCCCTCTTCCCCGATTGCTGCCTCTTGCAGGAGTGAATCCTAGTCATGATAGGGCAATCGGATGATGTCTATTCTTGGAGCTTATTCTTGGACCTGAGATTTAAGAGGGGCACAGCCATTGTGGCAGGAAGTCTTGCCCACTCCTGGGGTGAGGGGAGGTTTTTCCCACAGGGTTGCAGGATGGTATTGGTGTGTGTTGTGAAGTGCTGCCTGCCAGCTCAAAGCTTTGCTTCATTGCCAGGATCCTAGCCCACTTTTGAGAGTCGAGCTGTTTCTGTGCACTTTGCTCTGTCTGCTTATTTCCCCACTGACCCCCCCCCCCTTAGGATTTAGCATCCTCTCAAGCATCCAGCCACTCCCAGCTCTGCTTTGGAAAACCAAGCCCAGCTTGATGTGAAAGGAGGATGGAATCTCTCTCATGGATGGGGGTGCCAGTGCCAGGAATACTGGAGCCTGAGACCCCAGACAAGGGAGGCCAGGCACCTTTCATGGTTGGTTCAGTAGCCCTTGCATCTGGGATATTCTTCCAGAGAAAACTTTGGAGTCTGAGTGCTGTTGTTGTTGTTGTTATTGTTTTTCTCACAGAGAGATTTGATTACCTCCTTGCAGTGCAATCAGTGATGTGGTTATTTTACACTAGACCCAAGAGCCCTAAGTTTTGATGGGAAAGTAAACTCCAGTTGCTTTGTGTTCAGAGCTGAGGGCTCAGGCAGGGCTAGTCATACATTCCTAGGAAAGGGGCATTTTTCTTCATTAAGTTGTGATTTAGGAAACATATCTGCCAGCATCTTAACATCTGGGGGCAGTACCTACTGATGCCAGTTAGAACCTCCTATCATCCCTGTCCTGGTCCTTTTCTCCTGCTGGCTTGTGTGTATAAAGGGAGCATACTTCTTAATGAGGTCCTGAATGTATCCCTGTTGGCTGGTAGACAGAGTACAGTCTCCAGGGCTTGACCTGGTCTTGCTTACTTCTGTCCAATGTACACATATGCAACTCACAGGTCCACTCACACAGAGAGACACATACATACACTCATACAGAAAGATGACAACACACACAGACACACATGCGTTTGCAAACATGCACAGACACACAGTCACACACACCTACACATTCACACACATGCCATTTGTTCATACCTACAGTGGACCTATGCATTGAACCTCTCTGCCACACCATGCAGGGCCATACCTCCAGACATTTGTCCATGCTATTTCGACAGACTGGAATGCCTTTCCTGCCCTCATTCTGCTTAGGTAACTTCTATACTTCCTCCATGACTTAGCTGATGTGTGACTTCTTGTGAGGAATTGACCTTGGCCTGGGTCTACAATGTCAGGCTTGGCTGGTCATCCCTTTTCTGGACTCAAGCTACCCTTGTGCTTCTCTCTGTTATGATCCCTTCATTACCCTCCCCAGTTGCCCCGTGGGTTCCTTGAGGCAAAGGCTGACTTCTCCATCCTCCTGTAGTTCAGGTGTGGTCTGGTCCTGCGTGAGTGTTTACTGCATTGACTTAAACTTGCTGACTGCTTCTCTGAATGTCCCATGTCTTTCCTAGCTGCTACATCTTTGCATATGCTGTGCCTTTCCCTTCCCTGTCCCCTTCAGCAGACTGACTCTTGCTCATCTACGAAGATCCAACTTTGGTGTCACCTCCTTTGTCTGGGTCAACTGTGCCACTCTGCTCTGTGCCTCCACCAACCCCCATGCTCACCTGTCTTTGTTTGCATCATTGCATACTGTAATTGTCTCTGCCACACTGGAAGCTCCTCAAGAGCAGTTCTTCAGAGCAGAGTATAGAAGGATACTCATCTTTTTTTTAAGATTATTAATTTATCTGAGAGAGAGAGAGATAGTGAGAGAGAGAGAGAGACAGAGCACAAACAGGGGGAGCGGGAGAGGGAGGAGCAGACTCCCCACTGAGCAGGAAGCCCAATACGGGCTGGATCCCAGGACCCTGGGATCATGACCTGAGCCCACGGAAGAGGCTTAACTGACTGAACCACCGAGATGTCCCGAGGATGCTCATCATTGTATATCCAGCTATGGTGAGCTGCCCTTGATAGGCTGCTATAGGGAAGGGATAAGCTCAGGAAAGATTGGTTGGTCTTTTCAGCAAGTGAGGGGGAATGTAGAGAGGCCATAAATTCTTGGGCTTTCTGGGTTTGCAAATAAAACTATTGCTCATTTTCAGGCTCTCCAGTCAGGAACATGTTCTCAAAGTAAGCTACCGCCTTGTTAACATTTCTACAGTCATTAAGGAGGCACTTAGCCAGACAAAGGACTCTAGAATGATTAAGAGAGCGTGGTTTCACAGAAGCCCGATACTTCACTTACAAAGTCTGGAACACAAGGCATGCCTCAGGAAAAAAATAAGTTCGTGGGTATGGTTATTGGTAACCCATATGAAAGTAACCAGAGTGAAATACACAGAAAATCTACATGCTTTGAAAGAGCTTTATTGGCAAAAGTAAGGCCAACCTGGCCTACAAGAGGTGGAGGTTTTTCAAGATGTAAAGGACCTCTGGGTTCTCAGCTTCCTGCAGGCAGGTAGCAGGCTGAGATGCAGTTCAGGGATGTAATGGGGAAATCTTCTCCCAAGCCCTAAACACGTTATACCATGGAGGATAACGGAAAAGGAAGGACCTTCCCAGTGTGGATCCAAGAGTTGTAAAAAATAATGAAAGGAGATCTATTCCCAGGGAGCAAATCCAGGGCCTAATCAAAAGACAGTCCCTACTAGCAGGGTCGAAGCCCTGCCATTATTTCCCTAGTAGTATTTCAAATTTCTGTGGACCTGTTGTAGTCCTTGGTCTCTGGAGGAAGAGAAGACATGTAGATGTGATGTAGTCACGAGATCCTGGACCTGCAGCCTGATATTATGATTGGGGGAGGCTTTTGGGGTGTCTTGGAATAGGCAAAGGAATTGATAAGGCAGACTGTGACAGTTTCAGTTATTATTCAGCAAATGTTTACTCCTCTCCCTCTCCTGCTAGAGACAGAATATATTTTCCAGCTCTGTGGGTGTATGTTGAGCTTGGCCATGGGGCTAGCATTAATCAATGGCATGTTAGCTGATGAAAAAGGAGCAAAGGTGTGAAATGTGCTTGTGGTGTTGGGTTTGTCTTTTTGTCATTTCCATGCCAGGAGCTTCCACTTGGTAGCTCCTGTGCCTTCTTGGAGCAGACCTGAGCCCAACCCACATGGAGAAGTCAAACCCAACCAAACCCATCCCATCAGCCACTTATCGCAACTAACCAGCAGATATGTGAGCAATGATGGAGTATTATTTTGGAGTGGTTTGTTATTCAGGAATAGTTAACTGATATACCTCCTTCCATGTGAGCATAGGTGATAAAGAATAGCCAGGGCACTGGCCTATTTTCTTGGCTGAGTGGGAACAATAACTGGAGAGACCCACAAAGTAAGATCCCAGAGAGAACTAAAGCCCTTGTGCCTGGAACAATCCTCTTTCTCTTTTGGATTTTCACATGACTTCTCAAGGCTCCAGTCTGAGACCCTAGAAGCTGTTCAGAGAGAATGAGGAAGGAAAAGGATGATGGGGTCATGGGTTCACATACATATCCTAATAGGACCATTTTCCTTAAATGAAGATGGAATGTGACTTGTTTTTTTCAATTATAGGGTTAATAAACATTCTCCTCTCTTGATCAACTTTCTCAACTACAGGCGATGCTGTTTACTGTAAACTGCCTCATGCAGTCTCTATGGACTGGCCCCATTACAGTACCATTAAAGCTGTAATCAGACAGTTATTGCCAGTGGTAGTTTTGAGCTACTGAAGGGAGATTTAATTTATTAAAAAAAAATCACATGCGTATGCAACAGATTTATTGGACCTCAACAAATGTTCTTTTAACAAAAATTATAATTTTAAATACTCCTTAAAAAGGGGCCTCATTAAATCTTATGCCAGTCTAAGTATTTAAACAAAATTCAAGTTAAGTGAATCTATTGTCTTCTGTTTTCTTATATAATTAATCAGATGAAAGCCTATCTTTAAAATGGAATTAGCAATTGCCTCCGAAAATACTTATTCTTCATTCTTTTTTCTGATCTATCTGTCCCTGTTTGCCTGTGGCTCCTCTGATGAGATCCTTTTGCGGCCATGAAAGAGCTTGCTCAGATAAAACTTAGTTTTTAGGGGAGGCTTTTTACCTTACCACGGATCACACTGCAGTGTAATTTGTTCTCACGTGTGTGCTCCACTAGGCTTGAGGAATGATGTGCTGCCTCAGATGCTGCTTAGGCAGACGGTCACTCAGCGCATAGAACTGAATCACAGCAATGAATCTCCGAGGGCCTTCACTGAAAGAGAGCCCCTGATGAAGGATTCCAACAAAATGGTACAAATTCAAGCACAGTTATTACTGATTCCCATTTGCCCGAACGCAGATGATCATTAGGGTAAAACACACACGTGACAAGCCTTGGCCATGGACATGCAAGCAGAGCCCTCTGCGTGGCTATTACTTGGGTATCTCTTGGCTTACTTCAACCGTTGTGGTGAAGATGTGGACCTGTGGATGGAAAGACCATGTTGGGCTACCACCTCAGGGCAGGATGTGCTGTAAGAACGTGTTTCTCCTGTGCCCCAAATGCCCTCACAACATCCACTGGCCTGCTCACCTTTCCACCCTCTACTGTCCATCTCAGGTCCCCATGCTTACCTGAGGTGGTTCCCAACTACCTTAGCCCTCTGACCTCATCCTTCCTTGAATCCTTACAGAACTCAAGTTAGGTCTTGATTGAACACTGTTTTAAAAGTCATTTAAATGCTTGCTTTATATCCACCTTCCTTCTTCTGATTCAAATAGACTCTGACAACTGTTTCTGGGAGTTTCCCTGTATCTTCTGTCAGTTGTCTGGGGAAGTGGGATAAGCATGGGCCCTGGGGTTGGACAAGAGGCATTTGCCCCAGCTCTGCCACCTACCTGCTCTCCATAGCTGCTAAGTCCCTGGCAGCTGGGACATGATGGGAAGGCTCTGGGTTTGATGGATGGAGAATCCTGGGTCTGGAGCAGCCCAGACAAGGTGAGGTTGCCCAAATGCTGGCCCTGCAGGAGCCCCAAGATCTAGGTGATGTGGCTCGTGAATGAGTATTTCTGTGTGCACTGAGGCTGGTATGCAAGGAAGGTTGCAGTAGAGCTGTGCCCCACCGAATAGAGCACTCTCTGTGAGCTGCCAGCCCATCCACCCACTGAATCTTTATATCAGGTGGCTCTTTGGGAGTAAACCAACAGGGTGAGGGTGGGGTGGGGTGCAATAAGCAAAAAGTCCCCCAAATTTGTAGGAGCCTGACTCCATCTTCCCTGGCCCAATGCTGTTGTGGTGACTGGGTGAGGCTCCACTAAGGACTTCTCAGGGCCCCAGTGGCCTCTTCTAGAAGGTGGCTGTGATTGACACAATGGCTATACCGCCTTCCCTGCCACAGACTAGGATGCAAGATGGTGCCTTATTTCAGGGTTGAACTGGCCTTCTCAGCAGAGCTCTCAGACATGAAGAGCCTCTGGCATTCATGGTGTCTGTGCCTGGGGGCCTAGAGGGGACATAGTTTGAAAGTGGGAAAGGTGGGAGAGTATATAAAAGGTAAGAAGAGGCCTTGCATTATAATTCAATGCACTAACTCCACAATGAGAAGCTCTGTGTGTTTGGGGCAAGTGACTTTGTCACTTAAGTGTCACTTAAGTTAAGAAAGTGACTTTGTCTTCCTATTGCTTTAGGTTAGAACTAAGAACTCAGGGCCTATCTGGGGCCTGGCAGGTGTATGAAAAAGTGGGTAGTACTGCCTGGGAAAGCTACCCTGGCTGCAAGGTCCTTAGCTCTGGCTGCCATTGCACCCTCAAATGTGGGCTTAGGAGGACCTTATAGTCAGTGTTTGGAAAAAAATTGAAAATCAGGATTTTAGTGTGAAATTCAAATTTTAAAAGTTGACAACTGCCAATTGGATTTGATTTTTGGTCTACTAGTGTGTTCTGTACAGACTGCTGCTCTTGGGGAGGGTGTGTGTGTGTGAGAGAGAGGGAGATACAGAGAGAGAGAAAGAGAGAGAGGTTTTTACTCATACCCAAAAGAATAAAGAGGAATTGAGGCCTATCTCAAACTGGCCTTGGTAGAGGGAGCCTAAAGATTGGGCTTGAGTGCTGAGCTCCACCCTGACCTCTCCAGCCAGAGTCCCTAGCGTGTATATCAGACTTGGGGAGAGTGGACAGCTGGGGAAGGAGGTGGGGCTCTATGGGCAGGGACTGTAGTTTCCCCAAGTGTGGGTAAGTGGTTGATGATTTGCATTCTAAAAAGAAGCAGAGGCCTGTAGGGCTTCCTTTTGGGGTACTTTTCCCTTAGACAAGAGGACAGGAGTCAGTGAGAAACTTCTCCCATCCCCAGCTTTCCTAAAGGAGGTGATCTTAAAAGAGATGGACAATCAGACCTGGGAGTATAAGATCCATCTCAAGGGTTGTTGTGAGGAATAAGTGTGATGACGCTGGTGAGAGTGTCCCCCTTGGTCCTCCTGCTAGGTCATGCAGCAAGCTCTGGGTGGGGGCTGGGGTATAGAGTGGCCCTCCAGCATCTCCCCCTCTAGGCTCTGTTTGGAGAGGATGGTCTCCTGCTGCACACTCAGCCTGGGAATGGAGCACCATCAAGCTGACCTCGCTGTATGGGAGTGGTCACCCCCTCAGGGATTTCTGGTTTTCCATAAGACATGCAGCTGCAGGGTGTACAGCACAGTCAGCCAGTGTCATTTTGGGACTAGAGGACATGAGTAGGACAGGGAGGAGCATGAGCATGGGTGTCTGCAGCTTCTGGCATGAGCGGCCACTGTCTCAGCATGGGCAGCTCACTGACAATGTGACGAGACCGTCTCAGCCTGCCACCCACAGCTGCCTGTCCATTCATCATATCCATCCCATGTAGGTCATGACAGCCTGTCACCACTACTTTGCACCCCTGCCCTTTCCAGCCAGGGAAAGAGCACATCTTGGGGGCAGGGTGGTCAAGAGTGTGGATTCCAGGGTCACATAGACCTGTCTTGTTCTTACTAGCAGTGTGACCTTGGGCAAGTTACCAAATCCGTCTGGGTCTCGGTTTCCTCATACAGTAACTCTAGCCTCCCAGGGTCAGGTGGGTGAGCTGAGATCATGCATGTAGAGTGCAGACTCCAAGAAAGTATTTGTGGGAAGTCAGCTGTTGTCATTGGTGCCACCATTGCCCTGCCGGTGATTATTCCCTCCCAAGTCACCCTCTCTGGGTGGCACAGTGATCTGCCTCCTGGATCTGCCCCTTTTTCCTTTGCACACAATTGTCCAGGAAACACTTATAGGGACAGCTGGAGAACCACCCCAAACACCCCAAACCACCATCAGGTAGAGCACCCTTCACATCAGAGGAGGTGAGTGTGGCTGATGGCTGAGGTCTTCTTGGAGGAGCGATGCGGATTTCTTGGTTGGTCACTTAAGTTCCCGGCAGTGCGTGTGGGTCCCTTACCCTTTGTAAACCTGGGCTGGGCCCTGCCCACTGAGCCTGCAGGGCCCTGGGTTCATGCTGGGTCACAGCAGTGAAGCCTATGAGCATTGTCCCCCAGCATCTGCCAACCTCAGCAGATAGTGGGTGGGGGCAAAAGGGCCACACTGCTGCACATTGGCTGTGAGGTGCTTATATTCCCTTTCATGAGTTCAGCTACAAACTTGCCAACCAGAGAGTGTTTACCACTTAATTTTCTCCTTAACATTTACATTCATTTTAAAATAGGGAGACTGATGGGGACTTTGGGTACTGCCCTCCCTCTGCTGCAAGGGATCTAATTATTGCCAAAGAGGAAGGCTGGTTACCAAGTGCATGGGAAGACTTCACTGGATTCAAGCAAGGCCTGTTGCCAGAGTCTCCTTGGGTCCCCAGAGTGAGGCCACTGTCTACCCAATGAAGAGAGAGTATTGGCTTAGAGGTTGTGTGGGTGTGGGACTCCCACCCCCTCCTGCCCTGCCTCTCTGTTGGCCAGATCTGACCTTTCCTCTCCTAGCACAAATTAGTGCTGCAGTCTGGTAGAGCAGTCCAGGATATACCACTAGCCTCTGTGGCCTGAGCCAAAGGTTTGTCACTAATGATGAGAATTGTAGGCTGCAGAGGCACAAAGGGTAATCATGGTTAAGTTAGTGGACAAGATATTTTTGGTCAAGTGAGATCTCACAGTGGTTTTCAATTATTCTTCTTCTGCTCCCCTTCCTTCCACCTAGCTCAATCCTGGTTGTATTCATCAGGCTCTCCAGAGAAACAGAATCAATAGAAGATATATATATATGAAGACCTCAGCCATCAGCCACACTCATATATATATATATGGAGAAAGAGAGAGAGAGAGAGAGAGAGATTGATTTATTCTAGGAATGGACTCACACAGTAATAGAGAACCAGGAGAATGTGGTATAATTTTGTCCAAGTCCAAAGGCCTGCGAACCAGGAGCTCTGATGTCTGAGCTAATCCTCCAGCTCCAGCTCCAGGAGAGAGAGAGAGACAGAAAGAGAGAGAGAGAGACTCCCATCCTCCATTTTTTTGTTCTACTTGGGCCCCCAGTGGATTCTAAGACGCCTGCCTACATTGGTGAGGGTGGATCTCTTTACTCAGTCTACTGAATCAAATGTTAGTCCCTTCCAGTAACGCCGTCACAGACATACCCAGAAATAATTACTCTCTGGATATCCTTTAGCTCAGTCAAGCTGACACATAAAATTAACTATCATACTAGGGCTACCTCCTTTGAGAAGGCTTCTTGATCTCCATGCCAGTTCTGTGCTCTGAAGTCATCTTGTGCTGTTCTCCATCAGGGTGCGATCACCCCTGGGGAAATGTCAGCTTATGGACCTGTCTCAGGCTTCAGACTGTCATCCCCCCAGGTCAGGGCCTTGTCCTGGTCACTCTGTACCATCAGTGCTTATCCTCGGGACTGGCACAAAGTGTGTGGGAGCGGCTGTCTGCCCAGCTGCTGACCCTGCCTGGTGGTGGGGCAAGTCTGATGCCATGTCCTTCCTTTTCATGGGTTAACCATCTACCCACTTAGTTGTTCTACTATTTATTGAGCTCCAATTGTGTGTCAGGCAATAGGTTGAGCACTGAGCATGCAGTCAATAGCTTTCATGAAATCTCCAGTCTAATCAGTTAAAGAACAAAGGAATACATAATTACACAAGTTAAAGAACAAAGGAATATATAATTACAAGCTGAGGTAATTGTTACCACGGAAAAGTAAATGGTCCCCATGAGTCAGAATAATTAAGGGAGAAAATAATTCTAATTTTTTAAATTATAACAAGTGTTGACAAAGATGTAGAGAAATTGGAACCCATACACTGATGGTGGGAATGTAAAATGGAGGCACCTTGGCAAACAATTTGTCTATTCCTCACAAAGCTGAACATAGAGTTACCATATGGCCCCACAATACCACTCCTAGGTATAAACTCAAGGAAAGTGAGAACATACGTCTACACAAAAACTTTTACATAAATGTTCATAGCAGCATTATTCATAATAGCCCAAAAGGGGGAAACAATCCAATTGTCCAACAACTGATGAATGAATAAACAAATATGATACATCCACAAATGGAGTCATTCAGTCACAGAAAAGAATGTTCTATACATGCTACAACATATATGGGTTCATAGATGATCCTTGAAAACATTATGCTAAATGAAAGCAGCCAGACATAAAAGTCTACACATTGTATAATTTCATGTATGTGCAATTTCCAGAATAGGCAAATCCATAGAGAGAGAAAGCACACTAATGGTTGACTGGGGCTGGTGGGCTGGGTAATGGGGAGTGAATGTATAGTTTAACAGGGTGATTTTTAATGTTATTTGACCGACATCTCAATAAAAAATAATAATGAACTGCACACCCACATAGCCACTACCCAGGTCGAGAAATAGAAAGTTGCCAGTAGGTGATGAGATACACGGACAAGGAAATGATGGTCATGAAAGAAGTTTTTTGTACTCAGAGATCCCTGGGAAGAAGAGGCACAGTGCGGCCTGCAGAGCCACATGGAGAAGCACTGGGGCAATCAGAAGACAGAGGTAGTGAGGGGAAAACACGGGCGGGAGGCTTTACTGTGGTTTCTGTGGGAAAGAACAGGTGAGGAGTGTAAGGAGGTTCAGGATTGGGTAGTTTGAGTATCTCAGTTGGCTCTGTGGCACTGGGGCTGACCCCACTTCTGGCATCTGACCCTAAAGTGATTAGGGCAGGTGGATAGTGGCCTGGGGTATGAAAGCCCCACAAAGGAGATGGTTGGAGGGTGGGCTCTGGCTGGCTTGATTGGCATTTGAACGGTGCACTCCACGTGGGTTGTTTGCTGTCTCTAGGAATTAACTGGTGCAGGAAGGAGCAGTCCCTCCAGAGTCAGCAAGGCCTCACACATCAAAACATTAGAAATACACATAATGAAGACATGGGTAATACTAGGGTCAGAGTCCCACTGCCAGCTGTGAATACTGAGAGCTAGGGGCCCCTACGTTAAGTGTTTCACATGCATACAACCACCTAACCACCTGTTTGGTCCCATTACCTGTGCCTGGCACCCCATCTCCAGGCTTCTGGGAGGCGGACGAGGGGGCAGTCCTCAGGAGCATAGAGTGGAGAGGGGCTTCTTAACACTCTCACTGAGCTGCACCCTTACTCATGTGCAGAGGGCTCCAGCGCTGCCAGTGCCTGAGAAGTCTGAGCACTGGTGAATGAGGTTGTGAGCATGGTCAACCATGCAGGAGGAGCACTTATCAGTGATACTGTTTACAGTCACCAATGTGTGGCAATAATAGTCAGCTTTAGTGTTCCACACTCAGTGCATTCTCTCACTGCCGGCAGCAGAGGCCCATGGCTCCCCTGGCAAGCACTCTTTGGTGTGCTGCTGGCTCTTAGGATTCTGAGGCCATTTGGCCTCTATATTGCTGGCTTTGGCCCTGGTGTCTCTGTGGTGGTAGTTCCATTGCTTCCACACCTCTGTTCTCCAGCTACCAAAGCTTGATTGCTGTTGTGTTTTCCCCTCTTTTCCTCAATCACTACAGGTTTATCATCAAAAACCAAAACTCTTCAGTATAGTTTTAATGGAGTTTCAGGAGGGAGCAAAGTTAGATAAATGCATTCAATCCTCTAGAAGAAACCAGAAGACCTGCAGGAATGATTTCTTGTAAATAGCCCCATATCTCTAATTTTTCTCCAGCATGTTCTGGAGCCACAGGACCTACGCCACAAGGAATCCAGTATGTGAAGAGTTTCAATTTGCAGCAATTGATCCACCAGCTAGAACCCTGAATGATGTGCTCACCAGACAACCAGGGGGTGGTGAGGTGGTATACATGGGGCAGGGATCTCTTGGGACTCCAGGTCATGTGTTCAGAGCAGTGTGCGTCTTGGGAGGAGTGATGGTAGTCCCTCCTTACTGGTCCTCAGGGAGTCCTGCCAGACTCTCCTCCCCACCCTTACCCCCTGTTTCCATTCTCTACCATCTGTGAATCAGATCATATTGTTCCCCTGCTTAAAACTCTTCAGTACTCCCTCATGTCACTCAGAATCCAAATATTCCACCACAAACCACATAGCTTTGTGTAATTTGGTCTATGGGGTATGCTTCCCATCCTTCCTTTTACCTCTTTCTCTTCGCTATGCACCAACTTGTTCCTCCCATAGGCCAAGCTCTCTTGCACCTTAGGGCTCCTGCACATGCTGTGCCCTTGACCCGGGGGCTCTGCTGTACTTTCACTTTGGCTGGCACCCCCACCCTCTGGTCACAGGTTGAAGACCTTTCCTGGATACCACCTCCATTCTGGCTCCAGCCCCTGTGTGGGTTGCCTGCTCCACAGGGGGCCAAGCCTGGTCTGTATGGGGGTATCCCAGGCAATATCTGCTCACATAGAAAGGAGGCTACTTTGGGAGTGCATCATCCCCATCTAATGTGAGATATAGTTAACAAGAGTCCACATGTAATGGATTGGCTCAGTCTTCTATAAAGGGATCCAAGAACTGGCCTAGAAATATGTGGCTGCAAAGATTGGGGAATACCCTGGTGAGGGTCCTAGAAAGTCAGTGTGGTGAACAGGCAGGCAAACAATTCTGGGCCAGAACCCAAGCTCTGGTATTTCCTTGTGTGATGGTGATCAAGTCACTTAACTTTTCTAAACCTCAGTTTCCTCACCTATAAAATGGGTATAAAAAGAGTAACTGTCTGTTGTGGCAGGGATTAGGTGCTGAAGCTGGTGAAGGCTCTGTGACTATTTCCAGCACATAGAATGTGGATTCACAAGCAGTCACCGCCCTCCCACCCCAGAGGTTCTGGGAAGGTGCAGTTGATGAACACAAAGCTTGTCAGTAGAAAATGTATGCGAAACACTGATGGGGCTTGAGTGTGTAGGGGGTGCTCTGAATGCTCTGGAGTAGGTGTGCTCAGGATCAAGAGCTGAGTTTTAGTCTCCAGGACTGGTTGGGATGTCCAGAGAAGACCGGCTCAGGCGTAGGTTCAGGCCACTGGTGTACCAAGGTCATTCAATCAGCCCCCCTTGCTGTGACATCAGTGTGTTGAGTGATTGTGACCAGACTTTGCTTCCTCACCTAGACTTGCCTTCAGAGAGAGGCTTCACTCCTATGGCTGCTTAGCAGATAAGGTTCTTACTGTCCATGAGCAGTGGTGCTGGATTTATGCAATCTCCCTGTGGTTTGGTTAGTGTGTGTTAGCTGGGGCTCAATCAGAGCAGCAGAGCCAACTGCTGTCTATTATGCCCTAGGTGGCTGTGGGAGCTGAGCAGCCTGTGGAAGGCCTTTGTCAGTGTGGGATGCTGGAGGCAGTGGGGGAGGGAAGACAGGTGTGAAGGAGGGGGAACCCACGAGGACAGGCTGAAACCTGTGTTGGTTCCCACGGCCTCCAACCTTGACGATGTGGATGTCCTGCCAGAGAAGCTCATGGCCTTAGTCACAGAGCTAAGTCCACATCAGGACTGGAGGAATAATGGGGAGGAGCCACAGCCCAGGCCCAGCCACTCATGCTGACAAGGTGAGTCAGCAAGTTGTTGACAACATGCATGAGCTGCAAAAGCATCTGCACCTCATCTCTGCAAGCCCCCCTCCCCCAGCCCTGTTTCTAAGCATAAGCAACAGTATGGCCACTGTTGTGCTTCTGCCTCCAAATCCAGTGCAGAATACCTCCTGTGGCCCATCCTAACCAGAAGCACAAGGGAAGGGAGTTCTGTGAAGCAAAGGTCAGCCAGCTGAGCTGACTGAATCACTGTGGTTAATGTGAAATGGCCCTTTGGGTGCATATTGCCTGCTGAGGACATGGTATCTGCTCTTACCAAAGTGAGGGGTAGTTGTGAAGTCTGCGTGAAGCACCTGGGGCTGCTCCTCTGTGAGTGCTCTGCTGGACAGCACCCAGCACCCAGTGCCTGCCTACTGGCAGCCTGGAGCCACCACCAGTAACCAGGAGGGCAGAAGAAGGGTCTTGGAGCTGGGATGGGCCAGTGCTACCCTGATTTTCAGAAGGGGGAATATTATGGACTCACTTGTCCCTCTCCAGATTTATATGTTGAAATCCTTAACCCCTGATGTGATGGTGTTAGGAGGTGAGGCCTTTGGCAGGTGCTTCAGTCATGAATGGGATTAGTGACCTCACAAGAGTTCTCTCTTTCTGACATGTGAGGATACAATGAGAAGATGGTCATCTGCATACCAGACACAGTCTGTCAGCACCTTCCTCTGGGAATTCCAGCCTCCAGAACTGTGAGAAATAAATGTTTGCTGTTTAAGCCCCCCAAACCATGGTGCTCTGTGATAGCAGCCTGATCCTACTAAGACAGAAGAAAACAGATACATACACACAGACCAGTAAGCTAAGGTCCATCCTGTGTGAGGCTGCACAGTGAACAACTCAAACATTGGCTCATTTTGAGGGCTCTGGGTACAAAGAAGAAGGTGGGAGGTGAGGGTGGGGAGAGGGGACTGGCAGCCAGCAGAGCAATCAAAGGACCCAACTGTATTTAGCAGACCCATGTTAGGGTGTGCCCAAGAGCTTGACGTAGGAGTGGGTACCTGTGTGCAGCAGCCACTCCAAGCCTTGGAGTCCCCGCCAGGTTGGGTGTAGGGTCTATTCCCTGGGAGATCTGGTGACAGGGTGGTTGGGACAGCAGGAATTGGGGCAGACAAGGGGGTGGCAGGCAGGAAAGTTCCTATGGCACAGAGCCTGCATTCTATGATCTGCAGGGCAGAGAGACAACAGCAGCAGATCCACTCTTGATGCAGTTCGACGGTAAGTGCTGGAGCGGAAGGGGGCTGAGAAAGACTGTATTGCAGGAATCTGCCCTGCTCTGAGCACCCAGGCGAGGGCTCCCTAAAGAAAAGAAAGGTTGAGTGGAGTTCTCAGTGTTGAGTAGGAATTGCCCAGCTGAAAGGGGCAGAGAAGAAATATGTAGTGAGGAAAATGGCACATCTGGAGAATTAAAAATAGCCCAGCATAGCCAGAGTGTAGTCTAGCTCTTTGGAAACATGATAGCAGAGCCATCAGTAAATTCTTACTGTTTGGGGCTGAATCATATCCCCTGCCTGCAAAATCCATATGTTGAAGCCCTAACCATCAGTATCTCAGGATGCGACTGTATATGGAGATAGGGTCTTTTTTTTTTTAATAATATTTTTAAAATTATATTATGTTAGTCACCATACAGTACATCCCTGGTTTTTGATGTAAAGTTCCATGATTCATTAGTTGCGTACAACACCCAGTGCACCATGCAATACGTGCCCTCCTTACTACCCATCACCAGCCTATCCCATTCCCCCACCGCCTCCCCTCTGAAGCCCTCAGTTTGTTTCCCAGAGTCCATAATCTCTCATGCTTCATTCCCTGTTCTGATTACCCCCCTTTCTTTATCCCTTTCTTCTCCTACCAATCTTCCTACTTCTTATGTTCCATAAACGAGTAAAACCATATAATTGTCTTTCTCTGCTTGACTTATTTCACTTAGCACTGGAGGAGATAATGCTAGGAGATAGGGTCTTTAAAAATGTGATTAAGTAAAGTGAGATCACTACAGTAGGTCTTAATCCAATATGAATGGTGTTCTTTTAAAAAGGGGGATTAGGACACATACACACACACACAGAGGTAAGACCTCATAGGCACAGAAAGAAGATAGACACCTATGCACCAAGGAGAGAGGCCTTAGAAGGAACCAGCCCTCACAGCACCTTGATCTTGGACTTCTAAACTCCAGAACGGTGAGGAAATAAATGCCTGTTGTTTGAGTCACCCAGGGGTTCTTTGTTATGACAGGCCTGGCTGACTAATATGCGTACTAGGTGCCAGGTATTGGCCTAAGTCCTTTATACATAGGAACTTATATCTCATTCCAACCTTAGCAAGCAGGTGTCATTGCTCTCCCCCTGTGCTGATGAGGACACTGAGGAGCAGGGGTAAGAACTGAAACCATCCACATCCCAGAGCTTACTGTCTGCATTAATATGACTTCACTGTTGGACATTCAGCACTGACATGACTTTACAACTGCATGACATTCTTGCTCAGGAAGACAAAGTTGCAAATATCTTTATGGTTTGTTTCAGAAACTTCTTAAAAATCCATTTACCTGGGTAATGGACCACTGAACTTTCTCTCGAAAGGGTAAGTAATCTCTTCTAAAAAAATCGATTGGTTGGGCTCATCAACTGACTGCATGTCGAGCATGGTTCCTTGCTGTGTCCACAAATCCTTTTGTGTTGAGAATTTTGCCCAGTGCCAATGAGGGCCCCTAATTGGAAAGATCTACCTTGAACCAGACCATCCGGACCTCATAAATATCCCACATTCGCCTTTTCTCCTCCGACATAAGTCTATGAGGCTTTCGCTCTTCTCTTTGCAGGGAGCAGCAAGCCTGGCTTTGCTTGATCAACAGATTATTTTGGTCATCTTTCTGGGGAGTTGGCAATCAGCAGAGGTTAAGTAACTTGTCTTGGATCACATAGCTGGTGAATGATGGACCAGGCTGGGACCCTTGTAATCTGGTTGCAGCGTCTGTGCTTCTAACTGAAGTGCCTGAGGGTCAGGGTCAGAGGGAGCTTACAGTCTCTGGGTCCATCCCACCTCTGCCTGACTTCCTGGGAGGGTAGGCAGCACTTTGGAGGCAGCTGTCCCATTGTTGGGGAGCCATTGTTGGAGGCAACGTGGTGCAGTAGAAGGAAAAGGGCTCTGGGTTGGCACAGACCCAGCACATTCATTGGTTAGCTGTGTGACTTTGAGCAGGTGACCTGACCACCCTGAACTTTGAATTCCCCATCATCAAAATGAGGATAATGGGCCACAGCTCACATGGTCATGGTGAAGATGAAAAAGGGTTAGTATTGATAAGTGCCTGGCACATGGTAGTTGCCCAATAAATGGCATTTTCAGTACTGCTTGTGTATATGGAGCTGATGTTTGCTTCCCAGATTGCCTCCTCCCTCCCCCACTATTCAGCTTGCTGTTTCAACAAACATAGACTGGTCTCCTGATGTTAGAAAGTTCTAGGACTTCAAGCAAGTCTGTCTCCCCAGAGCCTTTTCATTCCTTTCACCTTTGTCCTAGAGTTGGTGGAGTTGGGGCAGTAACTTCAGAGAGTAGCACCCCCTGAGCCCTTCTAGACCTAGGGCTCTTTGTTTCTGTAGCTTAGAGATGGAAATGGACACTCCAGAAAAAGGGCATATGATATGGCTCAGCGAAAAGAGCACTGGACAAGGTATTTGTTACCATCCAGCTGTGTGCTGACCCCTTCACATCTTGGTTTCTTTTTCCTTTCTTTCTTTCTTTCTTTCTTTCTTTCTTTCTTTCTTTCTTTCTTTCTTTCTTTCTTTCTTTCTTTCTTTCTTTCTTTCTTTCTTTCTTTCTTTCTTTCTTTCTTTCTTTCTTTCTTTCTTTCTTTCTTTCTCTTTCTTTCTTTCTTTCTTTCTTTCTTTCTTTCTTTCTTTCTTTCTTTCTTTCTTTCTTTCTTCTTTCCTTCTTTCTTTTTGAATTTTGAAAACAAAATAAGGTCGTGAGGATGACAATGATGTGAAGCAGGTGGGCTATGTGCAGGACACTGTTCCTGTGGCTGGCAACAGGGAGGGGAGGCAGGGATCTATCTCTCCTGCGTGCCATAGCCTCTCACTCTGTGGAGTGGCCCAGACAGCGTGCCTCTTCTGGCAGATGTTATGTATTTGCAGAATATGGGTTCAGTGTCCAGAAGTGTCTGTTGGTCTTCTTTGCCACACAAGCATTTTGAAAGCCTTCTGGATTTACTGAGGCAAAGAATATTGATCCTTAACTTCAAACAAATTTGAGGATATGCCTTTTTCTGTGTAGATGTCTCTTTCATAAAAGAGATGGGATCCTTGTCAAACACCTGCTATCAGTTAACACCATAGGGTTCTAATGGCTTTCCTCTGACAGGATGGGCCCTACATTTTCATTTCTCAACAACCCACCTCCTTTCTATTAAGATTCTCTTCTTATAAATTGCCTCTGTGTCTTTTTGGTGTTCCTCCTGGCCTCTCTGAATGCAGCTGTTTTACCCTGAAGTCAGGGTAGGAGGAGGAAAATTTAATGTGGGGCCTTTGAAGGTGGGTGGATTCATGAACTAACTGGGACAACTTCGGATTTTTAACCTCTCTGGGTCTTGGCCTGAGATATGACATCTTTGAATCTTGTGCATTCTGAAGGTGTATATACCAGTGCATGACACCCACACATGTCCACACTTTACAGTGTGCCAGCTGATAGGAACAAAGCTGGGGTCTGGCATCTAATGGAAAAGTAACCTTTTGTATTGGCTTATGTTGAAGGTCAGGAATGATTTATATAATGCACCTAGTACAGTGCCTGACCATTGAAGGTGCTCAATAAATGATTAAAAAAGATATGGGAAAATTGATTTAGAAGAGCAAATGACATGCTCAAATGGCATTTTCCATTGCAGACCAAGCAGTGACAGAAGAAAGGAAACATAGGGGATAGGGGCAGATTTCATTCTTATGATAGTGTTGATAAAAATGGCCACCAACAGAGGCAATACACTAATGACTGCTGCAGTGGGAATGTGGGGGTGGAAGGTAAGACTTCTCCTCAGTCCTCTGGTTCTGGATTTACTTCTCAGTTTCCAGACTATGAAAAGTCTGAAATGCTCTTTGGAAAAAAGATGTACCTGGGTAAGTAACAACCTCACTGAGTCTCAATTTCTTTATCTGTAAAGAGAGGATTATAATACTTAATACATGTTGGTACAGTTAAATAAGATAAAGTGATAAGCATTGTATAGAATGGAAATGAGAAAAGTGTCAGACATCTTCTTCCTGTTCAGCAGAGTCTCTGGCTGGTGTGTGGTAGAGCCAGGTCATATGGATATGTATTTCCTTGAAGGAGAGGCTCAGTGTGACCACAGATAGAAGGTAAGGGAGCATGTAGTAGATTTGGAAAACAAGGACTGGGAGACTCAGCCAGGGCTGTGATGGGAGGTGTTGCTGGTGACTGGTAGGGGAGAGTTGAGGGCACCCTTGCTGAGAGCTTCGGCTCTTGTCTCAGTTGCTCCAGACTGAGCAAAAGCCGAAGCTCTCAGGCTCCAAAGTACATAAAAACACTGCCAGATTCTGAAAAGGCTTTATACATGACTCCCCTACTCATTGGCTGGAACTCTGGTAGATTCTGCCCACTGACCAAGAGGAATGCCACTCTGGAGCCCTGACAGTGGAACAGCTCAGAAACCTGTGGATTCTGGGTGTGTGTGTGCGTGCTCCCGTCCCTCCAACACCCCATGTGGAGTGGCAGGACTGTCACACCTGCCCTCCTGGATCGTATGAGATCCCCTTGTCCCAGGGCCCCACTGGCACCTGGTGCCATCAGTGTTAGAGGCCAGTGTGTCCCCTGATATCCCACTGTGGCTTTTGCAGGTGTTTTCTTTGCACTCAATAATGCTGAGTATCTTTTCATGTGCTTATTTGGCCCTTGTATATCCTCCATGGTGAAATGTCTTTCTATGTTTTTCGGACATTTTCTAATGGGATTGCTTGAGTTTTACTGCTAAGTTTTGAGAATCTTTTATATATTCTAGACACTAGCCCTGTGTCAGATGTGCAGTTTGCACATCTTTCCTTCCAGTTTGTAACTTGTTGTTTCATCCTCTTCACAAGGTCTTTCATGGGTGAGAGTTTTCATTTTGATAAAGTTCAATTTACTAGTTTTTTCCTCTTATGGATTGTGCTTTTGGTGTTATCCAAGGATTCTTTGTCCAATTCCAGATCCTGAAGACTTACCCCTATGTCTTACACTACTAATTTTAGTTTTATGTTTTACATTTAATCCTATGATGTATTTTGAGTTCATGTTCTTAATAATGCTTGAGACTTAAGTCCAGGCTCATATTTGCCTATGGATGACGAATTGGTCAGCACCATTTTTTGAAAAAATACATATTAAATCCCTACCTATCATCTATCATCTATCTATCTATCATCTATCTATCATCTATCTATCTATCATCTATCTATCTATCTATCTATCTATCTATCATCTATCATCTATCATCTCTATAGATAGATATATATGTATTACTTCTGACACCTATTTACTTATTTATTTACTTATTTTTAAATGATTAGTGAAATCTTCTTTCATAGTAATTGCAGAGTGGTTAACATACACTGTAATATTAATTTCAGGTGTACCATATAGTGATTTAACAATTCCATACAACACATGGTGCTCATCCACAAGTGCCATCCTTAATCCCCGCCACCTATTTGACCCATTCCTCCAGCCACCTCCCCTCTGGTAACTATTAGTTTGTTCTCTATAGTTAAGAGTCTATTTCTTGGTTTATCTCTCTTTTCTTTTTTTGTTTTTTTCTTAAATTCCTCATATGAACGAGATCATGTGGTGTTTGTCTTTCTCTGACTTATTTTACTTAGATTATACTCTTTAGATGCATTCATGTTGTTGTAAATGTCAAGATTTCATTCTTTTTTATGGCTGAGTATTAAGTATTTTTAAATGAGTAACATCATCTGGACTTGGAGGCACTGGATGGGAAGGTGCACTGAGGATGCCAAAGCATGTGCAGCCCCTGTGGACTTCTTGCTGTAGTCACCAGCTGTTAGACAGCTGTTGGTGCTGTGGACCCAACAGCCTGAGCTGATGAAGTCATCACCTCCCCCCCCCAACTAACCCAGTCCCTACACACACCCTCAAACCTGGAGCCTCCAACATGCCCCCACCCATAGGTGAGGGTTTTTCCTTACCAAAGTCAGTCCATGAATCTGGAAGAAGTGACTGCTTCTTCAAAGAAGAAGACACCTACCCAAGTCTACAGGGATCATGAAGAATCTGGGAAACATGACATCACCATAGGAACAAAGTAAACATCCAGTAATTGACTTCAGAGAAATGCATATCCATGAATTGCCTGACAGAATTCAAAATAATTATTCTAAAGATAGTCAGAGAACTATAAGAGAATGCAGATAAACAATTTAATGAAATCAGGAAAACAATACAAGAACAAAACAAGAAATTCAACAAAGAAATAGAAAAACATATAAAAGAACCAAACAGAAATTTTGGAGTTGAGTATATTCAAAGGGAATGAAAAACAAACTCTTTAAAAAAAAAAGAGTTATCTATTAATTTGAGAGAGAGAGGTAGAGAGAGAGAGAGAAGAAGAAGTGAGTGGGGGGGAGGGAGAAGTGGGCTCCCCACTGAACAGAAAAACAGATATGGGGCTTGATCCCAAGGTTCTAGGATCATGACTTGAGCCAAAGGCAGAAGCTTAGCTGACTGAGTCACCCAGGTGCCCCCCAAAACAAACTCTTGAGAAGATATCTTCATTCCCTGTTTATTGCAGCATTATTCGCAGCAGCCAAGACATGGAATCAACCTAAATGTCTCCCAACAGATGAATGGATAAATGGATAATGGATATATATATATACATATATATATGTGTGTATATATATATACACACACACACGCGCACACACACACATATATATATATTACATTTTCTTATAATATGATAATATAATATATATAAAATAACATGAATGTTCGTGTTATTCAGCCACGAGAAAAAAGGAAATCCTGCCATTTCCAACAACGTGGATGGGTCTTGAGGGCTTTATGCTAAGGGAAACAAGTCAGACAGAAAAAGACAAATACTGTATGATATTACTTATGAGTGGAATCTAAAAAAGCCAAACTCATAGAAACAGAATAAAATGATAGTTTCCAGGGCTTGGAGGTGGGTGGGGGAAATGGGGAGATATTGGTCAGAGGGTACAAATTTCTAGTTATGAGACAAATAAGTTCTGGAGATCTAATGTGCAGCATGGTGATAGTTAATAATATTGTATTATATACTTGACAATTCCTAAGAGAGCAAATCTTAAAAATTCTCACCAGAAAAAAAAAAGATGATAATTATGAGATGTGATGGAGATGGTAGTTAATGCTGTGGTGGTAATCATTTTGCAATTTTATAAGTATTTCAAAACAACACATTATACCTCCTTAAACTAACACAGTGTTATATGTCAATTTTATCTCAGTAAAGCTGCAAAGAATACTTTTGGGTGCATTAGTCACACATATTTTAAAATTTATATCAGATAACTCTGATATCTGGATCATTTGTAGGTTTGTTTCTATTGCTTGATTTTTCTCTTGATTCTATTTTTGGTATGCTTGTTAATATTTGCTTGAATACTGGATATTGTAAATGAAGCATGGTAGTGGCTTTAGATGATATTATTTTCCTTTAGAAGATATTTAATCTATCCTCCAGCAGTGATATACAATAAGAATAGGTCTCTTTAATTTTGTCAGTGGCTGAGTTCCATGCTTTGTAAGGATTAGTCTGACTCTGGTGTACTAGGCTATCACCAACCAATACCTTGGTTTATTTATTAAAACTTTTCTTCCTATGTGGGTCACCAACTCTAATTTTTATTTCCCTAGTAGGAAAATCTCTGATAAATTGCATTTCAGATCTTTTCTGTTCGATTTCTTTGTCTTTGGGCCTGTGCTGTTTACGAACAGGAATGCTCTGGGAGGATGGGGACAAACATATGCAATGCATTTGTTTGCCTTTTCTGCACCTCTGTACTTTCAGGGATCTGGACCTTTCGCATTCTATCTTGGCAAAGTAGAACTCCACGTTTCATCTCTTCAGTCCATGATATTGCTAAAAGCTCTGTTGGCTTCTCCACACTTTGCAGGCACCTGCAGGACAGCCCCCCCCAAGCCTCTCAGTCTGTGTTGCTGAAGCCCGGTAGTGCCAAGGGGAAGCTCACTGCAAGATAAGGGCTCACCACAGAGACCTCTACTTCCCTCTGGGATCTTGGACGCATTAGAGATGTGGTGCCTTAAACAGACTTTTTATTTTGTTTTGCTCCTCTGATGTATTTTATTTTTAGTTACCCTTAATGGTCATGTTGGTGTGCTGTAAGCTGCTCTGTCATAGCTGGAAGCATAAAGTCCTCCAGAGCCTATATTTTGACTAAGATTTACCTGACTCAAAATTCCTTAATCTTCCTGCTCTAGCAGAACTCAAATACCTACTTTTCATGCAAATATGCCCTCAAATAATAAAAAAATCTGTTGATAAGAGATATACATATACAGACACACAAACTCATAAATTATATCCAGGGTTTTCTATTTTCATTGCATGCATCAGAAAACAGTTGCTCTGGATACTTTTGAAGTAATGGTTAAGTCCCAATTTAAATATAAATAGGAAAACAATATCACCACCATCAAAGCCTGGCTTTTCCTCTGTCCTAGGTGGCAACCAGCTTTCACAGACACACAGAATCACAGTTTCCTGGAGGTCCATTACTACTGCCCAGGGCTCTGGGTCAGTCATTCAGAATGGTTATGAGGACATCCTCACCATTTGGCTATAGCTATGTCTTTATGCTTTCTCCAAAAGCCTTACATCTATGGACCCTTCCTCAGTTTTGTGAGGCAGGGAGGGTCTGTGGAACTGGATGGAGGAGACATCCTAGCTCCCAGCATGTGGAGCCAAATATGTCTGGGCATAGCTACCCTTCCCCTCTCTGGATTCCTGTCCTCTCCCTAGGACTCAGGCCTGCCACTGGCAAAGCCCTCCACTACTTCCCCCTAGCCCTCCCTGCTTACCTGCTTTAGCTCCCTTTGGGCCTGGGTGCCTCTGTGGGCCCCACTTCTCACCGTCCTCTTACCTGGGCCTCTCCCTTCAGCCATAACACATTTCTTGGAGTTGACCGAACCTATCCAAGCCCCTCATACCTCTGCTCTTCTGCAACACCAAACTTTCAATGAAAACACTTCTCCCTCCCTTCCCACCTTCAGTGGCGTCTCAGA
Source organism: Ursus maritimus (assembly GCF_017311325.1). Lineage (NCBI taxonomy): Eukaryota > Metazoa > Chordata > Mammalia > Carnivora > Ursidae > Ursus > Ursus maritimus. The sequence continues at coordinate 105,295,956 of NW_024423343.1, read as the reverse complement.
GTTGAAGACACCACTTTATTTTATTTTATTATTTTTTATTATTTTTTTAAAGATTTTATTTATTTATTTGACAGAGATAGAGATGGCCAGTGAGAGAGGGAACACAAGCAGGGGGAGTGGGAGAGGAAGAAGCAGGCTCATAGAGGAGGAGCCCGATGTGGGGCTCGATCCCATAACGCCGGTATCACGCCCTGAGCCGAAGGCAGACGCTTAACTGCTGTACCACCCAGGCGCCCCTGAAGACACCACTTTAGGGGGGCCTTCCTGTATCCCCCTGGCTGGGGGCTGGAGATGCCAATGGCTGGGGACTCACAGTTACCCTCGGGCTTTGGGTTCCCTATCCTGGTTGACATTTATGGTCTATATACATCTTGCCTCAGTCTCTTGCGGTCCCCCCACTCCCGCCAAAGGAGCAGCCCTTACAGTGAGGTGGTGCTACTGGAGTCAGGTCACGTCTTGCCTGGGCACTAGCTCTGGAAGAGGGCCACCAGCAAGGCCTATGGAGACAAGAGGGCTTGTTTTAGGAGCTAGGCTGTGGGTCCTGGAAGGATTTCAATGGACGGAGGTGAGGGGAAGGGATGAGGGCATTATATTTTGACCCAAAGCATGAGCAAATGTAGGAAGGCAAATATGAATCCAGTGGGCACCAGGGTCAGGGCACACCAACCTGGCTGAAGCATAACATCCTCCCTGCATGCTCAGATGGGGGAACAGATGCAGAAGGGGGATCCCAGAACCTTAGCATCAGAGACAGGACTCGAGTCCAGGTCCTGGGCTTTTCTTGTCCTTAGCTCTCTTCCCAGACCTGCTTCCATTCAGCACCCAGGAGTTGACCTGCTGACCAGGGCTCTGGGCCTGGCAGTGGCTTCAAAGTTGCCAGATAGGTCCCATTTAGTCTCAGAGTAGAGCCTGAGCCAAAGACAAGAGGCTGGGAGCACCAGTGAGGAAGGGCACAAGGTTGAGGGGAAAGGGCAGAGCTGTGCCTGGAGGACTCAGAGGTTCCACTTAATCTGGCAGCCTTAGGGGCAGACAAGGAAAGGGACATGGGGATGGAGGAGGAGGAGGAGGTAAAGCCGCTTCCCTCCACCCTCCTCCACCCCATTCCACCCCACTACCACAGACAGAGTCAGGGAAGCATTCATTGCTCGCAACACCAGATCCACTGGAGACCTGGGTGTTCCCAAGGTGGGCATCTTGGCCAGGATGTGGGGGAGGTTCTGAAGTAAATGTGACTTGGAGCTTGTTTTCTGAGGCCTGTTCTGCTAGTCCCTGGTCCTTGAGCTGCCCTCTCACTGCCTCTGTTCAATACCTGGTCACAGGGACCCAGGCCATCTCTGCCTTCATCTCTGGTGCTGGAATTAGGTAAGGCTGGACTGAGCCTGTGGAGTTGCCACTGTTAGGACCAGAGCAGTAGGAGAGGGGTGTTTCAGGAGGGGAAGGATGGTAGGCCAGCAGAGGGAGGCTGAGAGGAGGGAACAAGCCCCTTTGGGGCCTTATGGGGCAGTTCTCAGTGCCAGCTGCATCTGTCCGGGCCCCACAGGAAGCAAATGCTACAGTCCATCAGAATAGTAGAAAGATGTTTTAATGAAAGGTATTTACCAGGCATGGGCATAGGGAAACCACAAGGCAGAGTGTGGTCTTTTGGGTCACAGAACTGCTCCCACCCCAGGCTGGAGAGTGTCAGGGAAGGGACAGTTACTGGAACTCAGAGATGAGGGAGCTTCCCGATAGCACCTGCAAACTTGGTTCAGACAGTGGACTGCCAGGTTCCTGATAAGAGAAGAAGAAGGGTATTTCCACCCTAACCTTCTGCATGCCCTTGTCTCTGTCCCTCTGAACTCCTGCTGACTGAACCTAACCAGGAGCAGAGAGCAGGAGGGCCATGTTGATTGTCTGTATATGTAAGGGAGTGTGGTGGCCTGTGGTGGGGAGAGGGTCGGCAGAGGGACAAGGACAGCTATAGGTGGAGGGCACCTTGTGGAGATTTGATGGCACTGGGTCCTGGGCCCCTGGCCCTGGGTGTGTGCTCACATTAAGGGGGGATGGGGGCACCCAAGCCCCAGGCTTGATCCCACTCTGCTCTGGATGTCACACCCTGGGGAGCCAGAGTTGGGGCCTTCAGCCTTGCTACCCCAAGCTTTCCCTCTTCGGGAGACCTACATTCTGGCAGGGGTCTCCATTCCCTGTACCTTTTCTGCTTCCCTTCTCCTCTTCTCATGCCAGAAAATGTACCATCTGGGCCAGGAAACAGGGTGGAGATGGGTTAGTCAAGGAGTAGGTTTGTCTTCCCTGGGGATGCTAGGGCTGGAGAGTCACTCACCCACTTCCAGCTATGGCTGCCAGAAGCAGAATAATGCCAAGGCTCACAACCCACGCGAAGGTACTCCGGGTTCTGGCTGGGGGGTGGAAAAAGGAGAACCAGGTGTTTGGGGGGCAATGAGGGCCATCTGGGCCCAGAGAGGCTACATTCTTTCCTCCTTTTATTTGTCCACTCAGTCATCTGTTTAAAAACACTTACTGAGCACCTACTGTGTACCTGGCATATATTTTAGAGACACAAGGAAGGATGATGAGCCTCAGGGTGTGGGAGCTTGTCAGGGAAATCTTCTTACAAAATAAGACTTCCGGCTGGACTTTGAAAAACAAGTATGAGTTCAGTTTTGGTCCTATGGTCAAGTATAAAATTGTGCTTCAGGCAGAGAACACAGAATGTTCAAGGACAGAAGCATGAAGTCATCTGTATGTACAGCATGTCAGCAGCTCAGTGTGTCTGGGGAGGAGTCAGGGGTGGTGGGAGGTGAGAGGAGGCTCTTTGCACAAGACCTTCTGAAGAGGTGGGCTTTATCTGGGGGGCAATTGGGCTACAAATAGGGAGTGTCATAGGGAGATTTGCTCCTTGAGAAAGTTTTTTAGTTGTTGAGTAAGATGTGGCCAAGAATGGCAGGGAGTCCAGTTGAGAGATGTTGGCATAATCCAGGTGAGAAGTGAGGATGCCTGAAGAATGGTGGTGGATATTGCAAAGAAAATATGGCAACACATTTAAGAATTATTTAACAAGATTTGGTGATTGCATGTATTGAATATGGGGGAAGGAAATTCCTGGTTTAGGAGGCTTAGGGATTGTGTGGGGCCATTTGCTGAGATGGGCCCTGAGGGAAGAGCAGATTGGGGGTGGGGGAGTTATGTTTGAATATGCTTTGAGGCCCGAGGGACCTCCAGGAGAGATGTCCTAGAGGCAGGTGGCTTTATGGCTCTGAAGTTGGACATGCAACATCAAAAAATCCCAGGAGTTGCCCTGTTCTCTGGTGAGGATGGAGAGCAAGAAGAGCTTGGGGCTGGGTAGAGAAGGAAGACAATCCAAACAGAGACAACAATGACCCAGTATGGAGTGGGGGCAGGTTGGAGGCAGGATGGCTGGCTGCCACTGACCTGGGCAGACAGTTGGGTCTTCACAGGTAAGAAGGTGTGTCTTGCAGTTGGCACAATTAATGACCTCCAGTGCGGAGTGTAGGTCTGTGAGAGGGGATGGGCAGGAGCCTTAACCAGGGCCATGTGGCCCTCACCTCTCTTCCCCCTCCCTAGGTCCTTATACGTACTCACCACAGGACTTGTTGCAGGCTGCCCAGGAGGATGAAATGGTAGAGAAACTGAGGTGCTGGGGGAGGCAGACAGAGCCATGAAGTGTTGGGGTATCATCAAGAAAGGGAGCTGGGAGAAGGTGTGGACAGGCAACCCATATGTGGCTAGGGTGGGGATTCCTGGGGAGGGCCATGGGAAGGGGCTGCAGACTGGGCTCTGCTCTTCTCAGACCTGGGGGAGGTGAAGGGCTGGGTGGTGGGCAGGGGCCAGCTCCACCTCTCACCCTTCTCTTTCAGCATCTTAGACATCTCATTCAGCCTGTTAGTAAATGCCTGTTTCTTGACATTAATCTCTTTCAGAAGTGATGGTTTATCTGAGTGGAAGAGGAAGAGAAGGGTGCTCTCATCACCCACATTTTATAGGTGGAAACAATTACATAATTCAAGGTTGGGAATTCAAGCCAGTTTTTTCAAACAGAAACTGCATAGAGCACACAGATGCTGGGTCTATCACCACTCTTCACCACACATCCCCACCCTAGGCCAGCAGGCCCTCTGGGAGTGCCTTGGGGGGGCTGGGTTTTGTCAACACAAGCCTGGGGACTTTCTCACCATCTCGAAACTTCTTGATGGCTTCATCTACGTAATTGAATAATTTGGCTGTTGCTTCCTCCATATGGTCATGATCTGAGAATGGGATGTGGGATGAAGAGCAGTTGGGGGTGTAAGATCCCAGGCCAGGTAAAGGGGCCAGCCTTGATCCCTGGTGTCTAGGCTATGCCTCACCAAGATACCAGGGCTCTAGGAAGACATAATTCGTCTTCAGGAATAGGGAGTGGAGGCTTTGGGAGAGTTCTGTGGGTGGTCCTGGGGTGCCCCAAAGAATCTGCAGGTCATAGTCTATCAATGCAGGCAGTTGTGGCCAGCAGTGGAGGCAGCTCTTCCCATTGATGGCAGGCAAAAGACAGCCAAGCAGGAGAAGCATCATCTTTTAGGGTCTTCCCTCTGTGCTCTTACCACCCTGCCTAGCAGTTCCACACGGAATGATGGTACTCCCTCCCTTGGAAACCACATTCTCTTTTCAGAACAAAAGTAAATTCCACAGGTAAGGTGAGGGCCATAACGTTATGGTACAAAACTAGGCTTTGGTGTCAGACCCAAGTCAAGGTCTCAATATCTTCCTCTGAAAATGGGGTCACTGATGTTCTTGGGGACGATTCTTGTGAAGATCAGAGAAATGGCTGTGCGGTCTTGTGGTTGATAGTCAGCTCTCCTAATGGTATTTGCCATGTATGAAATAGTTCAACAGACTGAAATTTGAGAGGTCAGGAGGGAGCAGCACAGAAAGAGGATTAGTTGTGTAAAGAACCTGAACTACTTTTCCACATAGAGATGGTCAGCTGAGGGGAAGCTTATGGAACATACATCTTTTTCATGGCACATATAAACTAGCAGCTGTCTTGTGCCTGTCCAAGCCAGAGGAACTTAGATAGCTATTCCTACAACAGTGTAGACAGACTGTAGACAGAGTTCCAGCCTGTAATTGGATGTACGGAGAGGGCAGTCATCTTTTGGGCCAGTAGTTCTTATGTGCAATGTGCATTGAAGAAAAACAAAGCTCCTTATTTTTGAGTAAAGAAAAAGCCAGTAGGATATTTGTCACTGCTTAGCTGGTAAGCTTTGTGCCTTCCATGCCATGCTTCCAATAAGCTTCTGAGTGTCTGAGGCTGGATTATGAGCAGCTGAAAGCCACCAGGCATTTCAAGAATGCTTCTTACATGAACAAGAGAAAAAACAATAGCAAGAATTCAAAACAAAAGCAAACAAAAACCATAGGAAAAAGAAAGGGTACAAAGATATGGTGGGAAGCAAAAGAAAACTTAGAAACCCATTATTAAAGTACTGCTTTCTCCAGACAAGAAGAGGCTGCTGTGTAAAGGAAAAACAGAATGACAAAGAGTTATTGGAAATTAAAAATATGATATCAGGACTTTAAAAAGATAGAAGTACAGAAAGACAGAGACAAGAAATAGGGAAGAAAAGATAACATTAAATAAGCAATCCATGAAATGAAATTTCCAGTTAATACAAGTTTCAGAAAGACAGAACAGAGAAAATTGAGGGAAAAATTATTTATGATAGAAATTGCATAAGAAGTATATACAAATAGGAATTTTATCTTATAGGGAGAGGAATTTGGAGGATAGGCATCAAGATTTGCCAGAAGAAACAGCAGTCGAATTGGTTAATTCTGTCAGATGGGCTCTGAGATGAGAGAGTGATTCTGAGTACTGCACAGCTGATGCATTCCCAATGACTTTGGATAGTTTTGGGGTTAAGGAATTAGCATACTTTTTTTCTACTGGAAAGGAAGGCCCCAATTCCCCGGAATCAGGGCTGGAAAAAGCAGTGCTCCTTCCACTGATGCCTTGGATACCATTCAGAGCTATGCAATTATGCAAGTCAGTAGCTTACAATGTTTGCCATCACTTGTGAGCGGGCTCTGCCCAGCCTGTGTGAGAACAGAGTATTGACAGAAATGATTCAAGGAAGAAATTTTAGAAAGACATGAATTTCCATATGGAAAGGGCCCACTGAGAAGGTATCAAGGGCTAGGAATAGGAAAAACCACACCAACTCACAGAGAAAAAACAGACCAAGTACAATAATCAGACTTACTTCAGGCTTCTCAAGAGCGATATAGGAAAGTAGTAGACAATGGAGCAATACTTTCATATTCTGAGAAAAATGTATCCATTTTAGAACTCCATACTGAGGAAAACATTAGTCAAGGAGGAAGAAAGACTATTTCAACTAGACAAAGTTTAAAATTAACCTCTGTTACCTTTTCTCAGAAAACTATTGGAGGATGTGCTCCAACTAAATGAACAAAACAAGCAAGAAAGATGATGACATGAAGTCAGGAAATGGAAAATCTAACCTTGCAGAGAGGTGAGGAGAACTTCCATTGTGACAGCTGAGGGACACCCCAGAATGACAAGTGGTCCAAACTATTCTGCTCTCCTTAGACGAAGAAAGGCCTGGAGTGGGTGGCCTCGGTCAGCCTCCTGTGGGTACTGGGTTCCTTTTCTGACTTGCTTTGTCTCATTTACTCTCTTCTGATTTTCCCTGGCAGAAATAGTCTCCTCAAAATGGAGGTGGTGATGTTCAATACTCGGGGTTTCGCTTTGGGGGTGAAATAGTCAGAGTAGGTCTTTAGAATGCTTTGGCATCAGACTATCAGGAAACTCCTGCTTAAGTAAAGGGAATATTCTGTAAGATGTAGTCATACTTGATAGAGTTCTACCCTGAGGTTTGGGGCTAAAGCCCTAAAGTGTGCTACATCTTCCTTTCCCTTAGTTTGTGCTTGTCCTCTGTGAAACTTGTGAGGGCAGGATTCAGGTGTCAATTTGTCCTTGGCCCAGTACAATCTCAATTCACCCTCACATTCTAGTGTCAGTCAACTAAAGTGGTACCAATTCTTTTAAGTAGTATTTAAATGTAGAATCACAGAGACTGTGGGCTTGGGGGGCTTTTAATCCAGCCCATTGCCTATGGCTGGTAGGTCTTCACCTATTCATTTTCTAGCCTCCTCTTGTTTGACTTGATTTCTCCTCTTATTTCTAATTTAATTCAATAGTATGTTGTGTACTTGGAATGAATTAGGAATTTGGACTGAATAATAATAGGCAGCCCTTTCCATTGCTACGCCTCTTGGGGGTATTAGAGCCTTCTTCTGTATATTGAGATCACATCCATCTTGTGCTTCCTGTAACTTGGGCATATCTCATAACCCTGACACAGGACAGCTCATCCAGTTTTTGAAGACAAAAATCAAGCTGCTTCTTTTGAGGCCAAACATCTTCTCTTTGGGCCAAGAGTTTTTTGTTTTTTTTTAGGTTCCCATCTTAGAATATGGCTTCATGTCTCCCCCACATTCTGATTGCTTTCCTTTCAAAACATTTCTCTCTGCCTTTGGCATGATAGAGTTTGCAACTGGATCATCTTTGATACTGGCAAAATTTGTTTAATACCCTCTTATCTCCATCACACATACAGATTTCCCCTCATATTGCTTCATAACAAATTGCCACAAACATAGTGGCCTAAAACAACACCCATTCATCATCTCATGGTGTCTTATAGGTCAGAAGTTTGGGCATGGCTCACCTGGGTTCTCTACTCAGGGTCTCACAAGGCTGAAATTGTGATGTTATAGAGTTGACCCTTGAACAACATGGGTTTGAACTGTGTGGATTCACTTATAAGCACAATTTTTTTCAACAAATACATTATAGTACTATAAATGCATTTTCTCTTTATGATTTCTTAACATTTTCTTTTCTCTAGCTTATTGTAAGAATGAAGTGTATAATACATATACCACAAAATATGTGTTGATTGACTGCTTATATTATTGGTCAGGCTTCAGGTCAACAGTAGGCTATTAGTAGTTAAGTTTTTGTGGAGACAAAAGTTATGTGTGGATTTTCCACTGTATGGAAGTGGTTGGAGCCCCTAACCTCTATGTTGTTCAAGGGTCAAGTGTATATCATAACCTAATCACAGGAGTGAAATCCTTTATATTCACAGCACTGCCTTATGTTCAGGGGCAGAGGATTACACTGGGTGTGGACACAAGGGGACAGGAATATTTGGGATCATCACAGAATTCTGCCCACTACACCTCTAAATCCCAAATGTTTACTCTTTGGACCTGTGATGATGTCACCAGCTTCACTCCCTACTTAATTAGTCACCAATTTGGGTTACGAAAATATTTCTCCCCATAGCCCCTTAGTGTGAAAATAGGTTAGTAATGCAGCACTGACACTAACTACCTGGAGTTAGTGTAAACTCCATAGGTTAAGGACACCATCCTTCATAAGACTGACCTCACTTCAGACACAAGCCACAGGCTCTGGGGTCCCAGGCCGTCTTCATTTCTAACCACCATACAAATATGGGTGTTCCCACTATCTCCCCTGTTTCATGATTTGCTAGAAAGACTCACAAAACTCAGGAAAGTGCTATACTTATGATTATAGCTTTATTATAAAGGATACAAATTGGGAACAACCAATAAAAGAGGCAAATAGGAGGGCCACAAATGTGAAGCTTCTGTGTTTTCAGGATGCATCACCCTCCTGGTACATTTCTCCTCCAGGAAGCTCACCTGAGCTTCAGTATCCACAGTTTTTATTGGGATTTTATTGTATAGGCATGATTGACTCATTGGCTATGTGATTCAATTCAACCCCACCTTCCCCCTCCTCCTAGAGGTTAGGCTGATATCACCTGGATCAAAGTCCAAACACTCTAAACACATGGTCTTTCTGGACTGGTCAGATCCCATCTTGAGTCCTTGCCTTAGCATAAAGTCAGTGGTTAGCCCACCATTATAGTAAAGACACACCTATCACTCAGGTTAAATCCAAGGATTTAGAGGTTACCTCCTAGGAACCAGAGAGAAGGGCCAGCCAGATTCTTTACTATACAAGAAGCACATAAAGTCATTACTACTCATTAACATTTTGGCTTGAATACAGCTGGATCCAGTCTTTGTAATGCTTCTGGGGTCTGTTGGAACCTTCTGAGAGGTCCTCAAGTTTCAGGTCCAAGCTTTTGGTTCACAGGTGCTTAATTATGGAGTATCAGGGTAGTAGCAATGCGAGATCTAGTGACAAATGGAACATTACAAGGGCGTCTATTTTCACAGAGTGCACAACCAGATTAGCTCAGTTGGTCAGCAAAACTATCTTAGAGGTTATTGGCTTGTAAATTCAGTGCAGTTGTTACAAGGAAGCTTGGTTGAAAGGGTGTTTGATAAATCCACGAGGTTGTTGTCTGCTTGGTCAATGCTTTCACAAAAGGTTGGATTTAGTTGTTTGATTTTTTTAATGAAAAAAATTAGAAAAATTCCTCACCAGATGACCCATCATAAATGAAATATTCATTTCATTTTCTTTCTGGTTAAAACTCATGTCTTGAAATGCTTTGTTGTATCTACTTAGAATGATCAATGGGGGCGCCTGGGGGGATTTCTCCTGCAGAACTTGTTGGTAGAGAACATTAAAATTGCATGAAGCCACTCATGCAATTTTAATGACCATCAAAAGAATTTTGACTAGAATTGGGAGGAATTTAAAGTGAGATGCTTCTTCTGGGAAAGGCTGAGGCCATGGTCCTTTGGTATTCAACGAGGCAAGGTCAAGCATCTATAGGACATTTTGTCATCCACCTTTGTTTCTGGTTAGAGACATTATCTCCGTGATCAAGGGTCAAGGAAAGAGGGTCTGCAAGACTAGGAGCTCCTGGACATCTTCTTGCTGTTTCTAGAGAATCATGTAAGGTGAGAGATGGGCATGGCCTAATGGGGCTCAATGACCTATGTGTTCTTCCCAGAAGGAGTGAGCTGAGGCCCAGGATGGGAACTGACAAAGGTTCAAGTGCAGCCCTGTGCTTTCCAGACCAAGGCTTACCACCCTACACTCACACCATCTATATCTCAAGTTTTCCATTTTATGCTCACTGAGCTGCTGTATCCATAAAGCAAAATCAGGTTTTTCCTTCTCACAGTGATTTCCACATCTTCTGATCCTTTTTAGGGCCATGTCTAAGTTTTTCATTAAGTAATTAGTTGTGTGCTGATTTGGGACACATTTATTACTATTGATTTAAAATGGCATTAAAATCCAGTGTAAGCCATGCTTCCCCCAGACCTTACCAGCCTGCTTTTAAATATGGGGTCACAATCATAATAACATTTCTTTGGGTCATCTCCTTTTTTCAAGGTCTCAGCTCCCATGGCTCTCCTGTTGTCAGTAGTTTGGGCAGTCCTCAGGGCATGTCCCTCCTGTGGTTGTGAGCACAGTTCATGCAGCTGGCCTGAAGTGTCTGTTCGTCATCCTGAAGGTGAGCTCCCTATTGCCACTCTCCACACACAATGTTCTTAGCTTCTTCTTCCCTACTTTGGATGCGGGGGGTTCTGACTTCTTGCCAAGAGCCTAGGACTCTCCTGATTTCCCTTATGAGACCCCAACTACTACCCCAGAGAAGAAGGGGAAATGGCTCCCCTCATTCAGTCACAAGTTCAAAGCAGAATGTCTGTGTTCTAAGCTCTGGGGTAATTCTGATATTACTTACTTTCTTCCAATGGTTATATGTAGTAGCCCTTGATGCAAGCTTGCTCATCTCCTCTCTTTGTTCCTTATAGTAAGTTCTTTCTCATAGGCTCCTTGATAAAAAGAATGGGACCTTTCCAGAAGTCTTAAAGACAGGTCTGAATTCTGAAGTAAATGTGACAGATAGAGACAATGGCTGCATTTTGCTGGTCAAAAGTGGTCTTGATGGGACAAGTCTCCAGTTCCCAAATGGGATATTTGTTTTCTCTGGAGAAGCAAGAGAAGAGGTAGAGAATCCTCAGGTATGGGAAGACTCCACTCTCCATGGCTCTTTGGTTTTTGGTGTTTGCATAGAGTAGAACCTTTGGCCTTTGGCTGTCGGAAGGCCATAGCTATGTTGGGGACTAGAACATCTTGTCTCTGATGAGCTGGCCATTGAAGCTGTTATGGTATACACCTGAAGTTAGGAGCATGTGCTACTGCCAAGAATGTTGGACATCTTTGAAGGACATGGGGGCTCCCTGTCCTTTAATGAAACAAGAGATACTTGGGATCACAGGTCTATGCAAAGCCCTAGGAACAGACTTGCTCATTGATAGGGGAAGGACACAGCCTTACGGGCAATGGTGGGTGCACATAGCTAAGGGATCTGCAAGGAGGAATTAGGGTGCTCAGTCAAAGCAGGAAACCAAAGTGGTGGTGGCCTGCTCCTGCCTGAAGGTCTTCAGTCTTGGCTAAACACAGAGAAGTTTTGGATCTGCAAGTGGACTCTAATTATGCAAACCCTGTCAGCCACACTGAGGGTCACAGGCTTAGGGCCCCGGGTGAATGGACACCATGGCCACTGCCATTCACCACTACCAAGAAGTAGTAGAGATGGGGTGAAGGGATAGACTGGGTTTACTGTGGTACTTCCTCCTTGCGGAAATGAGGAAATGGGGAATGAGTGTGCATACAATCTTTCCTGAGCTGGATCTGGGTTTGAAATTTTGCTCTGACATTTCCCTGTTGTATTATTTTGGGCCAGTTTCTTCATGTCCCTGATCCTTGTATCTTCATCTTTAAAATGGGGTTAATTAAAGCACCATCTCCTGGGGGGTTTGTGAATACGTATGTCAAGTGCTTAACATAATGTAGGTGCTCAATTTCTCTTAAGTCCTTACTCTTCTCTTTGGGTGGACCTGAATGCAAATGGACCCTGTTGCTAAATAACAATAACTAAGCACTGTGAAGTATGTACTGCATACTAGGAATGGTGCTCACTCACAGCAGACACCTTTAGACGTGCACAATCAATGGGTATCCTCCTGCTAGAGACCAGGGTACCAGGGTACCAGAGGCTGGGGTTTGTCTTTTTGGGATCTGAATAGCCATGTGGCTGGCAACCCAGACACACACACACACACACACACACACACACACACACACACACACTCACACACACACACGTGCAAATATTTGTACATACTAGGGTATGCTTCTTAAGGGTTAGCCACTACAGACTAGGAGCTGACTGCTGTTGACATTTTCATCTGGGAAGTAGTCATTTAAGGACTTATGCCTGCAGGACACTGGAAAACGATTCCTTTGGGGCCAGAGCAAATGGAGATCTAGTTAGTCCTGAAGGCTGTGAGTGGTGGGGCCACTGTGGGTGCAGGCTGGAAGAGACTTCTCGAGACCAGGGAGAGCCTTGCTACAGAGAAGTCCAAGTTCCCAGCTGCTGGGTGAGCTTTCCCAGCCTCCTCTGGTTGTCAGATGCTGCGGGCCTTTCCCATCTGTCTAGGAGAAACATCATTTACCATGCCTGAAGCTTGCTGAGGGCTGTGCTAGGAGCTCCACAGAAATGATGGAGTGAAGAACCTTCTACCATGCCTGGGAGGAGGTTGGTGATTTCTCCCTCTTTTATGAGCTTTTTATGTTGCTGGGAAGCTAAAGGGTGGGCAGTAGTGGATGTGGACTGTAGGTCATGAGGTCTAACCTGGAGTGAATGCTCAGTAGGGCTAGTTGTTAGGAGCAGGTCTGGACCTGCCTTGGCAGCCTGTTAGTTGGAGGGCACAGGAGAGGCCTGGAGGGGTTTTTTCTCTTGTTGGGGCTGGGCTGTGCTGTCTGCTGCCTGCCAGGTCTTTCTCTGTGCTGTCATACTTCTAGTAAACTCCTCCTCCCATTTTTCATCCTCTCTAGCCACAGATGCAGCCAGGGATTCCCCAGAGCTTTGAAATTTGTCTTCTGGTTGAAGTCCCCACAAGCTGGGGGTCAAGGTGAATCTGCTGTGGGTGTCTCCATGGAGGGGAGGGTGAGGTGCAGCACCCTCCCATGCCTCTTCCTACTCCTTTCCTGGCTTCCACACCTGGAGCCTGCATGTTCTCACTGCCTTCCTTGACACAGCTGTTTTTTTGGGGAAAAAATCTGCTCTTCCTCACTTGCATTTCAGAATGTACCAGGATGTCCTTTCTGTTGGGAGTATTTACCTTCCTTGCTGCGGAAGGAGGGGCTTTGTCCCCTGTATTTTAAGCTTCAAGGGGACACGGCTATCATTTCAGAACCTGCTGCGAGCCAGGCGCTTTATCCATATAATCACATTTAATCTTTACAGTAATTGTATCAGTCCAGATAGGCAAGGTCAGGCTCTAACCACACACCCTCATCTTTCAGTGGCCTAAAAAAACAAAGACTTATTTGTCCTTTATGTTACTTATCTGTACGTGTTGACTGGGTCTTTTCTCATCAGAGCCACTCAGAGATTTGGACAGATAAAGCAGCCCCTCTTTTGGGTCTTGTGGAGCACCATACCAAAGGGAGAAGAGAGTGTGGGAAGGTCTTATGTGGGCACTTAAAGGCTCTAGCAGCATAAGCAGTAGAGGTTGCTTCCACTCAGAAGTCATAGATAGATCTAGTCATATGGCCTTTTCCAACCTCAGAGATGTGGTCACTTACAAAGTTGTGATCACCTTACGGACATGACATTTTAAAAAGTGTCTGGAAAGAGTCTTTCTGCTAAGACCCCCTCCTCCCCAACTGGCTCCCCGTACCCTCTCCCCAACCCCTGGCCAAGAGGAGAAGCAGCAATGCTTGGTGACTGGCAAGGGTGATCACCACACCAGCCTGGAAGCAAGGATGGACATCTCCATGGGATGTGCACCTGCTATGAGTCACTTCTGTGGGCAATGTGATGAAACAGCAGGTAAAAACTCAGACCTCTCTGACTTGAAGATCCAGGCTCACAGTGAATAGTTTTACTTTTCAGCTTGTTAATCTTTATTATCAAAGGTCATTTACAGAATTTTAAAAGTGTTTTAAACTCACACAGAGCTCCAGCCTAGAAAATTGTCATGCCAATTACATGCTAAAGGATGGAACTGGACCACTATCTTATACGATACACAAAAATCAACTCGAAATGAATTAAAGACTTAAATGGAAGACCTAAAACTATAAAACTCTTAGAAGAACACATAGTCAGTAAGCTCTTTGATATTGGTCTTAGAGATATTTTTTTGAATCTGCTTTCTCAAGCAAAGGCAGCAAAACCAAAAATAAACAAATGAAACTATATCACACTAAAGAGCTTTTGCACAGTGAAGGAAACAATCAAAATGAAAAGGTATTTGCAAATGAATCTCTCATAAGGGGTTAATATGCAAAAATATAAAAAGAACTCAATTCAGTATTTAAAAAATGTAATTTAAAAATGGGCAAAGGAACTGAACAGATATTTTCCTAAAGACATCCAGATGGCCAAGAGACACATGGGAAGATGCTCATCATCACTCAGCATCAGGTAAATACAAATCAGAACCGCAATGAGATACCACCTCGCACCTGTCAGAATGGCTAATATAAGAAAGACAAGAAACAACAAGTTTTGGTGAAAATGTGGAGAAAAGAAAACCATTGTTCTCTGTTGGCGGGAATGTAAATTGGTGCAGAGGACCAGTCTTCCACTTATAACATAAAAAAGTCATGGGATATACTGTACAGCATGGGGAATACGGTCAACAATATTGTAACAACTTTGTACGGTGACAGATGGTAACTAGACTTACTGTGGTGACCATTCCATAATATATAAAAGTTGAATCACTATGTTGTGCACTTGAAACTAATACAATATTGTCAATTAAATTGTTCTTCAATTAAAAAGAAAATTGTCATGTCCTCAGGAAACCCAAACAGGAAATGTTTGGGGACAATCAATGATATCAGTCACTGTCCCGTCCCCTGCTGTCCCTCTAGCAGGCCCTGTAGTTCAATCAGAACGCACTGAGGCAGGAAAAGAAAGGGTGTCTGGATGGAGCACCATTGCATGGGTGAACTCATATGACAGGGTGTGGCTATCCTCATTTTATACACGTAGAAAGAAAGGCTCAGAGAAGGTAAGGGAACTGCTGGTGCCACACAGAGAGGAGCTGCAGGGTGAGGCCAACTGAACCCCGTCCTGAGCCCTGCTCTGAGCATGGCCCCACACAGCCCTTAAGACACTCCACTAGCCCAGGAGTGTTAGGCAGCAAGTGATCCTGTATGGGGAACATCGAGGGTATTTAAGGCTGTAGGGGACGCTAGGTGCCAGTGAGGACTGCTGGCTGTGTCTGACAGTTTCTGGTCTAAGAACTCTGGGGTTTGGTGTGCCCCTGGGGTTCAGGGAGCAGAAGCCAGGACAAAGAGGAAGAGAGGAAAACTATAGGTTCTCCAAGCACTGTAGGCCACGGCCCAGTGTCATGAATGCTTGGCCCCTCCATGTCCCTCTCTGTGGGCTGTGCAGCTCCCAGGAGCTGGAGGTTGGAAACTCCAGGCCCTACTCAGGGCTAGGACAGCCATTCTGGAAGTTTCCCCTGCAGTAAGAGGGCCCCATCAATCAGTCAGTCTCCAAGGGACCAAGCATCTGCAGCTGAATTTTTCCTTCCTACATTTTCTCTCTTCCCTGGCATTTTGTCTGGAGGAGAGGTTGACAGTGGACACCGGTCAAGGCTTGTAGATACCATGATCCTCAGTCCTCCTGGGAGCTGTGTATGGCAGGCACTTCTATGTACATTTTAAGGATGGAGGGACCGAGGGTTAGGGAGATCAGAATGGTTTGTCTGAGGCTGCCCGGTTAGTGACAGGCAGAGCAAGGCATTGATCCAGGCCTCTGAGCTCGAGGCCAGTGCTGCCTGCATACTGACCAATAAGAGGAGAGGATCAAATGGTGTGGAGGTTGTGTGGGAAGTAGGGGACACTGCTGGATCCTGGATGACCCTCTTGCTGATGCCGTTGTGGGGACACTGAGACCCAGAGAGGAGCTAAGGCCTTCACAAGAAGGGATGGAAGATCTGCAAGCCTGCTTTTTGTTGGGAAGTGGGGCTAGGCTCTGGGAGAGGGTGGGAGGTCCCCAAATGGACAGCGTGAGGAGAGATGCTGCAGAGGAGGAGAGGGGTTCTCCTAGTCTTGAGGGAACATGGCTCTCTGACAGGTGGTTTTACATCACTTATATCTTTATAAATAAGGAACAACTTTCTGACACACACAGTGTCCCTGCTCTGTGCAGGCTCCAGGGTCAGAGAGATTCAATGAGAATCTCAGCACAGTCCCTAACCAGCCATGTAGCCTTGGGCAAGTCATTTACCCCCTAGGGGTAAAAATAATAATGCCTATTTCATAGAATTGTCATGGGAATTATTTAAAACAGTTAAAGAGCCCAGTACACAGTAAGCACCAGACTGGGTGGGAGGTAGGCTGGCTGCTACAGAGGAGACACCTCCATGGTGGAGGGAGACTGAACCTACTTATGTGTAGGTCCCTCCATCTGACTTCGATTCTGGCTTTGGTGAGCTGAGTGACCTTGGACAGAGATATATGCCCTTTTGGGACCTCAGTTTGTTGGTTGGGAAGCTCTTCTCTCTTACCTGAGTGATGGGACGACAATTTGACCCAGCACAGCTTCCTGTGGGTGATGAAGCACCATGTCTGACTGGGAATGAGAAATGGCTCTGTCTGCAGTGCTAAGGGCTAGGGATGACTTTCCTGGGATGTGGTGCTTTTGCACAGGTCCTCTGGGGCTTTGAGCTAAGACCCCTCTGCTGGCTTTGGCCCAGGGCAGTTGGCTTGAGAACCTGGTCTTCTACACATTCCTTTAATGGGCCCTGTGCTCATTGAAGCAAAGTGCACAAAAACTCCCTGTAAATGCCTGGTAATATGGCTCAGAATTGGGCCCTGCAGGATTATTAGAGCCATCCATCTTAATTATACTGAAAATCACTTATACACTTTACATAATAAAGCTGCATTTACAATTTCCCAGCTCTGAGCCAAGTCTGGCAGGGCTCTCACTCTCTGGGTGGGGCATTTTCCTCAAGCCACATTTCCTCGTTTCCCCTCCCTGGATGTTTCTTTAACTCCCCTTCTTTCTTGAGGGCTGGGCTGTGTGGGGACTGAGCCCTCCTGGAGAGGGCACTGTCCATATTCTTCACACTCAGAGTCTTACTTAACCCTTAGCATGACCCTGTGAGGTCCCTGTGCTTATTGCCATTTTACAGATGAGAAAACAGGCTAAGTGACTTGCCTAAAGCAACACGGCTAAGAAATGTTGGCTCTAGGAAGAAAAGCTCCTCTTCTGCCTTTAGTGGGGGTGTCTTCAGATGCCTCCCTTCTGCCCTGCGACTGCACCTCCCCAGTTTAACTTCTGTGGTTTTAGGAAGCAGTGATGAGAAGAAATGATTTCTTCATCTAAGGCAGCCCCCACCCCGCTCACCGTATAGCTCCAGAAAGCATGCACACACACCACACACACACCACCCACACACTGCACACACACACATTACCACCACACACCACCCACATACACCATACACACACACCACCACCACCACACACCACCCATACACTACACACACATTACCACCACACACCACCCACATACACCATACATGCACACCACCACCACCACTACACACCACCCACACATCACATCACGAACACCACCACACCACACATCACCCACACACACCACCACACACACCACCACTATCCCCACCACACATACCACCTACATACACTGCACAGACACATCACCACACACCACCCACACACTGTACACATACCACCACCACAACCACATACCATTCACACAGCACACAGGCACCACCACCACATACCACCCACACACTGTACACACACATACACACCACCACTACCACTACCACCACATACTGCCCACACACATGCACACACCACCATACATAGCTAAAACACATACACCACATATGCACTCACACATGTGCACACTCAGGTACTGGTCTCCCACTCATGAGTCACTCCCTGTCTAGTTTAGGTCTTGGTCTCTCCATTAGAGCATCATTATACAGGGTAATGCTGGGTTTCCCATGCTCTGCGCACATGGGGTGGACCCTGAAGGTAAGGACTTAGTTGGGCTGTGAGCTCTTCAGGAAGAAAGTATGCTTTGGCATCAGTCTCAGGAGTTGGCCTCCCCTGTGAGGCAGGAGCTGAAGGAGCTCAGGGGAGGGGCACATGGGTGGGTGCTCAGGTCAAAGCAGAGTATGCTGCTATTGGTGCTTGGGTCTGAGGGACCCCTCCTGTGGATCTTGAGATGACTGGGAATTTAAAGTGGAACTTAAGGGCCAAATATCAGGAGCCAGCAAACACAAACAAACAAAACAGATTCAGCATATGCCAACTGTGACCACATCCCTGTACCATTTTGACCAAGGGGAGATGAGCTGTGGCTCTGGGACATGGAGGAGTTAGGCAAGGGAGGGGGAGGTCAGGGGAAGGCAGAATGGGGAAGAGTGGAAGATGGCAAGGGTCAACGGGGGCTCGGGGTTCTTGAGGGAAAGGAAGAGTGTGGGAGGTGAGAAAGTGGAGGCTGGCAGAATCAGATGCTGGAGTTCAGGCAGAGTCTACTGCCAACAGGAAGGTCACCCAAAGGGGAGCTCAGGGGAGAGGCCCAGTGCATGCTATCATACGGGGCCAGCAGGAGCCTCTTGCAACTTATGGTGCAGGCAAGAGAGGAGGAGCTGAATTGAGACCCAGCCAGGCAGGGGCGTATGAAGATGGAACCGTATGGTCTGCCAGGCCACAACCAACAGGTTAGAGTTGGGAGGGGCAATGGGGGCTCCGGTGATGAACCCGGCAGACATAGCATAGTGGATGATGGCTGGGAAGGGTCAGTGACATGTGGCAGGACTGGTCCCCTAAAGCCTGGGTGCAGGCCTTCTCCTGGTGCTCACCCACTTGCCTCTGAACTGGGCAGGGCAGCTGAAGCCAGGACAAGCTACTCTGGGACACTGGGAGGTCATTCAGCCTCTCTGGACTTGACATTGCTCTTCAGTTCATACAAAGGGTCCATGAATTGCAAGACTACAGAAGTACCTTCCAGCACAAACACTCTGGCCAAGAATGGCAGTGTTTGGAGTCCTGTAGAGTATCCCCTGCCCTGTGAAAAGCAGCAGCAACAGTGGGCTGGTGAATGAGCTTCTACTCCAAGGGCCAGACAGCTGCCTTCCCTGCTGACTTAGCACAGGGAAAGCTGCCCGGGCAGAAATGTTTCTAAGAGAAGAATAATGTGTGAGTCCCATGGGACAATCTGATAGTGCAGGATATGATGACAGAGTCAGGTTTAAGAGGGGCACAAGGGGTGGGGGTGGAAGCTCTAGACTTGAGGACTTGGTCAGGGCATGAGGCTCACAACCCCAACAAAGTCCTAGCCAGAGATCCTCTGGAAGGCTCTGTTTGCTCTTCTGGTGAGCATAGAACAACCACTGCCTGGAAAATCAGCAGGACAAACATGCTTTAGGCCAAGGAGCAAGTGTTTGTTGATGGCCTACCAGGCACCTGATGGTTGGCCCATGTTAATTTTGGGATTTATGTTTCCTGGTTCCCATATGAGGAATCTGAGAACCAACAGAAATCCATGACAGCTACTGTGGGAGGGCAGGATGGACCTGCCGGGCCTGTCTTGCCTACATCCACTGCCTCCTTGGCCCCTTCCCACCTCATCTTTCTAGCATCTCCCCAACTTGGAGGCTGGGGGTGTGGGGTCAGAGGTTTCCTAGAGAGATGGTGGATTAAATTTCTCTAGAGAGACAGAACCAGTGGGATATCTACATTTACTACAAGGAATTAACTCACATGCCTATGGAGGTTTGCAAGCCCCAAATTCACAGAACCAATATTCTAGTTTGAGCCCAAAGGTCCGAAGCTAGGAAGAACTGATGTTGCAGTTTAAATATCTACAGGCAGGAAGAATTTTCTTTTGCTCAGTGAGGATCAAACTTTTGTTCTATTTAGGCCATCAACTGATTGGATGAGGCCCACACACATTAGGGAGAGCAATCTGTTTTCCTCAGTGTATAGATTTAAAGGTTAATCTCATCTGGAAACACCCTCAAAGATACACCTAGAATAATGTTTGACCAAATATTTAGCCACCCTGTAGCCCAGTCAAGTTGGCACATAAAATGAATCATCATGGATGGAGCATGTTTTGGTGGGGGCAGGGACCAGTGGTATAGACACTGCAGGTGCCTGGTCATGAGGCTCAGTGTCTCTGAGCCTCAGTTTTCTCATCTGTATAGGGCATGCTGTGAGCATGAGAGAAGTTTTACTGGATTGATGCCACCCATCACCCCATAAAATGCTTAACCTATGGCATCTCTCTGTCAGACTCATGTTGGTCAGTCTCAACTGTCCCTCCCAGAAGGGAGCCACACAGGCAATGGTGGTAATGTTCTCAAGCACTCACCCTCTTCTCCTTGGCCATGATTACTGCACACCCACCTGTAGCTGGTGTCTGTACAGCTAATGATGATACACTGTGGTCCTCCTTGGGGCCACAGAGCCACAAGTCTATGGATTCTCTGAGGTCTCTGTGACCTCCAGCATTACTCAGTTCCCCAGAGGCTGACTACCTAAGGGCAGAAGAGCCAGTGAGTTATAAACAGGGCTCAAAACACGGGTGTTTGCTGTGTGGAGAGACAGCTGGGGGGTGCTTCCCTCCTCTTTATTTTGATGTGTCCTTGTCTAGACTCAGTATCCAACCCTCAGGCCTCTGAGCTGGTTGGGGAGGTGATTCCAGTGGGATGCTGGTCCCACATCTCATGTCCTGATGTGCTCCTAAAACCAAATTAAGTGGAAGAACACCAGGCTTCTTTATTGCGTGGCAAGATATAAAGCAATTTGAAAACCAGTTATGTGAAACTGTCAGAGGGGAATAGATGTCAAACTGGCAAAAACCCAACTAATTGGGATCAGATTTCACACAGCATCCTTTGCTCACACTCACCTGTGCCAACAAGATGAATGACATGCTGGGGAATTAGATGAGTTCCAGGGCCCAATGAATGTGCTGGACATTGCCATCCTGGACAGATGGCTTCTTGTCCATACAACCATCTCCAGACTGCAGTTTTCCTACCAGGTGGGGCACAAGTGTATATAAGACATATTCTTCCCCCAGGGGTCCTGTTGGTAATTGGGACATGTACATAGGAGGCAGTTGTAGGAGATGAAGCCATGTGCACAGAGAAGATTCCAAACAAAGGCAGCCATAGGCCAGCTTCTTGGTTGGTTCTGAGGCCCAGCCAGCCAGGATCATCCTGTGTTATATTTATTTACCCACTTCCAACATAGTCCCCATCCTACCTGCTGACCTTGCTTTCTCTCTGGATCCCCAGCACCAGAGCCGGGTGCAGTGTAGGTGGGAAAGAACATTTGTTGAATGGACGAGTGGATGGAGGGCTGGCTGGATGGTTGTGTGGGTGGATAGATGGATGGATGGGTGGATGGATGATGTGTAAATTGATGGGTGGGTGGATGGATGGGTTGGTGAGTAGGTGGGTGGTGAGTGGGTGCCATGTCAGTGAGTAGAGTGTGACTTTCCTTCTATAGGGTAGAGGCTCTCTCTCCTTTAGGGCTTTTCTGGTACTGGGGATCCTTTGTTCTTTATCTCTGAAAGGCTGAAGTCAGGCAGATTCTTGGTTATATGGGGTTGGGGGATGCTGAGTATTTTTGACCAGATCCCTTTCATACTGTGGTGCTCGATTTATTGATAAGTAAACTGGAAGCCCCATATTCCACTTCAGGGCAGCTGAGTATGGGCTCCCTGGTTTCCAGTGAGTGCAATGTAGTGTAGGGGGAAGGTCTTCAAAGTCAGTATAGGAAACTGGAGATTGCACAGGGGAATAAACTCACAGAGGCGATGTATTTTAGACTCTGGTTTGCAGGCTAGGGAGGGCCTCCTAGACCTTGTCTTATTCCCTGTAAGATCCAGAATACAGCAGGCTTCTAAGGTTTGAGGCTTTCCAGGCCTGCCCTTCCTTCTCCCAAAGCCTGCCAAGCTCCTGTGGGAACTGAGAGGCTCTGCGGGCCTCTCATGTGGTTCCATAGTGGGCTGGGTGCTCCTCCTTCCCTGCTCCCAGTGTCATGGGATGTCAAGTGCCAAGTCCAGCCAGCCAAGGTCACTTGTTTTGGTGATGAGAAGGGGAGAAGGCTGAATTGGGTGACTTTTGTGAACAGCTGCACAAGGAAGACCTCCTCTGCTCCAGTGACCCCCAGGTGGGGAGTCTTGGGTCACAAGGGAAAGGATAGAGGCTTTGTAGCCAGACACTGGCTGATAACCTACCTCTGCCAACACTGTGCAGTGTGACCTCAGGCATATCACTTAACCTCTCTGGACCTTGGTTTCCTCATCTGTAAGACTGGAAATGGCAATATATATGTAGGAGGTTTCTATGAAGGACTGATGACATATTTCATAGAAAACAATTCTAGCACATGGTGGGCTCCCAGTAACAGCTCATTTACTACTATTCTCTCAATGCAAATAGTTTCTGGTGAGCCAGACCTCTATTACCCAAGTTCTCCCCTGTTACAGAATACACAGAGCATGGTAATGTTCACAGGGCACATGGGTACATGGAGACAGAAGGTGTCAGGATTGGTGTCTTCTGTAGGTGTCCCTCTTTCTGCCCCCTGGAAGCCATTTCCAGCAGACGTGCACTCCCTCGGGACAACTCTGATTCAAAAAGCCTTACCTGGGAGCCTACATGGAATCCGACAGCATCCTTCCTGGCTTCTATACCCAGTCTTCATCCAGTCTGGGCTCTACACAGTGTCCCTCCTTCCTGCTGTGACCTCCTCAGCACCCAGCATACATCAGGGGCGCGAAAGAGGTAGTTCATTGTACTGACCACTCGTAAACACCTCCTGTGTGCCAGGTGGTGGGTAGAGTCTTTCACATATATTATCATGAATCCTTAAAATCATAATAGAGGGAGTTCCTCTGTATTACAATGAGTACCTAGAGGCTCAGAGAAATTAAATTAATTTCCCATTTTGTTTATACATTCATATGTCAGTGGACACTTGGGTTACTTCCCTTTGGCTATTGTGAATAGTGCTGCTATGAACATGGGTGTGCACATATCTCTTCGAGACTCTGCATTCCATTCTCTTGGACATATACTCAAAAGTAGAATTGCTGGATTATATGATAATTCTATTTTTAATTGTTTGAGAAATCTCCATACTGTTTTCTGCAGCAGCTGTACCATTTTACATTCCCAACAGGGCTCCAATTCCTCCATATCCTCGCCAACACTTGTTATTTTCTATATTTGTTTTTGTTTTGACAGTAGCCAGCCTACTATCCTAATGGGTGTGAGGTGGTTTTGATCTGCATTTCCCTGGTGATGCACACTGGAAGCATGGAAGGCAAACCCAGACAAATATCTTTCTCTTGGAGCTCCCATGTTATGGGTGAGCTATACATGCACTGAGGGGTAGGCTGGGTGTGAAGGGTCTGAGCCAGAGTGGTACTTGGCACTAGTGTTCTTAGAGGTGCTTGTGATGGAATGGACCCTCTTGTTTACTTCCCTCATTGCCTTGTGGGTGCTCAAACACTTTGTCCATAATGTGCACTGCACAGAGGAGTATTGATATTACTGTGCTCCCGAGGCAACTCTCTGGGCAGGGAGGTGGTGGGTACAAAGGGGCTGCAGACAACCCTGACTCGGTTGCCTTCTGGACCACCCCAGATGTGCCCTCAGACCATTAGGCTTAGTTCATCAGACACAAAGTGGGATTAGAAAAAAAGTCTGTCATCCTGAGGACTGAGGGAGGTCAGAGTGGAAGTGCTTTGAAAACAGAGCAACGAGGAGGCCGCTCTCCCATGCCTCAGCTCTGAAATGTCAGTTGTGTCTTGCCTGCCCCCTTGCTGGCCTCCTCCCCTGCCAGAGCTCTTATGGTGGCACTCCACATTCCTTACCTGTCTTGACTCTCAGCCACCCTCTTGACAGTGGTCCATCATCTTTTCCAGTGCAACCTGATTATGCAACGATCCATCTCAAACCCTGAACTAGTTCCCTACTGCCTCAAGGCAAAGTTCTTTAAAAGGTGCATGACTTCTTTGGATCAATGAGAGTAGTAGCCCCTGCCAGGCCTTTTCATCTGCTGGTCTTCCCTCAAGCCACATACCCTGCTAAGTATCTAAGATGCAGAGGAGACCCCCTTTAATATTCCTTCGCTTTTACTGTTCTTATGCCTGGACTGTCCTAACCCCATTTTTCATCTGTGAGCACCCACCATGCTGCACTGTGTTGCCCCTGGATGGAGAGCTCCCTGAGGGATGGGATCTGCGTACGCCCAGTGCCTGGCACACAACACGCCCTTGATGGGAGAGGAGAGGAAAAGAATGGAGAGAGAGATGGCACAGTGGATGAGTGGTGAAATTGTGGAGTTCTATCTGTCACTGCTAATATATAGATGAGGTGGTTCTATACAATTTTAATAAAAAGATTCTGAAAACACAAAAGCAGACAGTCCCCTGGTAGTTTCTGCCCCATGGAAGGAGCTGAAGTACATCGATATGATTACATATCTGTCTCCCTATTTGCATGCTTTGTTAATGCAGGGGCCATGCCTTATTCATCTGCTTCCTGCAGCCTAGAGCAAAATCAGGAATCTGGGGATGCTTAAAGACATTCTTTCCCAGTGGAGAGAAAGGGAGGGAGTAAAGTGTGTGTATGAGTGTGAGTGTGGTATTGCGATATAATAAGAAATATATATATTTGGTCTTTATCTCCCATTCCTGGCACAAGGGCCCCTAAAATGCTTGTAATTTCCTAAGTGATAGGGGTGAGAGGAGCATCTTTTGTTTTTCATAACAAGCCCCTTTCAACCACACTTGTATTAATGCTAATGAAGGGATATTGGAGAATGGAGGATGGACAGAGAAACCATCCATATGATTGGAGGCTTGGAGTTTTCAGTCCCACAGTCTGACTTACAGTGAAGGGAAAGGGACCGGAGATTGAGTTAATCACTGGTGGTCAATGATTTGATCAATCATGCATATGTAATGAAACCTCCATAAAGACTGTAAGCAACAAGGCGTTATTTTGAAATTGACATTTTGGAGAGCTTCTAGGTTAGTGAATGCATCCATGTACTGGGAGGGTGCCATATCCCAAACTCCAAGGGGACAGAAGTTCCTGGGCTCAGGATCCATCTGGACTTTGCTCTATATACCTCTTCACCTGGCTGTTTATTTCTATCTTTTATAATACATTAGTAATAGTCAGTAAAGTGTTAATCCTGAGGTCTATGAACTGTACAGTAAATTATTGAATTTGAAAGGGGGGGCATAAAACCCCTGATTTGTAGCTAAGTGAGAAAGAAGTGTGAGTAACCTTGGGACCCACTACTTGCTACAGGTGCCTGAAACAGGACAGTCTTGTAGAACTGAGCTCTTAAACTGCAGGGTCTGTGCTGACTTCAGGTAGTTAGCATCAGAATTGGATTAAATTGTAAAATACCCTGTTAGCATCTCCAGAGAATTTGAGAATTGATTGGAGTGGAAAACCTATGTATTTGGTGATAAAAGAGCTGTGAATAGAGAAACAGATCCTATCCTAGAGGATGTGTGTGGGGTTGTTGGAGTACATGTTGTATACATGTGGCTGGTTTATGCTGCATCAACAAATAGCCTCCCATGTCTCAGTGGCTTTACTTACGGAATAAGAATTTAGAGCTCCTTACAATGAAGGTTGGCAGGGTTCTCTGCTCCTTCATAGTCACTTAGAACCCAGGCTAACAGAAGCCCCATCTTGACTTAGGTCCTTTTATCACAGAGACAGATGGAAAGAAATGTGATAAATTGTGCACTTCCTCTTAACATTTCTGCTCAGAAGTGACACACATTATTTTATCTCATTTTTTATTGTCCAGAGAACATCCTGTAGCCTCACCTAATTCAAAGTGGGAAGGGTAGCATAGTCCTTCCAGAAAGAGTGGGGAGTGGAATATTATGAGCAGCCCAGTGGGGTACCACAGGGGACAGGAGTCACTGGAATCAGCTGAAGGACCTTCTGTCCTTTTTCAACATCAGGGAACGGTGGCAGGATCCACGATTCAGACATTCAGGCTGGGAAGCACAGTTTGGAAAGGCTGAATATTCCACCAGTCATGGACATGTCATCAACCTCTCCTTTGTGGCTAGAAGTTTGAATACTCTCCAACAGGCCTGGGCTAAATAAAATGTCAATTTCAAAATAACATTAATTTTGTATATCCCAAGAGAAGAGAGTCCATTTCACAAGTTAATCTTCAGGATGTCTGAAGGGGGCAGGTGTGGGAGGAGCAATGGGAGGCAGTAGGGGTTGCCAGGGCAGGGATCCCAAAGTCTTCAGGACTGGACAATCAGCCACTTTCTAGCTCCGTGGCCTTGGGAAGCTACTCTGTGTTATATGCTCATCTATATACTGGGGCTGATGGCCATGCCCACCATCTGAGTAGCTATGGAAACTGAATGAGATCATGCCTGGACAACACTTAGCAGGAAGCCTGGCCCAGAGCAGATGCTTGCCATGATGCTTGCTGCTGGCCATCATCACAGCTGACTCTGTTAGGTCACAACCAGCCCTGCTCTATCCTTTGCTAGCTGTGTGAGTGTGGACAGGGGCTAAATGTTTTTTCAGTGCACAACTCTCTCACTGAAAAGTGGAGATGATCACACTTTCACCCCAGAGTTGAAAGTTTCTGAGGCCTGGACAGATGCTCAGTGAGTCTAGGGAAGGTACATGGTGTGTGGGCAGAGCACAAGCAGGGGTGGGTGGGTTTAGGAAGGTGTGTGGTGTGTGAGTGGAGCACAAGCGGGGGTAGGTGTGGGGCAGCCTCGAGGGTGTGGTATGTTACACCCACATCTGTGCAGGTGTCAACTCAGAAATAGTTTTGTACTTTTCCTTAATTGGGACAGTGCTTTTCTTTACCTTTATTACAAAAGTATCTCCCTGGCAGCCGGCTGTAACTGGAGGTATTGTTGTGGACAGGCACGCTCCTCTCCTGAGTGTCCCTCCTGGGTGATGCTGTAGCTGGAATAATGGAGGTGGAGTGGGCCTTTCACGACAATGGCATCTTCTTCTCCCCTTTAGTCCACACAAAACTAAGGAGTTCTCAATAAAGAGGGTGGGGGACAGAAGCCATTAATTTTAGAGTGCTGGGAAGCCAGGACGGATGCCTTCATTAGAAAGTTCAAAACTGCATTTTATTTCCATTTTGATGAGATTTTTATGAGTTAGAAGAGATTAAGTTGAATCCCATGAGTGTAATGGACCCAGAAAGATCACAGATACAGGATTGAATCCAACGAACCATGAGGAGTTTAGTAAATTAATTAAATTTAAGAAAATAATGAAAATTTTTTTTGCCACTAGATTAAAATTTCTAAACGTCTTAAAAAGGCAACGACAATTCTCATTCACAAGAAATTACAGTTACACCAACAACTACCCCCTCCCCCCACCTCTTTCTTGTGTTTGTTTTATGAAGCTGCATTGGTGAGAGGATATTTGCGGTGGCGTAGGTCAGGGTAGAGAGAGCTTTTCCAGAATGCTTCTTGCAAGGTCCTGACCTTTCAGCTCTGGAATGCATGGATGCTTTGCCTACTGCAAGGATTAGAAGCATATGGTCAGAACAGTTTTGAGTTGGGGTTGGTGTAGGAGAAAAGTTGACCAGTTACCCAAGGGACCACAGAAAATTGCTCTCGGGGGATGTAGATGCAAAAAGCGCAGTTGATAAGCAGAGGTTTGTTTGAGAGCTGTGGTTCAGGAGGCAGTCCTTCTGCCTAGGATCCCACTGTAATCTCTGGGTTTGACATCATCCACACATGTTAGCTCCAGGAGGAGGTCATGACAGCAGGTGGCTGGGGGTTTCACGTTGAATAAGTACACACTTTGTGCTAGACACTCCACCTGTATGATCTCATTTAATTCAATCAAAAACCAAACTGTGACCTAATTAGGGGCCTGGCTACAGCTACATTACAGAGAAAAACGTACAACTATGGTGATGTGTCTCATTTCAAGTTCAGATCACAGTCCTCAAATGAATGCTTAATTCCGCCCAGCCATCATATTAGTAGGCAAACTCTTTCTGTAAAAAAACCAGATGGTGAATATTTTAGTCCTGTGGGCCATGTGGTCTCTGCTGCAATTACTCAACTTTGCTGCTATCTTCTGGAAGCAGCCATGGACAACACAATAATGAATAAGCATGGCTGTGTTCCAATAAAACTTTATGTGTAGCAACTGAAATTTAAATTTCAAATATTTTCACATACTACAAAATATTACTTTTTTTGTTTTTATTCCCCCCCTATCATTTAAAAATGTAAAAACATTCTTAGCTTTGGGGGGCCATATTTGGCCTGAGTGCCCTTGTTTGTTGACTACTGCTGTAGACCATTCCCTCTCCGTGTGTGACTATTTTGTAACCTATCCTTGCAAACCTCCTCTACCTCCTCCCACATCTTCCTACTTCACTGAGAAGAGAGAAACAATCAGAACCCCACCTATCACCTGTCCCCACACTCTTGCCCTCCTGCCCTACCTGGGCACTTTCTTAAAGTCAACCCTACTCTTTGTGATGGAGGTTTCACCTTCTCTGTCTACTTGAGGAAGCCACTCCAGCAATGCTTACTTCTCTCCTTGATCATTCCGATATGCATTCCATTGTGCTGTCATTTCTGTTTCTCTACAAATAAACAAACACAATTGTCTTCCTCACATTGGCTTTATCAGTTACCTTTCTATTTCTCTGGTCCCACTTACAGCAAAACACTCTGACTTTCCTGTACACCCTGACTCCTATGCTTC
This sequence comes from Ursus maritimus, assembly GCF_017311325.1. NCBI lineage: Eukaryota > Metazoa > Chordata > Mammalia > Carnivora > Ursidae > Ursus > Ursus maritimus. Next base: position 105,267,114 of record NW_024423343.1, on the reverse strand, counting down.
TTCTGTCATGCTGTGTCTTTAAAACGTTTTTAATTATTTATTTTAAAATTGAGGCAGATTTCACGTAGAGTGAAATAAATAGAGCTTCAGTGTGCAGTTCAGTAGTTTTGCCAAATGAATATTCCTGCTAATGACCACCCAAACTGGGATGTAAACTATTTCCACCATCCCGGAAAGTTGCCTCTAATCCTTTCCAGTCAAGGGAGCCAGTTTTGATTTCTATAGTTTTGCCTGCTCTTGAATCTTTGGTTTCTTTTGTTTAAATCATGTTTTTGAGACTTGATTCATCCACGAATCAGTGGTTCTTCCTTTCAGTTTTTCTGGGAACTCCCTTGTTTAAATATATTAAATGTATTTATCTATTCTCCTGTGGATGGACATGTTTCTTTTCAGCTCTGGGCTATTATCAGTAAAACTGCTATGAATATTCTCATGCAATTTTTCTTGTGGGGCTACATTTTAATTTCTCCTAGTTAAATTCCTAGATGTGGCCAGGTATTTTTTTTAACTTCAAAAAGAAGCTGCCAATCAGTTTACCAAAGCATTTTGTGCTGTTTGCCTTCCGACCACTAATGTATGATTTCAGTTGCTCCACATCCTCATTGGCATTTGGATTTATTCATCTTTTTAGTGGTAGACTCTGCAGTAGATGAGAGGTGGCATCACTGCGTTTCCTTGGTGATAGTGGTTGGCCACCTCTTCATATGCTTATTGGCTATTTGTATGGACTCTTTTTCTCATTTAAAATAATTTGTTGTCTGTCATTTTCTTACTGATTTGTTAAGTGGTTTTTTAAAATATATTTTGCAGATAAGTTTTTTTTTAATAGTGTCTTTTCATGAGTAAAGGATTTTAATTTTGATAAGGTCTACATTACCATTTTTTCTTTTATGTTTGATGCTTTCATGACTTGTCTAATCAATCTTAAGTTTGTGAAAATATCTTTTTCCTTCTAGAATATTTTTAGTTTTAGCTTTTAGTCTATGATCCATCTTGAATAAATTTTATTGAATAATGTGAAGTAAAAACCAGTGTTAATTTTTTTCTAGTTATTTTGTGTGGGTCTATTTCTGAACTTTTTTTTTTCTGTTTGGTTGATCTATTTTCTGTTCTTAATACTGCATGGTCTTCATAATCGTAATTTTATATCAAGTCTTGAAATCACGTGCTATAAGTCTTCTTTTTATTTTCTTTCTAGATTGTTATGTTTCCTTTCTAGATTGCCTGGGCTAGTCTAGTTCCTTCTTTTTTTATTATTATTATTTTTTTATAATGATTTTTTATTATATTATGTTAGTCACCATACAGTACATCCCCGGTTTTCGATGTAAGGCTCGATGATTCATTAGTTGTGTATAACACCCAGTGCACTCCCTCCCCTCTGAAGCCCTCAGTTTGTTTCTCAGAGTCCATAGTCTCTCATGTTTCATTCCCCCTTCTGATTACCCCCCCTTTCTTTATCCCTTTCTTCCCCTACTGATCATTCTAGTTCTTATGTTCCATAGATGAGAGAAATCATAGGATAGTTGTCTTTCTCTGCTTGACTTATTTCACTTAGCATTATCTCCTCCAGTGCCGTCCATGTTGTAGCAAATGTTGAGAACTCATTCTTTCTGATTGCTGAGTAATATTCCATTGTATATATGGACCACAACTTCTTAATCCAGTCATCTGTTGCAGGGCATCTCGGCTCCTTCCACGATTTAGCTATTGTGGACATTGCTGCTATGAACATTGGGGTGCATATGGCCCTTCTCTTCACTACGTCTGTATCTTTGGGGTAAACACCCAGTAGTGCAATGGCTGGATCATAGGGTAGCTCAATTTTTAACTTTTTAAGGGACCTCCACACTGTTTTCCAGAGTGGCTGTACCAACTTGCATTCCCACCAACAATGTAGGAGGGATCCCTTTCTCCACATCCTCTCCAACAATTGTTGTTTCCTGCCTTGTCTATTTTTTCCTTCTATACAGATTTAGAATCAAGTTGTCAGTTTCTATAACAAATCCTGTTGGGATTTTGACTGGGTCTTCAGTGAATCCATAGATCAACTGGGGTGAGAACTGGTAACTGTACAGTAGTCTTCCAATTCATGAACAGAAGATGTCTTTCCATTTATTTAGCTCTTCTTTTATTTCTTTTAGAAATGTTACATATTTTTCTGTCTTGCATATTTTTTGTTAAATTTATTCCCACATATTTGATTTTTTTCAATGCTATTGGAAATGGTATATTTTTTGCTGTATTTCATTTTCCATTTTTTTGGTGATAGTGCTTAGATAGAATATTATTTTATATTGAATTTTTATCTTGCAGCCTTGTTAAATCCAGGAATTATTCAAATAGTTTGTAGATTTCTATGGATTTTTCTATAATCATGTCATCTGCAAGTAAAGATAGTCTTACTTCTTCCTTTCAAATCCACTTTTCTCTTTCTTTCTTTTTCTTTCTTTCTTTCTTTCTTTCTTTCTTTCTTTCTTTCTTTCTTTCTTTCTTCCCTTCCCTTCCCTTCCCTTCCCTTCCCTTCCCTTCCCTTCTTCTTCTTTTTTCTTTAATAGACTACTAAATCTCCAGTACTATAGTATATAGAAACAATGAGCCTGGATATCTGGCTTGTTCCCAGTATTAGGGCACAAGAATTAATATTTCATCATATATATGATGTTAGCTGTGTGTCTTTCTCATGGATACTCCTTTTTCAGGTTGAGGAAATCCCTTGTACTCTCCTTTACTGAGAGTTTTTTAAATTATGAACAGCTGCTAAATTTTATCAAGTGCTTCTCTGAATCTATTGAGAATATTACATGGTTTTTGTTCCTTTATTCTGTTAATACATCGAATTACATTGATTGACTTTTGAGTATTGAGCCAATCTTGCATCCCTATGATACACGGCATTTGGTCATGAATACATTCTCTTTTTTCATGTATTTCTGGATTTGATTTACTAATATGTTGTGAAGGATTTTTGTGTCTCTTCATGAGGAGTATTGGTCTGTAATTTTATTTTCTTACAATATTATTGTCAGGCTTTTTATTAAGGTTACGTTAGTCTCATAAAATGAGTTGGGAATGTTTCCTTCTTGGCTCTCTGATAGAGTTTGTGTAAGATTGGTATTTCTTTCTCAAATGTTTGGTAGAATTCACTAGTAAAGCTATTTGGATCTGGAGTTTTGTTTGCTTGCTTTTTTTTTTTTTTTAAGTGGGAAGGTTTTAAATGATGGTCTCCATTAAAAAAATGGAAGGCTATTCTGATTTTTCTATTTCTTGTTGTGGCAATTTTTCTATTTCTTGTTGTGACAAGTTTTGCAAGGTACTTTTTTCTCATCTAAGTTAATTGAAACTTGACATGAAGTTGTTCATAATAGTTTATTATTATTCTTTTAACATCTGTAGGACATTTCAGACTTTCACTTCATTCCTGATTCTGGTAATTTTGTTTTATTTTCTTTTGTTTTCTTGACATTCTTGTTATTTTATTAATTTTCTTTACAAAGAAAAAAATTGGTTTTTCTGATTTTTTTCATGGCTACTCTATTTTCTATTCCATTTAATTTTCTTCCCCTCTTATCTTTATGATTTCTTTGCTTTTCTATTTACTTTGAACTTAAACTGCTTTTCTTTTGCTAACTTCTGAGGTGGAAGCTGATTTAAAACTCTTGTTTTCTAATATGTGGAATTAAAATCATAAATTTATATCTAAGTACTGCTTTAGCTGCCTTTCACACATTTTGAAATGTTGGGTATTCATTATCATTTTGGTAAAAATATTGTCTAATTTCCTTTGAGTTTTTCTTAGACTCATGGGTTATATAGAGTCTATCACTTAGTTTCAAGAGATTTTGGTGGGGAGGTATTTTTTCTAGTTAATTGTAAAATAATTGCTTACTAATTTATTTTTAATTTAATTCCAGAGTAAGTAAGAATGGACTCTGTGAAGTTTCATCCACTGGGACATATTTTATGCACCAGCACAACCATGATCTATTTTGGTGAATGTTCCATAAGCATATCCTTAAAAAGAAAGTGTGTTCTGAAATTCCTGGGTATAGTGTTCAACAATTGCCGATTTAATCATATTGGTTAATTGTGATGTTCTGTTTTATATTGCACTGATTTTTAAAATAGCATTTTTTTTATCATTTACCAAGAGAGGAGTGTTAAGATCTCCAACTCTAGCTGTAAATCCGTGTATTTCTCTTTGATCCATTCATTGTTGTTTTGTGTATTTTGAATCTATGTGATTAGGTGGACACATATTAGGATTGTTATGTAATCCTGGAAAAATAATCCTCTGAACATTGTGACATGTTCTTCTGTATCTCTGGCAATGTCTTTTTCTACTCTATTACTGTAGTAATACACCTTTTTGTTATCAGTGTCTGCAAGGCATGTATTTCTCTAACTTTTTACTTTCAACCTATATTGACTATTAAATTTAAACTTTGTTTTTTATTAATAATATAGAATTTAAAAAAAGAATTCATTTTGACAATGCTTGCCTTTTAAGTTGAGTGCTTGTTTTAGTCAGTTTACATTTAACGAAATTATTGAGTTGTTGGGCTTCGGTCTATCATTTATTATTTGTTTTATATGTTCCATCTGTTTTGTTGTTGTTGTTGTTGTTATTGGTGGTGTTTTTTGGTTCTCCTTTCCTGACTTCTTTTCGAGTAATCAAGCATTTAAATAATTTTTAAAAATTCCATTTTATTTCGTCTGTTGGCTTATACTCCCGCCAGCATTCTTGGATATTTGGCTTCTATCCTTCATCAATTTTTATTCAGAAAAATTTTGGCCCTTTTCTTTTCAGTATTTCTTCTGCCCCATCTCTCTCTCCTGTTTCTTTCTGAGACTCCTATGTTAGATCACTTGATATTGTCTCACATGTGTCAGACACTGTTTTTTAAAAAATTATTTTCTCTGTGTGTTTTAGCTTGGATAATTTCTGTTAACACATCTTGAATCCATGAATTGTTCTCTACTGAGTGTAGTCCAACATTGATTCATCTAATACATTTTCAGTTAGATGCTGTGTTTTTCAGTTCTAGAATTCCAGTTTGGTTCTCTTTTATGGCTGAAATTTCTTTCCTGAGAGTCTTCATCTCTTCACCCATTCTATCCATTTTTTCTTCTCATTTCTTCACTTAAAATAGTTTTTAAGAAAGTGTCATTTTTTTCTAATTCCAAAATTTGAGTGATCTGTGGGTTGGCATTATTGACTTGTTTCCTCTTGATTATGGGTACATTTCTTTGTTTCTTTGAATATCTAGTATATTGTGGATATTGTGAGTGATATTTTGCAGAGATTTTGGATTATGTTATGTCTTTTTAGAGATCGTGAAATTGTACGTATGTATGTATGTGCATATGCATGTACATGTGCATATGTAAGTGATGTGTATGTGTACGCACATCCATGTATGCATATGTGTGTGCATGCATGGACATATGTATGTAGCAGTTGAATTACTGATGGATCATCTCTATCTTGTGTTGTTTTCTCCTCTTCAGAACTCTTAAAATCAGAGGGTCTTGGTGCTCAGTTCTTGGTCCTCTTCTGTGCTTTATGTATATTTTCTTCCTTGGTGATTGCACTCAGTCTCATGAATGTAGATACTATACACATTCTGACAACTCCCAAATTTATAATTCAGTCTTGATTTGTCTCTTGAAGCTTATTTTTCTATATTCAGCAACTATATACTCTATATCTCTTCTTGGATGTTTGGTAGACGTCTGAAATTCAACATGCCTACAACTGAACTCCAATCTCTCTGCCTGTCCCCCAAACTTGAAATGATCCATTTGACTGCAGCCTTCCCATTCAGTGACTGACAACTTCTTTTTCTCAGTTGCTCAGGTCAAAAGTTCTGGAATCATCCTTGACCCTATTCTTTCTTTTACACTCCTCATCTGAATCCGGAATCTGGAATCTGTCAACCCTACTGATCCTAACTTCCAAATAAATCCAGCATCCACTTTTACCACCAGTTCCATCCTATACCATCAGCTCCTGAACAGTGTCCGGTTTGTCTCTGCCCCCACCCTTGTCCCTCTGCAGTGCATTCTTTACACTATAGCAGAGAGATCTTTGAAAATGGAAACCAGATCCTATGTCTTATGGGAAAGAGGTCAAGATTTGGCATCAGACAGACTTAAGTTTGAAACCTGTCTACACTTTTTAATAGTTATGTAATCTTGAGCAAGTAGCATCCACATCCTAAGCCTCAGTTTTCTCATCTATAAAATGGGAATAATAAAGCTTCCCTTGCAGGGTTGTTGTGAGCAGTAAATGATTCATAGTCACTGCCCAACACATAATTTGTGCTTGTTGGGGCTATGAAGCCCTATATCCTCCATGAAGGAGGTTAGGAGGAGCACAGTGACTCAAAGAAGCCCCTTCCCCATTTCCCTTGGCTTCAGATATTTTTTTGCTTCCTGAGGTGTCCCCTCGTTGACTGGATGGTCGAGTACAAGAGCAATCATCGAACCTTTGTTGTGTGCAGGACATGACTGACTTTTATGGGGCATGCCATTTTTGGGGGATCTCTGACCTCCTCTGGAACTCCTCTGAAAAGGATAAACATTCCTCCTTATTACTGTTTGAGAGGCTGACAATACAACAGTTGATGAGGATATGGAGCCACAAGAGCTCTTGTTTACTGCTGGTGTGTGTGCTGGTAGGAGCTGGTAGGAGTTTCAGGGAAAATGATATGTTACTGCCCTGTGACTTGGATGCCACATGCTGTATGACCCAGACATTCCATTCCTGGATATGGAACTCTTCATCCTGTAGGGATAAGATATCTCATACTCCTTAATCTTTTCATTAGGAAATATATTTCAATCATGAGTAGATATATAGTAATATCTACACATATAATTTAAGTAGTGACAATAATAGAGTGAACACCTGTATATCCACCACCCAGCTTGAGAAATAGAGCATTACCAATAACCCTACAGCCTCCTGGGTACATCTTTCTCAACTGCAACCACTGTTTTGAAATTGAGTTTATTAATCCTTTACTCCTTTTTTAATAAATTTTATCACAGGTGAATATATTCCTTCTGCAGGTTTTTGAGCTTTATCTCAGTGGAAAGATTCTGTATATGTTTCCTTTGTCTGCTTTTTTTGCATTTAATATTGCATTTATGAAATTTATCTATATTTTATATAGTATTCTCTTTCTTCATTTTATTATTGATGGACATTTGTGTTGTTCCCCTTATTCTGCTCTATTAACATTTTTACTATGTTTATTTCCCCCTTTTTGTGCTGGTATCGGCATTTCTGTGTGTATCTCCTGGTGCACCTGTGCACATGTTTCTGTGGGTTACTGTTCCATATCCAGGATGGAACCACTGGGTTGTACAACATGTGGCATCCAGGTCACAGGACAGTAATGCATTGTTTTCCACAGAGCTCCTACCAGCTTACACTCCCTCCACTTCCCACTGCTCCAAACTCTCAAATTTGTATTGGCAGACTTCTTAATTTTTGTCAATCTGAAGGGTGTTAAACGTTAACTTATTGTCGTTTCCATACTCTTCTTTATAAGAATCTTTGAGGACCAACATAAAAGCTAACTCCAACTGGGGACATGTCCCTGCGACTCCAAGTCCCCAGTTCACAAGGCTTGTCTGTCTCTACCTTTCTTAATTGGACAGTAGCTAGTGCTGGTGATGGGGCAGGGCAGAGGCCAGAGACATAATTTGATGGGCCTTGTCTCTTTGAATTTGGAGATTTATTCTGCCCACCCTGCGTCCTTCCACAACCTGCTCTCGATTGTTGATTAATTTACCATAAAGCCCTGGAGTGTCGCAGCTGCATGAAGGGTGAGAAGTAAGGTTGGTTTGTGGCTGGTGAGTGACAGGCCATCCATCACTCTGAGGGGAAATTGCTCTTTTAAGGAGAAGTAGTGAATTGTTTCTGGCCTGGGTGTAAGTCAGGCAGTGGCTTGGAACAGTGACACAGCTCGCAGCCCTGGGCTGGATCCCTGATCGGTCATTTGTTGCTGCTGAAAGTGTCACACTTTGCAAATCTGCTATGGATAGACCATTTGATGAGTGGGGAAAAGCAGTGACAGTGCCTTCATCTCTGCCTCTAAACAAAGATGTTCCAGGGTCTTCTGACTGCTAGCTGAGTTCTATCTGGGTCTGCTCATCATCACCAGGGCCTGCTTCTCCTTTAGGATGACCAAGAGCTGTTCATTTTCTCATCTTCTGATTCATTAGTTCAGTGGTTCTCAGCTGGATGATTTTGCTCTCCAGGGAATATTTGGCAATGTCTGGAGACAGTTTTGGTTGTCATAACTGGAAGGCACTACTAACGTCTAATGAGTAGAGGTCAGGGATGTTGCTAAATATCCTACAATGCACAGGACAGCCTCTGCAACAAAGAATTATCTGGCCCAAATTGTCAACAGTGCCAAGGCTGAAAAACACTGCATTAATTCAATGAAGGTTCAACAAATATTTATTGAGTACTAGTGATGGGCCAGAAACTATCCAGCATAAAGGATAGCTGCATTCAGCACTGTACTTTTGGGGACCCTTCATACTCAGGGCCTCTGTGTCTATTCAAACCTAGCAGTTCTCATTCTGACATTGGCTCCTTGGTCAGATGGGAAGACACTTGCTTTTCAGATCCCTTCCCTAGCTGCTCCCTGTTTTAATCAATGCTGATCACCCAATAGGCCCAAATCTGGGAGACAGATGATGAGGAACTCAGCAGCCAGTGGACCAGGTAGAGATGATGTCAGGCAGTGCACAGGTGTGGAGGCTGACCATGGAGTAACCTGAAGGAGGGCAGGACTGTGACTGTGCATGAAGAGGTCAGTGAGTTATGAAGGCTGAAAGCAGGAGCCTGGATGTAGTATGGCCCTCCCCTTGCCAGCTGTGTGGCCCTGAAAATGTTACTACACTCGAGGGCCTTGTTTTTCTCATCTGTAAGATGGGGACATTGAGAGCACTGAAGGTGGAGATTATTATGAGGATTACATGCACTGACCTATGTGAAGATGTTCCAGACTCCCAGAGAAGCTTTTGTGAGCCTAAGCTGGGGATGTGAGTATTGGGGACCATTCTGGCCTCATCCTTCTTGTGGTGGACAGAGTTTTCCATTAGAATGTTGTCATTTCCACCTTCCTTTGTTTCCTTTTAGACTGTATGCAGAGAACAGTCAATGTCCTGGAGGCCCAGAATCTCCTCACCTATTTCCCTCTGGCCTGAGTCTACTCCAGTAGCAGCAACTGGCCAGCCATGTTAGAGGGGCAATATTGGAGCCTCAAGCAAAAGGAACAATTAGGAATATGGATCCCACTTTCGTTTAAAATCTTGATATTTTCTTCTTCATGGATTTTTTTACAATAATTTAAATTTTTAAAAATATTGCATTAAAATATTTATTTTGACTGTTGAGTTTTTTGGTGTCCCTAAATTTTGCGCCCAAAGTGAATGCCTCAGTTGCCATAGCCTAGAACTGGCTCTAGTTCTGGCAAATGAGTCTGGCAGGTAGATCTTCCATCGTCTCATTCCTACCCTCACATCCTCCATCCTTGCTCCCATTTTTTTTTTCAATTTCTTATGTTATGTTAGTCACTGTACAGTACATCATTAGTTTTTGATGTAGTGTTCCATGATACATTGTTCTCATGATTCTTGCTCCCATTTCTGTCTTCCTCCACATCTTCCTTTTCCATTCTCCATTTTCCTTCCCATACCCACCCCATCTCTAGTCTTCATAGAACCAAACCCCAAATGTGCAGAGTTCTGGATGTGAGGGCAAGAAAGATAAAGGCTGAGAGAGTATGTGGCTGGTGTGGCCTGGACCTACTTGTTGGAGGACAGTGACCCAACAGCCCAATGTCATCTCACAGGAACCATGGGGTCCATGCCCTCCGAACCTGGAGTTCTTAAATTGTTCTGCTGCCTGGAGACTGTAGTGACCATTGCAGTGTGCCTGGCTCTGTGTCTATGACCTCCCTGTCACCAGGGGATCTGCAGCCCATAGTCTGGAAGCCTCACTGGGGAGCAGGGCTGCCCCTGCTGGAATCATGGAGGGTACCCTCCCACTTTGGGGCAACAGCAGAATCTGATGTACAGACCTCATACCTCTTCTGATGAAGATAGACCACCATCTGAGTGCCAGAGGGTCCTATTTATGCATTTGCATAGCACTGGTCTGGTCTGGATGGTGTCAGCAGGGGAAAGGCCTTCTGGCATCAATTCAGGGGGGAAAAGACTGCCAGGCATACCATCCATCCCCAGGCCAGCACGAGGGGGACTAAGACCCACTTGCCACTTGGCAGCCCCAGCAGGAAACCACAGCAACCACTCTGTAGGAGGAAGTTTTCTTTCTCCCCTACCTTCCCCCCACCCCACAAGCCCTAGGCAACCACTAGTCTACTTACTGTATCTATAAATTTTCCTGTTCTAGACTTACTGTATAAATGGAATTAGAAAATATTTTTTTTGTGTGTGTATGTGACAGGCTTTTTTCATTTAGTAAATGTTTTCAAGATTCATACATGTCATATAATATATTATTCCTTTTTATTGCCAAATAATATTCTACTACGTGGCTATATCACATTTTATTTATTCATTGAGCAGTTGATAGACATTTGAGTTGCTTCCATTTTTTGTCTATTATGAACATTTATGTAAAAGTTTTTGTGTGGTATATGTTTTCATTCCTTTTAACTAAGAGTGGAATTGCTGGGTCAAATAATTACTCTCTGTTGAACTATTTAAGGAAATTCCAAACTTAAAATGCAGCAACTGCACCATTTTACATTCCTGGCGGCGTAAAAAGATTCCAATTTCTGCAAATCCTTACCAACACTGGCAATTTTTTTTGGTAAAGATTTTATTTATTTATTTGACAGAGATAGAGACAGCCAGCGAGAGAGGGAACACAAGCAGCGGGAGTGGGAGAGGAAGAAGCAGGCCTTCAGCAGAAGAGCCTGATGTGGGGCTCGATCCCAGAACGCCAGAATCACGCCCTGAGCTGAAGGCAGACGTTTAATGACTGAGCCACCCAGGTGCCCCCCAACACTGGCTATTATCTACCTTTTCTATGGGTATGAATTGATCTCTCACTATGGTTTTGGTTTGCATTTCTCTAATGACTAATGATGTTGAGCAATTTTTCATATATGTATTAGCTATTTGTGTATCTTCTTTGGAGAAATGCATATTCAAATGTTTTGTCCTTTTAAAAATTGGCTTGTCTTTTTTATTATTCAGTTGTAAGAATTATTTATATATTCTGGATACTAGTCTCTGGATACTAATCAGATATGTTTGATTTGCAAATATTTCCTCCCATTCTGTGGTTGTTTTTTACTTTCTTGATGATAGCATTTGCATCACAACATTTTTTAATTTCAATGCATCCACTTTATGTTTTTGTTGTTGTTGTTTGTGTTTTTTTGTGTCACATCATTGCTTAATCCAAGGTTACAAAGACTTAATACCTGTGTATTCTTTTAAGAGTTTTATAGTTCTAACTTCTATACTTAGGTTTATGATAGATTTTGATTTTGATGTAGGATGAAAGGAAGGGGTCCCCATTTATTCTTCTGTATGTGGGCATTCAGCTCTTCTAGAGCCATTTGTTGAAAAGACTATACTTTCCCAACTGAGCTGTCTTGGCATCCTTATTGAAAATCAATTCACCATAAATGTGAAGGTTTATTTATGGATTCTCAATTCTATTCCACTGATCTATATGTTTTATCCTTGTGCCAGAACCACACTGTCTTGATTATTGTAGTAAGTTTTGAAATCAGGAAGTGTGAATCTTTCTTTCTTTCTTTTTTTCTTCTTTCTTTCTTTCTTTCTTTCTTTCTTTCTTTCTTTCTTTCTTTTTTTTTCTTTCATAATAATATTTTTTATTATATTATGTTAGTCACCATACAGTACATCCCTAGTTTTTGATGTAAAGTTCCATGATTCGTTACTTGCGTATAAACTTTGTTCTTTTTCAAGATTGTTTTATCTAGCATGGACCCTTTGCAATTTCCAATGAATATTGTCACAGACTGAATTTGTGCCCCTTGAATTCATGTGTTAAAGCCCTAACCCCCAACATGACTGTATTTGGAGAAAGGGACTTTAAGGAGATAACTAAAGTTAAATGAGATCATAAGGGTGGGGCCTTAATCCAAAAACTTCGGTGTACTTATAATAAAAGAAAGTGACACCAGGTCTCTCGGTCTCTGTCTCGTCTTTCTCCATGCACACAGAGAAGAGGCCAGGTGAGGACACAAGTAAGAAGGCATCCATCTGCAAGCCAGGAAGAGAACTTTTGCCAGAAACTGAATTTTCTGTGACCTTGATTGTGGACTTTCATCCTTCACAAATATGAGAAAATAAATGTCTGCTGTTTACCACATAGTCTGCGGTATTTTTTTATGGAAGCCTTAGCAACTAGTACACTGTCTTTTGTTTGTTTGTGTTTGTTTTCTTTTTCCAAGTTTTAATTTGAATTCCAGTTAGTTTTTTTATTTAAAATTTTTATTGTTATTACTTATAAATCATATTTTCTTTTTTTTTAAATTTTTTATTATGTTATGTTAGTCACCATACAGTATATCCTTAGTTTTTGATGTAGTGTTCCATGATTCATTGTTTGTGTATAACACCCAGTGCTCCATGCAATACGTGCCCTCCTTAATACTCATCACTGGCCTATCCCAATCCCCCACCCCCCTCCCCACTGAAGCCCTCAGTTTGTTTCCCAGAGTCCATAGTCTCTCGTGGTTCATTACCCCTTCTGTTTACCCCCCTTCATTCTTCCCTTCCTTCTCCTACCGATCTCCCTGCTATTTCTTATGTTCCATTAATGAGTGAAACCATGTAATAATTGTCTTCCTCTGCTTGACTTATTTCACTTAGCATAATTTCCTCCAGTCCTGTCCATGTTGATGCAAATGTTGAGCAATCATTCTTTCTGATGGCTGAGTAATATTCCATTGTACATATGGACCACATCTTTATCCATTTGTCTGTTGAAGGGCATCTCAGCTCCTTCCACAATTACCTGTTGTGAACATACAGTGAAACACTGGTTTCATGTGTAGAATTTAGTGATTCATCAGCTACATACAACACCTGGTGTTCATCATAACAAGTGCCCTTGTTAATACCTATCAAACATTTAACCTATCCCCCCACCCACCTCCCCTTTGGTAACCATCAGTTTGTTCTCTGTAGTTAAGAATCTATTTCTTGGTTTGCCTTTCTCTTTTTTTTTCCCCTATGTTCATTTGTTTTGTTTCTAAATTCCACATATGAGTGAAATCATGTGGTATTTGTCTTTCTCTGACTTATTTTGTTTGGCATTATACTCTCTAGCTCCATCCATGTCATTGCAAATGGCAAGATTTCATTTTTTATGGCTAAGTAACCTTCCATTGCATATATATATACACCACATCTTCTTTATCCATTCATCAGTCAATGGACATTTGGGCTCTTTCCATAATTTGGCTATTGTTGCTAATGCTACTATAAACATTGGGGTGCATGTATTCTTTGAATCAGTATTTTTGTATCCTTTGGGTAAATACATAATATTGCAATTGCTGGATTGTAGGGCAGTTCTATTTATAACTTTTTAAAGAACCTCCATACTGTTTTCCAGAGTGGCGGCACCAGTTTGCATTCCCACCAACAGTAAGAGGGTTCCTCTTTCTCCACATCCTCGCCAACACTTGTTGTTTCTTGTGTTGTTAAGTTTAGCCATTCTGACAAGTATGAGGTGGTATCTCATTGTGGTTTTGATTTGCATTTCCCTGATGCTGAGTGATGCTGAGCATCTTTTCACGTGTCTGTTAACCATCTGAATGTCTTCTTTGGAAAAATATCTATTCATGTCTTCTGCCCATTTTTTAATTGGATTATTTGTTTTTTGGGTGTTGAGTTTGATAAGTTCTTTATATATTTTGGAAACTAACCCTTTATCAGATATGTCATTTACAAATATCTTCTCCCATTCCAAGGTTGCCTTTTAGTTTTGTTGACTGTTTCCTTTGCTGTGCAGAAACTTTTTAATTTGATCAAGTCCCAATAGTTCATTTTTGCTTTTATTTCCCTTGCCTCAGGAACCATATGTATTAAGAAGTTGCTATGGCTGATGTCAAAGAGGTTACTTCTTACATTATTTTCGAGGATTTTGATGGTTTCCTGTTTCAAATTTAGAACTTTCATCCATTTTGAATTTATTTTTGCATGTGGTGTAAGAAAGTGGTCCACTTTCATTCTTTTGCATGTCGCTGTCCAGTTTTCCCAACACCATTTGTTGAAGAGACATTTTCCCATTGGGTATTCTTTCCTGGTTTGTCAAAGATTAATTGAACATATAATCGTGGACTTATTTCTGGGTTTTCTATTTTGTTCTATTGATCTATGCATCTATTTTTGTGCCAGTACCATGTTGTTTTGATTATTACAGCTTTGTAATGTAACTTGAAGTCTGGAATTGTGATACCTCCAGATTTGCTTTTCTTTTTCAGCATTCCTTTGGCAAAGCAGGGGCTTTGTAGTTCCATATAAATTTTAGAATTTTTTGTTCTAGTTCAGTGAAAAATGCTGCTGGTATTTTGATAGGGAGTGCATTAAATGTGTAGGTTGATTTGGATAGTATAGACATTTTAACAATATTTGTTCTTCCAGTCCATGAATATGGAATGTCTTTCCATTTCTTCGTGTCATCTTCAATTTCTTTCATCAGTGTTTTATAGTTTTCAGTGTATAGGTCTTTTACCTCTTTGGTTAGCCAATTCCTAGGTATCTTATTATTTTTGGTGTGATTGCAAATGAGATTGTTTTCTTAATTTTAATTTCTGCTGCTTAATTGTTACTGTATAGAAATGCAACAGATTTCTGCACTTTGATTTTGTATCCTGTGACTTTACTGAATTCATTTATCAGTTCTAGTCATTTTTTGGTAGAGTCTTTAAGGTTTTCTATACAAAATATCATGACATCTGCAAATAGAGAAAGTTTTATTTCTTCCTTACCAATTTGGATGCCTTTTATTTCTTTTTGTCATCTGACTGCTGTGGCTTGGACTTCCAGTACTATGTTAAATAAAAGTGGATATCCTTGTCTTGTTCCTGACCTTGGGGAAAGGCTCTCAGGTTTTCCCCATTGATTATGATGTTTGCTGTGGGTTTTCCATATAAGGCCTTTTTTATGTTGAGATATGTTCCCTCTAAACCTATTTTATTGAGAGCTTGTATCATGAATCGATGTTGTACTTTGTTAAATGCTTTCTCTGTGTCTATTGAAATGATCATACGCTTTTTATCCTTTCTTTTGTTGATGTAATGTATCATGATGATTGATTTGCAAATATTGAACCATAATTGCATACTGGGAATAAATCTCACTTGATCATGGTGAATGATTCTTTTAGTGGATTGTTGGATTCTGTTTGCTAGTATTTTATTGAAGATTTTTGCATCTGTGTTCATCTGAGATATTGGACTGTTGTTCCCCACTTGTGTGTGTGTGTGTGTGTGTGTGTGTGTGTGTGTGTGTGTGGTTTTGGTATCAGGATAATCCTGGCTGCATAGAATATTTGGAAGTTTTCCTTCCATTTCCATTTTTTGACATAGTTTGAGAAGAATTGGTATTAACTGTTCTTTAAATGTTTGGTAGAATTCCCCTAGTTCAGTGCCTTTTTTTTTTTAAGATTTTATTTATCCATTTGACAGAAAGAGAGACAGCCAGCGAGAGAGGGAACACAAGCGGGGGAGTGGGAGAGGAAGAGGCAGGCTCCCAGCATAGGAGCCTGATGTGGGGCTCGATCCCAGAACGCTGGGATCATGGCCTGAGCTGCAGGAAGACGCTCAAAGACTGAGCCACCCAGGCGCCCCAGTTCAGTGCCTTTTTGATTGGATTGTTTTATTAATGTGCATGTAGGTTATTATTGAACTGGTTGGATTTATGTCTGCTATTTGACTTTTGGTACCCTCACAATGTCAGATCCTAAACTCCTCCCTTTCTGCTCTAATACCTTCAACAGGCAGCTTCCATTATATAGTCCCAAATGACTGGTCCAGTTCCTTTCCTCATATCTACCTTCTGCCTAGTGGGAAGGTGGGAAAGGTGAAGGGGAAGGCAAATTCCTTTCAAGACCTAACCTGAATGTTGCATTGTGACACTGGCCAGAACTTGGTTACATGGACACAGCTAACTGCAAGGGGAGCAGGAGTCCAGATGATATTCAGGGGTTCTATTATTAAAGCAGAAGGGAGTTGTGTATATTGATTCACTGGCAGTCAGTGCCACACCCAGTGTGTGCCAGGCCTTATGCAGCTGCTGGAGACACCTCACTAAGCAAAACCAGATAAGCTTGTTCATGGAGAACCAGTTAGAATTTTCCATTTTAGGAATGCCTGGGTGGCTCAGTCAGTTAAGCATCTGCCTTTGGCTCAGCTCATGATCCCAGGGTCTTGGGATTGAGTCCCACATTAGGCTTCTTGCTCAGTAGGGAGCCTGCTTCTCCCTCTGCCTGCTGCTGGTTCTGCTTGTGCTCTCTCTCTCTTTGACAGATAAATAAATTAAATCTTAAAAAAAAAAGAACTTTCCATTTTAGAAATTACCCCCAAGAACTGCATGCTTCTCTATGTATGCCTTCTCAGGGTTTTCTTCATACCTGGTACCTGGAAATGAATGTGCACAAGGCTACAATTGTGACAAAATCACATCCCTTCCAGTGATCTCCTTCACCACCATGTTTACTGTACCAGATGTGGAAAGACATGCTCAGGCCCACAGTGCACCTTTGCTGTTGATTCAGAGGGGTGGGGAGAAGGAGTAAAGTTTTGTTGAGTATCCACTCTGTGCCAGGCTCCAGGCTACTTCCTTTTTCATCCCATCCCCCTACCTCTCCTACACACACACACACACACACACACACACACACACACACAGCTGAGGAGTAGCCACCACTGTCCTTATTTCACTGATGAAAAACTTGAGGTTCAGAAAGGTTAAATTATATGTGCAGAAGTGGAGCAGGAATGCAGTGCAGACAATCTGATTCTTTTGCCTGGAACAGTCGGGAGTGCAATGTATGTGAGGCAGTCATGCATCTGATGTGTGTGTTTTGGGTGAGGGGAGAGGTGGGAGCCAGCGGCCTTCACCTTGGGCTCTCCTGTCAGCCTTTGCAATTATTTGGATAAATAGCATGCTAATTAAATTCAAAGAGAATATTAAATTGGGAGGGAGCATGAACACCAGTGAGAATAAAGGAAGGAGTTCAGTGGAATCTCAGAGGTTATGGAAAAAGGCTGAAAACAACAAAGTGAAATTCAAGTTAAAAACAAATCAGATGAGAGATTTATAAGGTGCCAAGGGTGATAGGAGGGGGAAAATATCTTGCCTGAGTCTTGATTTGTGTTCTTAAATGCCATCTGGGCATAATAATGAGTTGACATAGTGGGGAGGAAGGGTGGACAGCACTGCAGCCCTGGGCATGTTGCATGGGAAAGTGGCACTGTAGAGATGGACACCCAAAGATCTTCAATACACTGTCTCAGGCCTAGGATGATGGAACAGGCAGGAGGAAAGAGCATTGCATGTTTTATTCAGGAGCCATAAGATGCTGGTGGAGAGGGAATTGTCCAAGGAAAGAGAAATATACTCAGGTCTTAGAAATCCCAGCTAATCTTTCTGCCCATGTGGTGAGGGAAGGGCAGATGGTGGTTCAGTTAGGGGTGGCTCTGACTGACACACAGAGTCTGGTTCTGACCTTACACAGTCATTAAATCTTTCTGTGTCTCAGTTTCTTCACCTGTCTACAGAGGCTGTGGGGTAGGAGGGAGAGCGAATGTGGACTGCTAGTGGAAACTCCTTGGAATTAAGGAAGGTAGGGACATAAGGGTTCAGAAGGCAGGTGAGGCAGTATCTCTGATGTTGTGTTTGGGTGGGACTGGCAGATTGCTTTTGTTTGGGTTCCAAAGAAGCAGACTCTGAGGCAAACATTTGTTTCTTTGGGAGGTGAGTCCAAGCAACGCTGGTAGGAAGTGGAGAGATGAGACCAGGAAAGGAAGGAATCCCTTAGTTATTGAGCAAGTTAGCACTGTGGGCACTTGGATTTGTTCCCACTGGGGAAGTCTGGGAGCCACTGCAGAAGACACACCTCAGAATTATCCCACACCAGGGCCCAGGGATCTGGGGTATGGAAACAGCACTTCCTGGTGTTGGATGAGGGCTGTCTTCTAGGGGACATGAACTCCCCAGGGAGGGAGGCTGAAGGGCTCCATCATTATGCAGGGGGCTTCAAGGAGAAACAGGGCAGAGTGGAGGGGTTACCATGGTGGAGGAAGAGGGGCAAGGAAAATACCTGAGGCTGAATATTGGGGCCTGTTCTAGAACATGGCTATGAGGAGGGCACATGGAAAACCTAGTGGACCTTTGGGACTCCTAAAAGAAGTGAAAGTTGTGGTCTGGGTCTTGACAACAAGGCTGTGAATGTGACACTTCAGCTCAGCAGAGTGTCAACAGGGGCAGATTCTTCCCCTTTCCATCACTCCCTTCAGCCAAGCACCTATAAACCCTCCCTTTTCTAGCTCCTAGTGACAGCCCAAGAGGGCCTTTTAGATTTCTGGTCACTGCCATGATTTACAATAGTGAGGGCAGTTTACAACTCCAGTCTGAGCCTGATCTCAGTGCCCACCTCCCTCATTCTTCCAGAGTCACCAGGCTTGAGTACAGGGCTGGGGTGACTGGGGGAGTTTTGCTCACTTGCTTCTCTTCTCCCTCCATCACTGCACAGAGGTGTCTGATTCTGGGATGACTCCTCCTCTCATTAATACCTTTGGTGTTGGGAAGGGGCTAGTGTCAAGAATTGTGAAGGTTTGAGTTTTTGTCCTAATGACAAGCTAACATACTAGTTTGCCAGTTTCTTGGATGCCAGTAAAAGACATGAGACTCCTGGTTCAGAGAGAAAGGATAGTTTATCACTCACCACAATGGCAATAACTAGAGTATCAGCATCATGTGCTTGTTCCCTGAACCCCAGCTCTCACAGGACAGGGCAGGAGGACCAGATAACAACCATGTACACCATGGGCTGCCTTATAGGAGAGAAATCCTGAGCTTAAGGAATCCAAATCTATAATGGGCAGTAAGTGTGCCTGCTTTCCACTCCAGAGAAAGATATTCTCTTGATTTTACTGGACAGTAAGTATGCCTGCCTTTTGCTTTGGGGTTTGCTATCTTCCAAGTATGTGCCCCATCTAAACATTCTTGGAAAGATAACTCAGAACAAAGAACTAGTTGGTGACTTACTTGCCAGCCATGCTGAAATACAAGTGATCCATTTGTTACAACAGGGGAGATGGCCAGAGTACTCTCACAGGATGGGCACCTATTGGTGGGGACTGATCCCAGGCTGGCCCTGGATGAACTGGTTTCATTTTCTGCTTGTGGACTCTACATTTGTGGTGGGTTTTGTGTGTGTGGATTTCTTAGAAGGGTATCTGCTTTTCCTTAGTCGTTTCCATCTTGGGGACTCCCTAGGAGAGGACAGCCATGCTTCCAGTCAGTCCTGTCAGGGTCTGAATCCCAAACCCTCCCCTGATGCCTGAGCCATCAGACACCTGAGATTCCCCATGGCTCTTGCTGCCTCCTCCCCTAACCCCTTAGGCTCCCCCACATGAAATCTGGGAGTTGCCAGGTCCTCTTCACCTCCTAAGGAGCACAGAGACCTGGGGTGGTATGTGTCTCTGCATGCCTTCTTCAGATTCCTCAGTCCCCACCATCATTACATGCTTTGGTAAGTATTTTGTCTTCAGAAATCTTCAAGTGAGAAGTCAGTGCTAGTTTCCATGTCCACATTCAGCCCCCAGACTTGGGGTACTCATCAAGCCTTCCCAGAACTTGTTCCCTATGATTGAGCTCTTCTGGGGCTATCCCTAGAGGTGCCCTGAAGCTATCTCACTGAGTCTCTAGCCAGGCATTCAGGTGCCAGGCTGTCTCTCTAGGGATTTCCTCAGCTTTGAGGTGTTCTCTTGGAGCTTTGCTGGGGAGGTGGGCAGTGGATATGAGAATAATATCTCTCCATGACCTCTATTTATCTTGATTACTATGATACCCAACTTCCTCCACCCCTCCTTCCAGTCACATCCTTACTTAGATCAGGGTGGGGTGGCTGATAGCCATGGTAAGACCAGCCCACAAGTGACCCATGACTGGTTGGGCAACTTGGCCTTTGTATTCAGACAGGACAGGGCACAGAAATGTCCTAAAGGCCAAGGACCTGAGAGAGGAGAGGCATATGTGCAGCAACTGTTTTAATAAAATCTTGGGAAGAGTGGAAATCTCTCTGCTGAAATATTCCCATTTTGTGGGAGCGGTTGAAGGAGAAGTAGGTCAAACATTGGTCCCTGAATGCCAGGAAGCCACCTTTCATGGAAATTACCTGCCTTGAAAACTGGGTCATGCTTGCACAGCTGGGACCTGGGGGCTCCCCAAGCTCATCTACTCTGGCCTGCCCTTCCTTCCCCAGCAGCAGTGAGAGTGTCCAAGGCTGGACTATTTCAAGCCACCCCATAGGCTGGTCATGCACTGAGTAGGAGTCAGAGGGTGGGCATTGCAGAGCATCCTAGGGCTGCAGAAATCTGACCTCTTCCTTTACCAGGGCAAGTCACAGAGACCTAGGTCTTGAAGAGATGGTAGATATGACATCACCATGCAAATGGGGTCCCAGAGTGAGTCTTTTGAGGTACTGACCAATAACATCATTCCCAAGACTTCAACACATATCTAGTCATTATTTTCCTTGCTGGAGACATTCAGAAGCTCCAGTTTCAGTCCTGGATGGTACTGTTCTCCATGACTTGGAGGCTGTCATGCATGACACTCTCACCACACGCTCCCATCCTGTGTCCTACTCTAGCTAATCCAAACCATCCAGAGCTTCCTAAACCTGCCAGGCTGCCCCTGGGCACACACCGGACCACCTTTCATTGTTATGTCTGTCTGGTACATACTTGCTTCTACTCTAAAATTCTGTTCAGACATCCTATTCTTTGAATATATCACCAATTAGGATCCAAGCATCACACATTGAAAGAATTTGTTTCAATGTCAGTCTCCCTTATTGGGCTGGGGCTTGTCAAGGCCTGAGGTCAGGGCTTGGCATGTGACAGGTACTCAAAACGTGTGCATCAGACAGAACTATATAATTCTTATCTATAGAGTGAGTACAACAATTTTTAGGGTGTCATGAGGAACTCTTGGAAAATAGGTGCTATGAGAGCTTCTCGCTGCTTCAGGATTAGCTTCTGGTCCCAGCAGAGCTTCTGATAACAGCTTCTATGAAGGGAAGGAGAGTGGGGCACCTGACAGCCTTAGTGTAGGAGTTTTGAGGGATATGCCAGCTAATCAGGGAGAAAGATAAGCCCATGAGGTGGCAGTAGCACAAGCTTGATTTGGGAAGACACTTTGACAGGTTGTCATTTGAAAAAGTCCCTGGTAGCATGAGACCACCCAGAGGATGTGTATGGGTCAGGGCCACCATCCAGAAAGGGAAGGGGGCACAGGAAGTCCTGGGACAGAGGGAGGTGAAAGAGGGGCTTATGTGTCTAGGTGGTGCTGCTCAGCAGTCTGCTCAATTAGAGAGCAGCAAAGGAAGTAGCAGCTTGGGGTTTTTACAGCTCCGGAGTTTATCTTATCTCTTACTAGCAGAAGTTGGGTACCATTTTGGAGAGTGTGCAAAGCAGGCAGGCTCTGAAGTGCTAAAAATCTGCTTACTTGGATCATGTTTAAAACAATTGGATGTATAAAAATTTGAGCTTGGCTCTGGTGGCCTTTTGAGAGAACAGGTCCCAGCCTGCTGTGAGGAAGTAAACAACATAGAGGCCAAGATACAGAAGCTGTCTTTGGCTCATTTAATAACACTTGGGGAAGGGAAAGCTCAGCAGGGGTCGGTCTCATTTGTGCTTGTTCCTGTTTATGCCACAAACTTCTCTGATATGGTTCAGGGGATCCCTACATTTTATTTATTTATTTATTTATTTATTTATTTATTTATTTATTTATTTTAAAGATTTTTATTTATTTATCTGACAGAGATAGAGACAGCCAGCGAGAGAGGGAACACAAGCAGGGGGAGTGGGAAAGGAAGAAGCAGGCTCATAGTAGAGGAGCCTGATGTGGGGCTCCATCCCATAACGCCGGGATCACGCCCTGAGCCGAAGGCAGACGCTTAACCGCTGTGCCACCCAGGCGCCCCGCTACATTTATTTTAATACTGTTGGATTTCAGGACACTTCAACACATATTTACTGAGTTCCTACTATGTGCCTGACATGAAGAAATGCAAAAATGATTAAGATACAATGCCAGCCTTCAAGTAGCTCACAATGGGTGGGAGTAACAAGCAATACATAGCTAATTACAACTCCATGAGATGCATGATGCCCAAAAGGAAGCAGGGAATGAGGCATGTTTGGGCAGCACGGGCTGCCATACCTAAGATTGTGCAGATGCTGAATCATTTCAGAATTCAGAATTTGGAGCTGCTATGCTCAGGTGCAGTGGGATAAGCCCATAAGGGACAGTTAACTTTGCTGGGTTTCAGTGCCACAGGCTATATCCTGATGCCAACCTTTCAACATTCCCCAAGTCAGGGGTAGGATCCAGATCATGGAGCCTGCTAATGAGTGTTAGTTGCTTCACAGCTATGTCGCCTTCTGCAAAACACTTCCCCTCCATGAACTTTAGTGTCCACTTTTGTAAAACCGAGATAAAAGTCTGTATCTCTTCTGCATGACCTCTAAGTGTTGGCACACCCCAGGGCTCATCCTCTGCCTTTTCTCCATTTATGTTTTCTCCCAAGTCTGGTCTCAAAGATCTAAATACCTCCTTTGTGCTGATGGTACTCTAATTTGTATTTTTAGCCCTGAGCCTCTGGTCTCTCCGTTGAGATCTAGACTCATATTTCTAGCTCCATTCAGGTGAACAATTCCTTACTCTAAACTTGGCACCAGGTGTGTCTTGGAATCTAGAATTTTTAAATTGCAGAGGGGCATTACCTCCAGCAGGACCAATTGCTGCATCCTGTAATCAAACATTGATATTTCTGCAGCAAGACATGTGAATATTCATCCTAAGTGGGATAAGAAATATGTAAATTGCTTCATTTCACACCATGTCAGAATTCACTGACATTCACTGGCATAATTTGCAGAATGAGTTATGAAGCACCTTTTGTTTTCCAAGTGTTGTAGATTTTTGAATTACAGAAAAGGCTGTGTGGACTTGTACTTTCTCCCCATTCATTGTTTGATAGGCACTCTAAACCTAACATGCTCAAAAATGTAATTTTTGATTTTAACTCCCTCCCCCCTCCCACAACTTGCTGCTTTTCTATTTTTCCCTATCTGTTAACTCCATCACCATCCATACAGCGTCTCAAGCCCTCAGTCTGGGGGTTACCCTTTATTTCCCTCTATTTCCCTCCCATGCCTATGGGCTCAAAAGACCTGTAGGCTTTTCTGGCCAACCAGATCCCCAGTCTTCTGCAATTGCCCTTTCAGGGTCCTTCTTACTTACCACCCACCCCCAGACTCATTTATGCCTTATGAGGTGATCAGCAGGATCTTTAAAAATAGAAAGCAGTTGGTGGCAGTGTCGTGCTTATTTCACTGCAAAAATCTAACATTACCAAGTCCTGCCAGACCTCCAGTGTCCCTCACTGTCTACTTCTCTGCCATCATCTTGTATGATTCCACCCTTAATCCCCATACTACTGGCTTTCTTTCTGTTTCCCTACCATGTTCAGCCTTCCTGGCTTTGGGGATTTTGCGCAAGGGGATGCACATAAGAATAATTGAAATATCTTCCCCCAGAAATATGTGTATGTCTGGCTGAAGTATCCTGTGCTTGGATAGGCCTTCACTCACCACCTTTCTTAAAGAGTTCCTTTCTTCTTCCCATCATTAATTCCATCTCCATCAGATTTTATTTTCTTCATGACTGTAGAGGTTGTATCATCTATCTGTTTACTTGCCTCTTATCTGTGCCTTGATATATAAGCTCCTCTGACTAAGCATCCCTGACAGCATGGGAGGTGGGCATTGACATGTTCCATCCCTAATGTCTAACTCCTAGCATGGTAACCTGCACATTATAGGTGCTAAACAAGTACTTGTTGAAGAAAGAAACAAGTAAATCTATGCTTAAGGAGGATATGATAGATATCAATGAGACCCTATATATTAAAAGAGCCCAGACCTTGGCCTGGACAGGGGTGGGCTGGAAATGAGCTCTGGCTGTGTAATGCCAGCAAACCACTCAATTGCTATAAGCTTCCATTTTTCATGAGGCTTATAGGAAATGAACACCATAGGATGGTGGTAGGGATGGAATGAGGTATTGTGTATGAAACATATTGTGCTGTTCTGGCATAGGATCCATGCTCAATAAATGTCAACCACTGCTACTATCCCAAGATATGGGCACACTTTATGCTATGAACACAGGCAAGGCTGGGTTTGCCCAAGTCAGCTTCCCTTACCAAAGTGAATTGGTTCAGTGTGTACAAGGCAGTTAATGTAGGAACACTGGATGACACTCAATCTATCTACTGCCACCTGTTTTCCAAGTCATTCCTGGATAATTGGTGAAGAAGGGGAGGGCTGATGAAGGCTCAAGAAGGCGGGCTGGCTGGGGTGGAGGTGGTGAGTGAATGTTGGGGGGGATGTCGTAAGCAAAGGCAGTGTCTGGGATCTGACATGATGCAAACACCAGCCATGTAAAAAAGCAGATTAGGCTAGGCACCTGGGTCCAGAGTGTTCCCTGGTGTGGCCACAAGCAGATGCACCCAGAGGGATGATGTTGATAAAGAGCTAAGTGATGTCTAGTGTTCTAGGAGCAGAGCCAGGTGACGAAACAAGTGTTGGGCGATGGCCTAGAATTGAATCCAGGGTCTACAGCTTGATAGAATAAGACCTTTGGGGAAAAAGCAAATATGAGGGATGTGAACAAGTTCAGGGTATATGTTAGGATTGAGGGTAGGTGGGAATAGGCAAAGGGCTCTTCTTTTTGGCTGTTACTTTGCAGCATGGGGCTCATCTGGTAGTATGAAGGCTCAAGGCTGGATGGTCTGGTTGGATTGAAGCCAGAGACATGATAGGTTGAACAGATCAGGATGGGTGGAGGAATTAAGTTCCAGGGAAGGGTGAGGGGGTCCTACAGTGAATCATGAGCTGCTAGCTGGAGGGAATTTTTTCTTAGAGGATGGACAGAAGGGCTCTGTGGGACAGCTGGAGAATGATGGGGGAAAATACCTATTTAAAATCAAGACTTTGATGCTATGAAAGTTGTCTGGCAGGGAAGAAGAGGAGATGCTCACCACCTAGCCCACAGCCTTATTCTCAACACATAAAAAAAATTTACAAGACTATAGCCATAGGTTAGAAAACTTCAAAGAAGTAGTTAGAAAGAGGTTCTGTAACTTGTATTTGAACAGTGTCATGGAATTTGTTTGGTGAAACATTGATGACCTGTAAACGAGGGCCACAGTGTTAGTCCCAGAGTGGAGGGCTGACGTTTCAGCTTAGAGCATGAGTGGGTGGAGCACTGTCTGGTAGAACTGGTGATGTTCTTGTCAGCAACTATGAAAATTGCAGGAGGGTGTGCCTGGAGACCCAGCAGGGTCCTTCTTCAGTGACTCACATATGGTCAGGGACCTGCATCTGAGCCTTCATGGACACTTGACACCTTGCACAGAGAGGGCTTCAGGGCCTTGGTCCAACATACAGGAGGAACTCCATCTGAAGGGCCCAGATGCCTGAGCAGAGGGTTCACTTTGAATAACTTCACCTACTCCTTACTATCCAAGGAGAAGCCCCAGTTCACCAGGCCTTGAGTTGGCCCTGTGCCCTCTGCTGATTCTCCCAGAAGGGACTGCAGGATACCCCGACCCTACCCAATAGTCCTGTTGGCTCCACACTCAGGGAGATCCTAGGAGTGGCTGCCCAGGGAGGCACGCAAGATGTCTGCTGCTTTGGCAGAGCACTGATCACTGCACAAAACACAGCCTTTCCCTGGAGGCTGCCTGTCACTGGGTGTATAAATGGGCCGTCATGCTGCATCCATCTTGGGTACAGCTGTGTGCTGCATTTACCACCCCCCTTCTGGAATACTCTTTCTCCCTCACTCCCCCCACCTCTTGTCTTCCAAGGCCACACCAGGCTGACTTCCTCATTGTCTCTGGTCTGAAGTCCTTAAAATAAGCAGCACAACCACAGTCCCATCTGTGCTGGGGCAAAATTGATTAACTTGCAAGTAATCCCAGCCTTACAGCTCTTTTTCACCCTCAGGGGCAATTTGGAATCTGTTCAGCAGCTCCCTCCCCTGTTCTGTGGGGAGAGGTTTTCTTTCCCATCAGATATTGTGGCTTCAGTGATGCAGAACCATAAGGCTGGGGAGAAAATCTTAAACTATGGGCTCATGGGCAAGGGTGGGTCTTATTCATGCAAAACAAGGCTGAAGATGGGAGCAGGAGGGATGTGGAAGTTGAAGTAGGGAGGAGAAAAGGAGATTGGGGATGGAGCTAGACGAGAAGGGTAAGAGTGATAGGGTGACATGGGCTGCATTCAGTTTGATAATCCTCAAGGAAAGCAATTAAAATAAACTCCCCTTCAGTTACTTGTAGCTTCTGAGCCCTGGTTATTGAATGAGATGGGACCATTTGGGTGTCTCTGTTCCCAACAGTCACTTCTGTCTCATTCTCCTACTGCCAGGTGAGCTGGACTTGTCTTTCTAGCCAGACTACAGGTTGCTTTGAGGACAGGAACCATATCTCTTCCCCTGGGGAGAGACTGCTTTCTGAAGACTAGTGATGTCTAGGAGACTCTGTAGTCCCACCCCTCACCATCTCCCCAGCTTCTGGTTGGTCAGTCCCCAGGGCCCCAGAGCACCAGCATTAATTGGAGCAGTTCCCTTGAGCTGGAAATTCTCTTTTCATTGCTCATTTGGAAACTCCTTTTTTTTTTTTAAGATTTTATTGATTTATTTAACAGAGAGAGACAGCCAGCAAGAGAGGGAACACAAGCAGGGGAAGTGGGAGAGGAAGAAGCAGGCTCCTAGCAGAGGAGCCTGATGTGGGGCTCGATCCCAGAACGCTGGGATTACGCCCTGAGCTGAAGGCAGATGCTTAACGACTGCGCCACCCAGGCGCCCCTCATTTGGAAACTCCTAAGAGCTGTGAGTGATTTCATGAGTCAGGCTCACTTGCTTTTGGAATGGAGTCTGTCAGAGATGCTGCTGCAGATGGAATGTTTATGTGCTCCCCAAATGAATGTGTTGAAGCCCTAGACCCCAGTGTAGGGTATTTGGAGGAGGAGCCTTTGGGAGGTAATTGGGTGTAGACAAGGTCATGATGGGATTAGTGCCCTTATAAGAAGAGAAAGGGATCAGGGCTCACTTTCTCCATCATGTTAGGATACAGCAAGTAGGTTGCCATTTGTAACCAGGAAGTGAGCCCTCACCGGACAGTGAATCTGTTGGCAACTTAATCTCAGGCTTCTCAGCCTTCAGACTGTAAGAAGTAAATGTTTATTGTGTAAGCCACCCAGCCTGTGGTATTTTTGTTATAGCAGCCCAAGCTGAATAAGCTGACTAAGCAGGCCAAGACCTGGGAAGATGGTTTTGTCTTTTTCTTGTGGCCCCTCCTGCATCTCTCTCTCTCTCCTGTACAATAAGACAGTTACCACAGCAGACAATTGGGAGGGGCTTGGGGGGCCCAGAGGTGGATCAGTCTCAGATTCTTCTTTTGGGCTCCTGAGGCAAGGAGAGGCACTAGATAGACTCAACTGTGGGATATGGCACGGGCCCAGTGCTCAAAAGCACTACTTCTCTCTCGCCCATCATTATTTGCAAGTATCATCTCCTTTCTCAGCCAGGGCTTCAAGGGAATCAGCAAGAAAGCAGCAGAATTGGGAGTGCAGCCTGGGGCCAACTGGCCTGATTGTGTCTACCTCAATACTGCTGTCTCCTTTTGCTTCTGTTCCTTGGAGCCCATTTATACCATACGGGGTTTCTCACTTTTGGAAGATCTTTGAAAGCCCAGAGTGCAACAGATTCCCCTATGACCAAGTGCACTAACTCAGCCTGCAGGAAGCTGCAGGTGGAACTCCTCCCTGTCTGACCCTGAAGTCTGCAAGTATGACCTCAACTCCTGGTCCCTGGGGCTTCCTCTGCCAGGGAGTATTGCTTTGCTACCTCTTGCCCTGGTACTAAAAAACAAACATCACCAAAGGAAATCAGGAAGTGATAGCCATGAAGTCTAAGCTTGAGATTTTTGATGCGGTTAGCTGCACTTTACATCACTGCCTAAACTGTGACTTCTCACATCCCATCGTTTGTCAATTCCAGGTTCCTCCTGCTGAGCAAGTTCTCAGCTCCTCTATGCTTTGGCTCTGTCATCAGCACTTACTGGTCACTGCCTCTGTCTCTTCCCCAATCCCCTTCATGAACTATCCTGCCTCTTCTCTAAAACTGTTCAATTCTCACCTTTCTGAGAGGGTCCAGCCCAACCCACCCCTCCAGGGATCAGTCTCTTGTGAGTGTGTGGAGCACATCTTCATGGTAAGCCCTGCTCATGGAGCTCCTCCTGCGCTGGAACGCTCACTGGACTTGGGCACCAAGGCTCCAGAGTCATCTGTTGAACAGAAAGACCTTCTGTCAGCCTCTGCTCTGGAACACCATAATGGCATCAATATCTTGGAGGGATCACCTGCTGTGGCCAGAGAGTGTTGGAGAGAGAGAGAAGTGGGGTGGTGAGTACTTACAAGGAACCCTGCAGAGCCCTGGGAGTTTTACATCCTGTTTCATTTAACCCTGATGACGACTCTGTCCACATTTTACAGATGAAATGGAACATGGAGAAACAGAAAGAACTTGGGGTTTGGAGACTGACAAGCCTGGTGGAACCCCAACCTTGTCATCTCTGAGCTAAGAAGCAAGAAATTAACATCTCCAAGCCTCAGTTTCCCTACCTATTAGATGGGATCGCAGTACAGATGTCACAGAATTTTGGAGGATGCAGTGGAATAAAGGAAAGTGTCCAGTACAAAGATTCATGGACATGGAATCCCTGGCATGGGACAGACAGGTGTGCATTCCCTCAGTCTTCTTCACGTGTTCTCCGAAATGTTTGTCCTGGAGACTCCATTGGAAAAGCAGTAGAAAGGTACATGAAATTGGATGTTGCCCTTACATGGTGCTTTTCTTCTCTTCAGAGATTTTCTCATAAAAGTCTTAAATATACCCTTTTTACAGATGAGATATGAGTCTAGGAACCACACACACAATTAATTAATGGTAGACTTGGGACACGGAACAGGCACACTGACTCTGATTCCACAGAACTGGCAGGTACTTCACAGGTGCCTAATAGATGCTGGCTGAATGATTGAAAATCCAGGGCAGTGATACTTAAAGTGTGGTCTCTGGACCAACAGCATTATCATCCCCTGAGAACCTGTTAAAAATGCAGTTTCTTAGGCCTCATCCCAGACTTACTGGATCAGAAATTCTAGGGTAGGACTCAGCAATTTGTACTTTTAAAAGCCCTTCAAATGACTCTGGTGCTTGCCCAGTGCCTGTCCCACCACACAACCCCAACTTTATCTGCTTCCTCATTAAGTGAAAGCTGCCCACAGGCCAGCTATAGTCTCCAAGGCTTCCATGTTGCTTAGCAAAAGCAAAGATGGTTTCTTATTTCTTCCCCCCTCCCACTTCCACTAAGGGGAGAAAGACCCCCAAACTGTCCTCTCCTGTCTCCTTTCCTCAGCAATAGTGATAGCTTCTGATAAGAGCTCCTGCTTGCCCAAATTCTTTTATTTGCATATCTCATTAGGTTCTACCTCATCCCTTTGGAGCCTGAGTTGTCATTCCCACCTCTGTGAAGATGTGGGGGTGATATTCACAGATGTGAAGAGATGACCCAGAGACACCACTGTAGAATGCAGTGGAGCCAGCACATGGAGGATATCTAATCCACACTCTTGGTTTCACACCTGGCAAGACTGATGCCCAGCAAGGGCATGGGTGTTGCCAGCAGCTGCACAGTGAGAACTGGCAGAGGTGCTGGATCCCAGCTCTCCTGACTTTCTCTCCAGAGCTCTTTCTGTGAAGGAAGAATTTAACTCAGATGTCATAGTAAGTCTACTCACAACAAAATCAAGGCAGAGTCTATAAAGAACATGTATGTATATTTCTGGAATATTCCAAGCTTTAAAGAATTATTTTAACAGATTTACTTAGTAATCTGTACTTAATCACAGGCCACTAGTGCCCGTGGCTCTGATTTAAGACGTTTGTGCAAGCTCTGCACCCTGATGTTGTTAGGGCTGGACTCACCAAGTCTGTCTCCAGGGAGGGAAGAACTTTAGCTGTGGGTGACACAGACTCTGGTATCCCTAGACATTCTTGGCTCATTGGGGAAACACTGTGAGGGCAGCAGGATAGTTCCGGCAAGGCCTCCCAACCCTGGCCACGGAGGGAATGCCTTGACTGGCCAGTCAGCTGTTTCATCCTGCTCTTCAGGAGAATCCTCCTTGTCCATATCTGTAAGAGAATTTGCCAGTTTCCTAAGGCTGCTGTAACAATTTACCACAAACTGGGTGACTTAAAATGACAGAAATTTATTCTCTCACAGTTCTGGAGCCCAGAAGTCCAAAATCAAAGTGTAAGAAGGGCCTCACTCCCTCTGGAGGCTGAAGAGAAGACTTCCTTTCCTCTTGCAGCTTCTGGTGGCTCTCAGTCTTTCTTTGTTTCCTTGGCTTGAGGCCACATCACTCCTATCTCTCAGTCTTCACATTGCTGCTTCTCTCTGTCTGTCTTCTTTTTGTCTCCCTTGTGTGTCTCTTATAAAGACATTTGTTACTGGATTTAGATCTCACCCAGATAATCCAGGATGATCTCCTCATCTCAAGATTCTTGATCACATCTGCAAAGACCTTTCTTCCAAATAATGTTAATATCACAGATTCCAAGAAGTAGGACATGGACATATCTTTTGGGGGACACTATTCAACCCACTGGTGGGGCACTTGGGAAGGACTTCTCTGTTTAGTGCTTTAGGGACTTTCCCTAGGACACTGCTGTGGACCCCTGGTTCACTGGTATGTGTCCCACAACCTCCAGTTTGCTCTAAGGTTTGAGCAATCATGAGCTTCTGTTTGTAGGAACTGGAGTTTTCTTGGCAGTATGACTCCCTTAAATGACTTTCATTGGATGCCAGTCTGTTACAACTCTGCAAACTCAGTGGCTTGGTAACCAACACAGAGCTCCTTGTTGCTGTGCTTCTTGAACCTGGACTTAGCCTGAGTGCTTTTGTCTCTTACAGAAACATGGTTGCACTATGCCCAGCCTCTTGGTCCCTTGGCTTTTTGCTCTAAAATGCTGTGCTGGATGGACCCCCTTCTGGATCCTAGGCTTGCTTCACTGGCTGGTTCTCTGTGGTGAGGGTTAGTGGAAATGGCGAGGGTGGAAGGTGGGAATAGAGGTGGGAGGAGGCTGCAAGTGAGTACAGGGGATCTGAAAGTCAGTTTTATCCCAGTTCCTTAGCTTCTCCTTCTCAGCTGACCTCATTCCCAGATTTTTTCTATCTCCTGCCTTTGTTTTTTTCTAACATTATTTAGGAATGGAGGATTTGACTTTTGTAAATGTGTCAGGCACATGATTACCTGATTGTCAGGGTCATTGACTTTGAGCATAAAGGACTTCTCAGTAAGCCTTTTGACATTTCCTTTCTGCTTTCAGATGGGCTAGCTCAACCAAAGACATGTACATGTCTTACATGTACATGTAGAAGGGGAACAGGGTAGACCTCACTGAAAGCAACAAGTAGTAGTCAATAGTAGTCGACAGACCCCAACATTCTGATATTATTGAGCCAGGTCCCCCAGAGCTCCATCTGTGGTAGATAAGTGATCTAAGTCCTAAGAGACATTCCATGATAGTTTAATCTGCTGCTTCTAATGAGAAGAACTGCCCAACTTTCTATATGGACAAGGAAGAATTCCTGCGGTCCTCCACCTTGTATAGACTCACCCAGTTCTACATTTTTAGGGCCAGTCACTTGTAGTACCTCACTTTCAGGAACTAGTTTCCATGTGAGAATCTGTTTAATTGTACGTGACAAAAATTCAACACGAAGTAGCTTAAGTAAAGAGGGCATTTATTGGTTCAAGTTGAGGTGGCATTAGTTTTAGGCATGGCTGCATATAGGGGCTCTTATTATGTCATCTTGAATATTATGCTCCAGATAAAATGACTGCCTGTTCAGCTAAATAAAATGAAGTCTCACTGCACTTTTTTTTATTGAGATGAAATTTATATCCTGTGAACTGCATAGAACATAATTGTATCATCCATTGAGTTGTGACAAATGCATACACTTTAAGATACAGAAAATTCCATCATCCCAGAAAGTTCCCTCATGCCCCTTTCAAATCAATCTTCACCTGCCATAGACAACCATTCCTTTGATCTCTATCACCATACATTAGTTTTGCTTGTTCTTGAATTTCACATAACGGAAGCTTACAGTATATATTCTTTTGTGTCTAGCTTCTTTCATTAAATAAAATGTTTTGAGATTTATCCATATTGTTGTATTTGTGACTGTACCACTCTAACATCTCTTTTGTGGTTGGCAGACATAAGAGTTATTTCGTTTTTGTTAATTCCAGTTTTGAATACTATGATTAAAATTTCCACCAACAATCTTTTACAGGTTTTTTTGCAGATATTTATTTTTCTCTTTGGTAAATATTTTGGATTGGAATTATGGCATCGTAGACTAAGTATACGCATAGAGAAACTTCCAGACTGATTTACAAAATGATTGTATCATTGTATATTCCCACCTGTAATGTGTGAGACTTCTGATTGTCTACTTCCTCTCTGACCTACAATGCTCTCAGTCTTTTTGATTTTAGCCACTCTAATGGGTATAAATTTGTATCTCATGGTGGTTTCAATTTTCATTTCCTTGAATCCTAATGATCTTGAGCACTTTTAATGTGTTTATTGGCCATTTCTATACCCTCTGTGAATCATCCAAGTCTTTTGACCTTTTTTTTTTTTTCTGGTTAAGTTGTTTATCTTTTTATTATGGATTTGGACAGATTAAAAATGTATTCTGGAAACAAGCTCTTCATAGGTTATATGTCTTCTGAATATTTTTCTCAGTCTATGGCTTGCTTTTTCATTTTCTGAAAAGTCTCATTGGATGAATGAAATTTTAGAAGTTTGATGAAGTTCCAATTTATCAATTTTCTTCTTTTTTGATTCGTAATTTTTGTCTGTCCTAAGAAATTTTGGCCTTTTCCAAAGCTGGGATGATATTTTCCTACTTTTTTCCCCTAAAATTGTTACAGTTTAAACTATTTGTTTAGGTCTTTGGTCCATCTTGAATTAGTTTGTGTGTGAGTGGGTGTGTGTGTATATGCGTGTGGTGTGAAGTAGAGGTTGAGGTTAATTTTTTCCATACATTTATCCAGTTCCAGCACTAACTTTTGAAAAGGTTTTTCATTAAGTTGTTTTGGCATGTTTGCCAAAAATCAATTGAATTTACCATATATGTGTAATTCTATACCTAGTCTATTATGTTCCACAGAGCTATGTAAATACCATGCTTTCTTAATGACTGTGGCTTTATAGTAAGTCTTGATATCAGCTGGTATGAGTCATCCAACTTGTACTTTTGTTCCCAATAGTTCATTTTTGCTTTTGTTTCCCTTGCCTTTGGAGACATGTCTAGCAAGAAGTTGCTGTGGCCGAGGTCAAAGAGGTTGCTGCCTGTTCTCTCTAGAATTTTGATGGATTCCTGTCTCACTTTCAGGTCTTTCATCCGTTTTGAGTTTATCTTTGTGTAAGATTATCTTTTGTGTAAGAGTTTATCTGTGTGTAAGAAAATGGTCTAGTTTCATTCTTCTACATGTGGCTTTGCAATTTCATTTTTGACATTTTAAAATTTGTGTTCTCTTTCTTGATCAGTGTTGTAGATTCTTATCCATTTTAGTCATCTTTTTAAAGAACTAACTTTTAGTTTTATTGTTATTTTCTGTTTTGTTTATTTTCTGTTTTTATTGATTTCTATTTTATCTTTAAATTTCCTATTTTCTATTTATTTTGGTTCTAATTTATTTCTTTTTCTTGAGTATCTTAAGTTGGAAACTTAGATCACTGAAATTATACTTTTCTTCTTTTCTAATATAAGCATTTAAAACCATAAATTGCTCTCTCTCTTATTTTCTTACTCTCTTTTTACATATGGTCTACTTAGAAGTCTGCTGTTTATTTTCTGATTTTGGAATTCTTTGGAATTTATAGATATTTTATATATTTGCTACTGATTTTAGATTGATTATGTCATGGACATATGTTCTGTAAGATTTGACTATTTTGAAATTTATTGAGGTTTATTTTACAGTTTTAGATATGGTCCATCTTGGTGAATATTCCTTGTTCCTTGAAAAATAGCTTGGATTGTGTGGTTATTGAGTGTAGTCTTCTCTAAATGTCAATGAGGTCAAGCTGGTTGACAGTGTTGTATAAATTTTTTGTATCCTTGTCATTTTTTCTGTTTTTTAAAATTAATTATTCAAAAACAATATTATAACCTACAGCTATAATTATAGATTTATTTATTTCTCCTCTAGTTCTATTTTGCTTCATGTATTTTGAAGCTCCATTATTAGGAACTACTCATTTAAAATTTTTATGTCTCCCTGATGAATTACCTCATTTATCACTATGAAATGTTATCATTTATCTTTGGCCATAGTCCTTGTCTTGAGATCTATTTTATATGATATTAATATAGCCTCACCAGTTTTCTTATGTTTATTTTTTGCATAGCCTATTTTTCCCATCATTTTACTTTAAGCTGCTTTTTAATGTTGAAGTACACCTTCTCTGCACAGGATGCAGTTGGATATTGCCCTTATTGATCCAGTCTGATAATCTCTGCTGTTTAATTAGAGTGTTTAGTCATTTAAATTTAATGCAATCATTGGTGTGATTGAGTGTTAGCCTACCATTTCTTAATTTTTTTTTCTTACTCACTCCTACTTTATAGAGTGAAAAAAATATTTATTTTTGGTACATTATGCAACTAGTTTATTCCTTGAAATTCATTAAGAAGTGGTACTACTCAGGGGTGCCTAGGTGGCTCAGTCCATTGAGCATCTGACTCTTGATCTCAGCTCAGGCCTTGGTCTCAGGGTCATGAGTTCAAGCCCTACATTGGTCTCCACACCGGGCATGGAGCCTACTTAAAAAAAAAAAAAGTGGTGCTCTTCAGAATCATACATCTTTTAAGCTTATTTGAAATGTTTCCAAAGCTTGAATGGATGACTGTAAGCTTTTACTACAAAGAAATTTGAGGTCAATATATTTAGGAATTTACTCTTCAACAATGTTTTTCAAACTGTGGTTCATAAAAAGTGGGCAGTGAAAATCAATTAGTGGACTATAACCAGCACATAAAAAGGTGATGCAGAATAGAATGAAATAGAATACAATAGAAAATATTAGGTGTGTTGCATGCTATAAGGGTGAATATTGTTTGTGCTATTTTGGGGTGTGTGTGTGTATGTGCGTGTGTAAGTATTTTGAACTATGATTTAAAATGTATTTCTTATATTGATTTATAAAAGCCTGAAAAACCCTTAACTGTGTTGTAGAACTATGGAGACTTCCATGTTATGGAATGATCAGGAGCAAACCAAGAGTATAAGGGACTAAGTCTATCTATATTGTACTCCAGAAGTGACCTCTGGAAGAGATGAAAGGAGTGTGGAGAGAAGGATGGGCGTGAGTGATCCTTATGCATTCCTTCATTCATCCATCTATTGATCCATTTGATAAGCACTTATTGAACTCTACCATTGATCAAGCAAAGTGTTAAACTTTAAGGATACACAAAAAGAAATGGATCATTCTCTCAAGAAATTAACAGTTCAGATGGTAGAGAGTCAAGCAGGTAGATATTTTATCTGACAGTGTAGTGAATCCCATGGTAGGGAGGTTGTAGTTGCAGTTCAGATGTGCCTAACCAATCCTGGATGGGAGTCGGAAACTTCAAGGAAAAGGTGATGCCTACACTAAGCCTTGAAGATTGAACATGTGTGTCTTACTCAGTTTGGGATGCTATAACAAGATCTCATAGACTGGGTGGCTTAAAGAAAATAAATTTATTTTTCAAAGTTCTGGAGCCTGGGAAGTTTAAAATCAGGGCGCCAGCAGATTTGGTGTCTGGTGAAAATTCTCCTACTAGTTTTCAGATGTCAGAGATAGGAAGCTCTAAGCTCTTTCTTTTCTTGAAGGGCACTAATCCCATCACAGGGGTTATACTCTCATGACCTCATCTAAATCTAATTACTCCCCAAATATCCCACTTTCTAATGCCATCACACTGGAGGGTTAGTCTTTCACCATAAGGATTTTGAGGGAACACAAACATTCAATCTTACACAAGTTATTAGGCATAGAAGATGGGGAAAGTCTGTGCTACAAAGAGGGAGTGGTACATGAATTGCACAGAGGCAAGTGGGAGCGAGAGTGTGTGTACATTTAAGACTGATGAAATGTGCTGAGAAACTTGACCTTTATAATCAGATTGTGACTTCAAAATAATCACCGTAGACCCAACAGGAAAAATTAGTGGGGATCAACTGGTCGAAGCAGGAAGGTCAGTGAAGAGGTTGGAGGGATTCTGGTCTTAGGATAGAGAGAAGGAATACATTTGAAGGAATCTGAGTAAGTATAATTTAAGGATCGAATGGTTGATAGGATAAGGACAAGTCTTCATGAGAACAAGATGACTCCTGGGTCTCTGTATGGGGCCTCACTAGATGTTAGTGTCATTCACTAAGAATGTGGATCCAGTATGGGTAAGAAATTTGGGGGAAAGAAAGGGTACTTCCATTGTTATCACATTTAACTGGATGCTGGTGACCAACCAGTTTAAGCCTAGATGGCAGAGAGGCTCACAGGGCTGGAATTCGGAGACATGACGTTTGGAATTCACATCATAGAGTTTGGAATGGAAACATGGCTAACTCTGTCCAGAGTTGTGGATTCAGTCAGCTGGAGAAAATGGGGAATCTCATAAATCATCATGTAGATAAAAGTGTGATTTTTCAGGCCCTTATTTACAGTGGCTTTAGTGTGCTACATTTCCGGGGAAATATATGTTCTTGTCACCCAACTTCAAGAGAAGTAAATGAGCTTGAATCACATGAGTAAGTTTAATGCCAGCCTGAAATTTAGTAAGCTACTTTGCAGCTTCTTTGCCCCCATATTCTTCTTTTTCTTCATTTAAAGTACACTTTTTTCTCCCCGTCTTTGGGTACACATTAAAATAAGTCTGGTTGTGAGTTAAAATAAAAAAAACACAGTCAAGGAAGCAAGTTCATGTCTTGAAGTCAAGTGGCTCCTTTAATGAGCCTTGCTAAATAACACCTCCTGTTCGAGACCTTGAAAAAGTTAGTGATGATGAAGTTAAATCTCTACCCATTCCCAAATGAGCCCCTGACCTAAGGATTGCCAGAATCTTAAGGACTGTATCATTGCATTACACACTGGTCTGTAAACTACTTTGGGACAGGGTCCTTGTCTTTATTGTTTACCACTGTATGCGCAGGCTGAGTGCTGTGCCTGGCATATGGTAGGCTCTCAGAGAGGTAAGGGATCAATAAATAAATGACGGAGCACAAAGTGGGGCAAAAATAATGTTAACTAGACACCATCAAATAGTAATTAGGAATCTGGTTTGAGTCCTTGACCTTAGTTTCCTTATCTATGAATCTAGGGTAGTAATAATAGTTACCTTATAAAACTGCTTTGAGGATTAAATGAGATAATATGTAATGTGCTTAGGGCACTCCTTGGCATATGGTAAGGGTTCAGTTATTCATATGGCTGCTATCACTGTTGTTACTATTTTTACTGCTATTGTCACCACAATATATTAGTCAGTCCATTGAATGGGCTCTCCACACTTTAGCTTCTTCATTCATAAAATGGATATTGTAATTGCTGGCTTGCTTTTCTCTCAGGTGTAATAATGATTATAAAATAATAGATCAAGGAATGCTGAGGTTGGATCTCACTTTCTTAGTCTTGAGAGAACTGTAACTCAGAGAGGGCAAGTAATTCAGAGTGAGTGACACAACCAAGTGGGATATGAATGTGAGAATATTCTGGAAGATTTAAATTAATAAGAAAAATATAATACCAACTATAGCACAATACTAATGCAGCTTTCTGGAGCTGAAATGGCATGGGCTTTGGAGTCCTGCAAGCCTTAATTTCAATCCAGATTCTCCTGCAGTGGAAGCATGAGACTAAGCTTCTCATTCATGCTCCTGGACCTCATATGAGAACAGTAATGTGAGGCTGTGTCACAAGGTTTCTGTAAAGATAAAAGAGAATGGATGTGTCTAAAGTCCTCACTGTAGCCCCTCACACTGAAGGTGTTCAGTCCATGACAGTTGTTTTATGACACAGCTAACAAGAGGTCAAACAAGAATAAGAATGTAAATCTGCTGACAGTAGTCACCTGGAGAACTCTGGGTGCCCTTTAGCACATGGGAGGTCACTGTCAGGGCTGTGGGGTGAAGAGGCAGGGATGCTGTAATGCACCAATAGCCTTCTTTCCTCCAACAGAGAGGTGTCCACAGGAAGTCTTCTTGGAGCTAAGAGGGGCTGGGCCAAAGCCGCCAGGCAAGCGGGGCCCTCGAAGACATTTGTCTTGGGTATCTCCATACCTTCTACATCTAACCCATCCCAACTCTGATCCCCAGTAGGTGTTACAATGTCTAAGGGCTGCCAGTTGTCAGCCAAAACATCAGAGTGGTGTGGGCTAGAATTGAGAGTGGACTCTGAGCTATTCCACCTGGATTCAGATCCTGGCTCTGCCACTTCATAACTGTGCGTTATTGGGTGAAGTTACTTAATATCTCTGTGGCTCAATTTCCCAATCTGTAATGTGGCCTCGATAATAGAACCTACCTCATGAGTTAAGGTATATAAAACACATGTGACATAAGCAGAATATAAGTGCTCAGTATTATTGTTATTGCTATGATGGGAAGTTGTTAGAAGAACCTCATTTTTGGCCCTGAGATTTTTTTTTTGCATTTTTTAAATTATCTTTTATTATACTATGTTAGTCACCATACAGTACATCCCTGGTTTTTGATGTAAAGTTCGATGATTCATTAGTTGCATGTAACACCCAGTGCACCATGCAATACGTGCCCTCCTTAATACCCATCACCAGCCTATCCCATTCCCCCACCCCCCTCCCCTCTGAAGTCCTCAGTTTGTTTCTTAGAGTCCATAGTCTCTCATGGTTCATTCTCCCTTCTGATTACCCCCCCTTTCTTTATCCCTTTCTTCTCCTACTGATCTTCCTAGTTCTTATGTTCCATAGATGAGAGAAACCATAGGATAATTGTCTTTCTCTGCTTGACTTATTTCGCTTAGCATTATCTCCTCCAGTGCCATCCGTGTTGCAGCAAATGTTGAGAAATCGTTCTTTCTGCTAGCTGAATAATATTCCATTGTATATATGGACCACAACTTCTTAATCCAGTCATCTGTTGAAGGGCATCTCAGCTCCTTCCATGATTTAGCTATTATGGACAGAGCTGCTATGAACATTGGGGTGCATATGGCCCTTCTCTTCACTATGTCTGTATCTTTGGGGTAAATACCCAGTAGTGCAATTGGCCCTGAGATTTTTAAGGAGTCTTTCAGCCTTGCTCTTTTGTGTTGGGGCCTGATACCTCTTCCTTGACCTATACCTTATTGGGGGAAACAGAAGGTCACAAAAGTCCTCTGTGCCTGAGGTGACTGGCTGATAAATAATAAGCAAGCACTGGCCCAAAAGTCTGCAGCTGCTCTCTTTCTTCAAGGCTAGCCTAGGTCTTACCAACATGCTCCAAGTTTTAGATACTCTTGCCAACATGCTCTGGTGGCAAGAGGTCTTTGTAGCTCTGTGCTGCCCATCAACCCCAGGATCCTTTGGGGTTTTCCTGTCCATCTGCCCCACCCCCCAACCCAGGACACCTTCGCTATAGCCTTCTTGTATCTCATGATACCTGTCATCTGCTTTTTGGAAACTCAACTGACTCTTGACATACCTTTCTATAGCCCAGAGCCAGCAGGATGGCTGTCATCCCAGCTGGCTGTCACTGTGGACAGAGTCTGGAGTGAGCAGTGCCCCACCTGCTCCTCACCCTGAAGATCTCAAACCACTATTTAGTGAGAATATCCAAGGTGGTCATGCTCAGGGAGGCTGGCCTCTTCTTGCCAAACTTCCCAATGGACATGAATGCAGTTGCCAACTCTCCCACTGCAGAACAGAGCCTTCACACCAGCACTGTAAGCAGCAGGTGGGCTGGAGGGTTTGGATGGGTCACTGTGAACATCTCCTAGGCAGGGAAGATTTTGGACCTAGCTGGGACCCAGAATATTGGGGTTCAATAAACATTCTCTAGATGTGAAAATAAGCTGGTGGCGTGGTTCTCCTAGCAGTGCCTCTGGCCATGGAGGGCCATGATCTTCCTCCTCCCAGGATGGACCTGTAAAGCCAATGGGAGGATATGTATACCAGGCACCCCATACCCCTTTCCTGGAGGGAAAGCAAGGCATCTCCTTCTTGTACTCCCTAGTCCATATACTCCATCAGGATCTTCATGCCTCTGCTAATACTTTCTTCTGACTGACAGCTCATCCTACCATTCCTTAACCTCACCCCCAGGGTTGGTGGTTTTGGGGGATGGGGTTTGCTTTTTGAGTTTTGGTCCTGTATACTTATTGGGGGGGGTTTCCTATATCACCCATTGTGGGAAAGATGTGGTTAGGACCTCACTGTCCTCACCACCCTGGTGAACCAGAGGCCTCAGGTCAAAGAAGCGTCCACGAGAGGACCCTAGAATTAGCATCAGCCTGCCAACAGGGTTCTTGCAAGACAGGAGCTGCCGGGATGTAGGCAGGAACGTGGAGACATTGGCGTCAGGAGGCTTTTAATAAGCAGTGTGACAAGGAATAAAAGAACTATTAATAAGGTACTTTGCCTACTTGATTCTAGCCCCATTAAACTTTTCTTTACCTTATTTCACACTCCATTTCCAAAGCACCCCTTCTTCTCCCCTCACCTTTAATGGTTCTGGCAAACCTGGGTCCTAATGAAGTCTGGCAGCA
This sequence comes from Ursus maritimus, assembly GCF_017311325.1. Taxonomy (NCBI): domain Eukaryota; kingdom Metazoa; phylum Chordata; class Mammalia; order Carnivora; family Ursidae; genus Ursus; species Ursus maritimus. The sequence continues at coordinate 105,225,849 of NW_024423343.1, read as the reverse complement.
TAAATTTAAGGCAGTGTCTGGCTGAAGTGAACAGAAGCTTCTGTCTACAGGAAAATCCTCTGGGTGGCTGGAGACATAAATCCAGCCTTTAGACTGTCCAATTGATTCTTCAGACAGACCGTGGGGAGCCAAGAGTGCCACAGGACTGTGACATCCATGAATGACAGCACCTTGGCAGTTCCCAGGGCTAAATGCCCAAGATGGCAGGCCACTTGAGAGGGGGGACAGACTGTCCTGAGTGCAGTTATTCATGCATTCAGTCATTCATTTATTCCACAACATTCACTGGTGCTGTCAGGTGAGTTTTAGACATTGGTGGTTACATAGCCCTGTGAGGTAGGTGTTCTTTCCATTTTACATATGAAGAAGCTGAATGATGCTCATTGGGTCTCAGTGGCTTGCCAGAGCGCACATAGCCAATACTGCGGGAGCCAGTGAAGAAATAAAAGGAGACTGATTCTTTTTCTCTCTGAGGCCATCTTGTGTTTTCTTGGTCAAACACCATCTTTAGTTCAAGGAATTGCCTTTAGCTGATAAGAGTTCCACTTTCCCTTGGAACTCACTTTCTAATCCGTCCTCAGGCATTTCCTGTCTCAGTGTGTGGGGCTGCACTTCACTCATCTCACTTGTGATCACCATGCAACACAGTGTTGAATCAAGGCTGGGCCCCCTGGTTCATGGCAGATCCATGTAGCTAGGACCTGGGTCTCCAGAGTTCCTATCTGGGGATCACCATGTGAGACAAGAGACAGGTCTAGGGCCGAACCAACTTGGTTTCAAACCATCTTTGCTGAGCCAGGCCGGGCGTGGGTATGTGCAGGCCTAGGAGAGCAGGTGGGGAAGGGGACCAGGAGAGCAAGAGATGGGCCATATTGGTAGAAGTGGATAGAGAGGAAAGTAGGCTCAGGACTTCCCACACATAGTTCCAGGGCCACTGGGGGCCTTTCCAGTCAAAGGGAATTGTATTCCTCAGCTTGATCTCTTCCTGGGCTTGGACTAACTTTGGATGTTCCTGACATTAACACGTCAGTTTGAGGCTGGGATTTTATCAGCATTCTTTTCTTTTTTGTCTTGCTTACATATTCTTCTCCCACTTTTCCATTTTCTCTTAGGTATCCTTTACACTTTCCTTCAAAGTGGTATGGCTCTTTGAGGCAAATCTTGATCTTTTGGCTACTAACATGGTATTAATGTTGGTGTTTGTGTTATTGTTGGTTGTGGTGGTAGAGGGGGTAGAAGTGTTTCTGGTGTTGGTGTTGGTGCAGGTGGGGGTGGTACTAGTGTTGGTGATATGTGTGTTGCTTTGGTGTTGCTGGTGATGGTGCAGATAATAGTGATGATGGTATCATTAGTGGTGGTCATGATAGTGTTGATATTTGTGTAATGCAGGTGGTGATGTTACTGTTGGTTGTGGTGGTGGTGATGGTTATGATGGTGGTAGTGTGGTGTGGTGGTGGTGGTCATGATAGTGTTGGTGTTAACAGAGGTGGTGATATTGCTGCTGTTGGTGGTGGTGGAGTAGTGATGGGGGCTGGGCATCTGGAACAGGAGAATATAGTAGAAAGAATAGAAGCCCTGGAGCTAGATAGACCTGTTGTTCAATATTGGCTCCAATTAATTACTTTGTGTTTTTGAACCTGTGTGTCCCCATCTGGGGATGATGGGGATGAGGAATAATGAGGATAATAATACCTCACACAATGTCATGAGGATGAGGGAGAGTGTATGTGTCCCACCCACTTCATCCAAAGTCCCAGAGCTCCTTCTCCTTTTTCCTAGCTGTGGGAGCCTGGCCAGTGTCAGTGTCCTCCAGGTGAGAGGTGATATTATCCCTGGCAGAAGGACCCTAACCCTTTGGTAATGGGTTTGGCAGTCATAGTCTGTGTGACCTGGGCTACTCTCATTGCCACAAGAGACCATCTCAGTATGTAAGTTCATGCCTGAGGCCACCTGTGTGCCCTACAGAGAATGGTGCAATGGTATATCCAGCCCAGATATCAGCTGAGGTCTCTCCACCCTTGAGGTAAAATTGGATTGTCTTACTCTCTCAACCCCATAACTTGGTGTGACTCCCCAGGACTTCTGTGATTTCCCTGGATCTTACTCTCTCCTGGTTTCCTCTGAAATGGGCCCCTGGTCCATATAGGCCACCTCTGCATGGCACTGTCATGGCCAGGTGAGAAAACTTGTTTTCTCTGAGTTCCACAAAGGATTCACTGCCACAGTAGCATTTGGGAGCAAAGAAGACCTCATGGAAGGTGGACACGGATGATGCAGGAAGGAGCTTTCATCATAGTGCTCTCAGTGAATTACCTAAATATCCTTCTAGGTCATTTCTGTTCCTCAGCACCCTTTGGCTGTCCCAGTCTATCTTTAATCACAAGGACTCCTGCAGAACCTGGCCTTCCTTCCCTCCCCCTTACCCAGTTTACAGAGCCATCAGCTCCCTAGTGTCTTCTGTCCCCTACTCACTAGGGCACTCCATGGAGTAGCCCTGCTCTGTAGAATGCAATCAGGTCATAAATAAGATATTTCCCCCTACTGATTATACCTAGACCAAGAGTTGGCTGGGGCCTCTGTCTTAGGGGACAGAGAATTCTGTGCAGCCTTGCCTTCTTTGGTCCCTCTCTTCCTGCCACCACCCATGGCCTCAATGAGCCAGCTGGTTCCTAGGACCACCTCCACCAGGCCCTTTCCACTCCAGAAGAGTTGGTCCTTAGGGAGAGTGTCAGAAGCTTGCTGGGTATGACCTGGGGTAAAGGCCATTAGCAACGAGGGCTTGGGGGATAGATGGGTCCCAGCACCCCTCCCGCAGACACCCCTTGGCTGTTGAGTCCTAGTACTGTGGCCCTTTCCCAGCTCATTCAGTAGACACACATGAAGGGCTCATGCATTTCTTCCCAACATCCTGTGTGCCAGAGGAGGGCGTTTGAGTGAACAAAGAAATACTCTATCCTCTCAGTTATTCCCTGCTGAATCAACCCTGCAGGGTTTCGGGAGCCAAGAGGCAAATAGAGGCTGCCAGTGTCACTTACTTTACCCCCATGGAGATGCCAGAAGTATCTTCTTCAACTCTCAAGCCTAATGGGTCCTCTTTGCAAAAGATGTGATGATGGCAGTGATAATGATGATGCTCACTATTCAATTATCACCTGCTTCATCCTGGCATTTTATTTCATTTAATGCTCACAAGCAACTTAACAAGAGAGGCCCTTGTAGCAGCACTTTGCAGGTGGGGAAACTGAGGCCTAGAAGGGTTCAGGGGGTTGCCTTAGTCTGAGAGTTAATAAGTGTTAGAGTAGGCATCCAAACCAACTCTCTCTGAGTCTGAAGCCCCCCTGGCTCCTCACTTCAACAGTCCACAGCAGCCTGAGCTCCACACATCAGGTCTGTCAAGTTCACAGGGCCAGGGATCAGGGTCGCTTGAAGCAATCTGAGTTTTACTGACCCCCCCCCCCCACCTTAGGATCTTCTGGATTAAGGATAAAATTAACACAACACATATAACATTTTGTTTCCTTTTAAACTATACAACCCAACCTGGAAGTGTTAGGGGCTTTTGTCTGAGAGTTTAGGGAAGGGGAGCAACATTTATCAAGAGCCCATGTTGTGCATGGCACCTTTTGTACACCATGATATGTCATTCTCACATCAGTCCTAAAGCGTCAATCTTTTTGTTCCTGTCTTACTAATGAGCAGACTGGGAGGTGTACCAAGTGGGAGAGTGGGCTTTCAAATCCATGTCTATGATTCTAGTGCCTGTGTGTTTCATACCTTTGCTGTGCTGCTCCAGAGAGGGAAGCCCACAACTCCTTCAGCCTTGTAAAGTGGAAGTAAGAACTCCCACATCTCAGGGCCTGGCCGGGCTCCCTGGACAGTGGGAGCTCAGCAATAGAAGCCAAGTTGCCATTGGGAAGGAGAGCACCTGCTCAGAGAATCAGACATTTGCATAAAGCCACTCAGTCTACAAGCTCAGTGTCCTTTCCTCTGTCTTTTTTTCTTTCTTTGGGGTTTTCCCTCCTGGCAAACAGGCAAATGGCGGACTCTGCCTGATATCTGTGGCTTCTTATGTCAGCTCCCTGGTCCTCGTCTCTGACTCCCCCTCCCCTGCTCACAAAGTTGAGTCAGATAGAAAACAAATCTGGCTCTAGGCACACAGCTCCACCACCCATGGATGGGAGGGGGGAGCTCCTGTCTCTATATCATATACTTCGAGAACATCACTTGTTCCAATGAGCTATTGCTGCAATAGAAACTGCCCCAGTTTAGTAGCTTAAAGTATCCACATTTTGTTATGCTCATGATCTGTGGGTCAGGAATTTGGACGGTGTTCATCAGGGCTGTTCTGCTCCACATGACACTGATTGGTGGTACTCAACCGGCAACTCAAGGTTACAAGGAGGCTTCACTTACATGCCTGGTGCCCTGGAAGTGGCTGTAAGGTAGAGGGTGGGTGGCTTAGCTGGGCCCCTCCTCTCTGTCCAGGTGGTTCCCCTAACCCGGCAGCAGGACTTCTTATATGGCAACCCAGGGCTCCAAAAGTGAGCGTTCCAAGAGACGAGATGTCAAAGTTGCCTCTCTTGAACCCCAGGCCTGGAAACTGACACCATATCACTTCTGACATCTTCTATTGTTGAAAATAAACACAGAATCCATCCTATTCAAAGGGAGCAAATAAATACCACATCTCTTGATGGGAACATCAGAGGTTTTGTGGTCATCTTAGATCTACCACAACACTGGAAAAATACGTTAGACACACCCCTCTCAGGGTCTTGCTTCTCCTGCCCCACCCTGCCTCATGGGGGAAGCCACGCTTCCCCTGGCACCCAGTGAGAGGTAAGTTTCTTTATTAAGATCTGAGGAATAAGATAAACAAACCCATGTGAACTCACATCTCAGTGGGTCTTGGGGGCCTGGGGATCAAGGACAAGTACATTTCTCATTATGGGTATTAGGAAGTTGTACCTGATATTTTGGATTTAACTGCAGTGATTAAGGATGACTTGATTGATATCAAATCATTACAACAGGTGTTTGGTATTTTGGGTCCTCTGATATTTCTAGTCACTTCTTTTTTTAATTAATTTAAATTCAATTAGCCAACATATAGAACATCATTAGTTTCAGATGTAGAGTTCAGTAATTCATCAGTTGCATATAACACCCAGTGCTCATCACATCACGTGCCCTCCTTAATGCCCATCACCCAGTTACCCCATCCCCCCACCCATCTCTCCTCCAGCAAACCTCAGTTTGTTTACTACAGTTAAGAGTCTCTCATGGTATTTCTCTCTCTGTGTTGACTTCCCATTCCATTTTCTGTCCCTTCCCCTATGATCCTCTGTTTCTTATATTCCATATATGAATGACACCATACGGTAGCTGTCTTTCTCTGATTTATTTAGCTCAGAATAATACCCTCCACTTCCATCCACGTTGATATAAATAGTAAGATTTCATCCTTTCTGATGGCTGAGTAATATTCATATATATATATATGATATATATCTTTATCCATCCATATCTTTATCCAAAGATATATATATCTTTATCCATTCATCTGTTGATGGACATCTCAGCTCTTTCCACAGTTTGGCTATTGTGGGCATTGCTGCTATGAACATGGGGGTGCAGGTGCCCCTTCGGATCACTACATTTTTATCTTTGGGGTTAATAGCTAGTAGTGCAATTGCTGGGTCATATGGTAGCTCTATTTTTAGCTTCTTTTTTTTTAATTTTTATTATTATTTTTTTTTATAATGATTTTTTATTATATTATGTTAGTCACCATACAGTACATCCCCGGTTTTCGATGTAAGGCTCGATGATTCATTAGTTGTGTATAACACCCAGTGCACCATGCAATATGTGCCCTCCTTACTACCCATCACCGGCCTATCCCATTCCCCTACCCCCCTCCCCTCTGTAGCCCTCAGTTTGTTTCTCATAGTCCATAGTCTCTCATGTTTCATTCCCCCTTCTGATTACCCCCCCCTTTCTTTATCCCTTTCTTCCCCTACCGATCTTGAGGAACTTCCATACCATTTTTTAGAGTGGCTGAACTAGCTTGCATTCCCACCAACAGTGTTGGAGGGTTCCCCTTTCTCTGCATCCTGGCCAACATGTGTTGTTTCCCGTCTTGTTAATTTTAGCCATTCTGACTGATGTGAGGTGGTATCTCATTGTGGTTTTGATTTGTATTTCCCTGGTGGCAAGGGATTTGGAGCATTTTTTCATGTGCCTGTTGTCCATTTGTATGTCTTCTTTGGAGAAATTTCTGTTCATGTCTTCTGCCCATTTCTTGACTGGATTATCTGTTTTTTGGGTGTTGAGTTTGATAAGTTCTTTATAGATCTTGGATACTAGCCCTTTATCTGATATGTCATTTGTAAATGTTTTCTCCCATTCCATAGGTTGCCTTTTAGTTTTGTTGACTGTTTCCTTTGCTGTGCAGAAGGTTTTTATCTTGAGGAAGTCCCAATAGTTCATCTTTACTTTTGTTTCCCTTGCCTTTGCAGACATGTCTAGCAAGAAGTTGCTGCAGCCGAGGTTGAAGATCTTGCTGCTTGTGTTCTCCTCTAGGATTTTGATGAATTCCTGTCTCACATTAAGATCTTTCATCCATTTTAAGTTTATCTTTGTTTATGGTGTAAGAAAGTGGTCCAGTTTCATCCTTCTACATGTGGCTATCTGATTTTCCCACTACCATTTGTTGAAGAAACTCTTTTTTTCCCATTCTTTCGCACTTTGTTGAAGATTAGTTGGCCAGAGTTGAGGGTCCATTTCTGAGTTCTATCTTCTGTTCCATTGATCTATGTGTCTGTTTTTGTGCCAGTACCAAAGTGTCTTGAGGATTACAGCTTTCTTTCTTTCTTTTTTCTGTATGATCTTGATTTTTTTATTATGTTCAGTTAGCCAACGTATAGTACATCATTAGTTTTTGATGTAGTGTTCAATGACTCATTAGTTGCATATAACACCCAGTGCTCATCACATCATGTACCCTCCTGATTACAGTGTTCTTAATAACCTTGTTTGAGTTTCTCACTTCTGTATTTGTTTTCTGGGATTTCTATTACTTTACTGCCATTCCATCTTTTTTTGCTGCTTTCATAAGCAAAACCTAAATTATCATTTCATTCCATCCCATCTTATCCCACCCTATGCCATCCCATCCCATCCCAACCCAACCCATGCCACCCTATGCCATCCCATCCCACCCTATGCCATCCCATCCCATCCCATCCCATCCCATCCCATCCCATCCCAACCCATCCCATCCCATCCCATCCCATCCCATCCCATCCCATCCCATCCCATCCAGATCATCCTGTTCCATGCGTGTTTTCCAGCCAACCCAGTTCAGCACATCCCATTCCACCCACTCCAAACCATCTGCCTCAAACTTTTAATCTTTCCTATCCTATTCCACATTAGCCCATTCTTGGATACATTACAAACTACCCAATCGCCCATGCTGTTCACTGGGTCCACTTTATCACATCCAGTGCCACTCCTGAGGGTCTGCAAGGTAGTGATCACCACAGGAGATTCAGTAGAAGCCCACCATGTCCTGTCAAGTGACAGCAGCCACCCTAGCAGTGAGCAGCCCATCTGACCACAGGCCATTGTAGAAATTGGTGTTAATGGGGGAGGGGAGGCTCAGGCCCTGTGAGTATGTGCTCTTAGGAGAGGTGAGAGCCACTGGGGTATCCTCAGAGGCACAGGAAAATAGTTTGCATTAAAAAAAATTTCCTGTGCTCACTATTTCTTCATTTAACAGTGACTTAATCTTTTATTGCGGAAAATTTCAAACATACCAAGACTAGAGAGAATAGTAATCCTCATGTACTCACGGCATGTGACAAATCTCATTTCACCCATTCTCTCCTTCAATATTTTGATGCAAATTCTGCATGTTCTATTATTTTAGCAGTAACTGCTTCATATGTATTTCTAAGCTTATATTTTAAGCATAGCCACAGTACCAAAAGGAACCTATCAAAATAAGTATTTATTTTTTAATATCAGGGTTTGTTCACAGTTCCCCTTATTGACTCAAATATGTTTTTTTTTTCCTGACTCGTTTGAATCAGAATCCAAACAAGGTCTACCTGTTGCATTTGGTTGCTTTATATTTTATCTCTTTTAAACTCTCCTGCTCCTTTTACATGACACCCCCTCTCCACTTTTTTGTTTAAGAAGTCTGATCATTTGTCTTGTAGATTATGTCTCATTGCTGCATCCTGGTGTTCTCTGGGATGTCATTCCATCTTCCATATTTCTTGTAAACTGACAGTCAGATCTAGATGCCTGATTTGGCTTAGGTTTGCTCTCTTTGCAAGGTGACACTGGGGTGTTAGGGACTTCACGTTGTGCCACATCAGGTGGCACGAGGTATCCTATTGTTCTACCTTTCCTGGTGGGTGGATCATGTTCTCAGCCTGATGCATCTTTTATAGTGCTCCTTGTCAGTTCTCTACCTAATGATTTCAGCACACATCCACTGTCATTACTCAGATCCATTGTTTTATTAGGAGTTGCAAAATGGTGCTTTTAAAATCCTTTCTATCATTTTGCATTAACTAGCTGTAGTTCTTTAATCAAGACAGATTTTCCTTATGAAATATTAGTTACTCTAAAATGCAGTTTGTGCAGGAAGGGCAGAAAAATACTTGATTTTTGCCCTTTATAGATTTTTAGAAAAATGAGTTGATTCCCCAGCAAACTCCTACAAGGACCAAAGAGGATTTTTTTGTTTATTTGCTTTTTGAGGGGGTAAATATCATAAACTCAGATTTAAAAAATCATAATCAACACCAAAATTTTCTAACTGTTAGAGGACAATACAAGGAAGTAGTAAGTACAGAGACATAACATTACAGCATTGGTCTCTTCCAGGGATCTGAGCCATCCAATACAGCAGTACAGCTTCAAAAAAAAAAAAAAGTCCCTTTTTCTGAACCAGAACATGTTTCCAAGTAACAGATCAGATCTAATGATGTGTGCAGTACAAGTTAGTGCAAAGAAAGCTACTTAGATTTTGGGCTTCTTAGTGTTTATTCTTCATTATTCTCTTAGGTTGGGAGCCTATATGACTACATCTCATTGTTCATCCAGCTGCATCCCATAAATCCATAATTCCAGGTTTATTTATAAAGAACAACCTAGATAGACCAAATATATCTTGCTAGAAACTTCTTACATAAGGACTTCCTAATATCTTTACAAGGAAACCCAATTAGAGTTTGTACAGGGAAGTCTAAACAAAGTCATAGTGCCTCTCCTGCTCCTGACGGGGGGTCAAGTTAGGGAGCTGCTACCAACACTGTCCTTCCCTCCCACAATATCACATGGAAGTAACACCTCAGACTCTCTGGGTTCAAAGTCAAGCTCCACCACTTGTTAGCTGTGTGACTTTCGGCAAGCTGCAACCCCTCTGAAAACCTCATCTGTGACTCCTCTATGGAGTGGGATTAAGATCTAGTTCACAAGGTTGATGATGATTAAATGAGGCAATCTTATAAGATCATTTATTACAGAGCCTTCAATAGAATCATAAAACACACAGGTGCTAGCCATGAAGATACACATTTGATAATATGTGGCCATATTGGTTCTGGGACACACATAATAATTTTATAGACACAACACAAGCTTAGTTCTGTTTCCTTTTTGCAGATGTATTCCACCCCTTAGAATAGGGACTGACACATGGCAGACATTCAGTAAACATATGAATGAGTGAATGAATGAATAAATGAATGAATACATATAGCTTAGGTACCATGGCTTCATCCTGATTTTTGGTATTCCTTCCTAGGAATATCTACCATCTGGAAACTAATAACTACTATTATTCTCATACATATTTTTACATTCTGCTATATATGTATGCATTCAAACTTTTTTCTTTTTTTATTGTGGTAATATGCATAACATAAAATTCATCATTTTAAAGTACAATCCAGTGACATTTAGTATACTCACAATGTTGTGAAACTATTTAGTTCCAGAGTTTCTTCATCCCAAATGGAAACCCCATCCTTACTAAGCAATCACTCCCTATTTCCCCTCTCCTGCCAGCCCCAGGCAACCACTAATCTGCTTTCCCACTGTGTGATTGGTTTTTTCTGGACATTTCATACCAATAGAAGCATACAATATGTGGCTTTTTGTGTCTGACTTTTCCTTTTTTTAAATAAATGTTTTATTTTAGAATTGTTTAAGATTTACAAAATAGTTATAAAGATAATACAGAGTTTCTGTATACCTTACATTCAGTTATAGATATTTTTACACTCATGGATTTTTTGGTATTGAATAGATTTAAATCCATTATAGAATTTATCTTTTATGGTGCTCTAACTTCTCCATCTTTGACTAGTGGGAGCCCATTCAAGTTGGTTTTGTGTCCTTTTTGACTGATATATTAATGAAATTAAAGAAAACCAGTTTGGGGGATAGCACCCAGAAGGCAGCTGTTCATTAGAAAGTATGTCTGTGTGGTTTGGGTGGGGAAGGAGAGTTGAGGGCAGGGAGGTAAAGACTTTAGAATACTAAGGAAAAAATGAGATACTAATTCGATTTCTAGGGAAAATGGCAGTTTGTACAATATGCTCTAGAGTTTTGAACTCTGCCAACATGGCTCCCACTGGGAGGAGATTCTGTCCTTATTAACAAATGCAGGCTGGCCTTGTACCCCCTGGCTATAGGGAGCCAGGGCCTGCTGGGCTGCTATGCCCTTGGTGATTAAGCAGGCCCACTTCCAGCCTTCCCCAGAGCTCATCAGCCTTAGGCCTTTGGGAATGATTAGAAAGCCTGCAGGGCACCAGGATTCCTTGCTCAGTTGGCAAGAACTATTACTGTTCCCCACATGCATCCTGTATCCAGGGAAGGCATGGAGGAAATTGGCAGACCTGAGCTTGCCCACCTTGTGAGCATCCTCTGCCTCATATGTGGAGGGGAGGCAGGCCAGAGGACCAACACATGGAAGGTGTCTGCCCGGGAATAGGTTTTGGGTTGCAATTTTGCAGTTTCTTTCTTGTTTGATCCTCACAAGAGCAACTTGTAAATGTTCTATATGGCCAAAGATAGATGCTGTGGCATAAGAGGTGGGAATGGCACTGTTCTTGTCCTCAAGGCATTTGCAAAGAAGCCCTTGCAAGTAACTTGCAAGGCAGTTAAGCAACACCGCTAAGCTATCTATGAGTGGCTGATAGAAGGACAAGACCAGAAATCCTGCCACAAGAGCTAGATTGCGCTATGGGAACATAAGCAGTATTTGTAGTGGGAGGTCAGAGATGGAGGCAGCATCTCTGTTATAATCAGTGTCACCAACAGCAAGACTCTTTGTTAGGGTGTAGTGTGGTCCCATGCTGGGCTGGCTAGGGAAGCACCTTTACGGTGCGCACATGGTCCCTGATCTCGGCCCAGAACCAACAGCAGTGATGCTAATGGAGACTCACAGTGGCAAAAGCCATAGGTTAGAGAGAGTGCTTAGATGTTCATGTGCACAGAGCAAGGAGGTGTCATGGTCAGCACAGGCTCTAGGACCTGACAGACTATTGTGTGACCATGGGCAGCTCTCCAAGTCCTCACCATCAGATGGAAATATCATCTTCACTCTCTGTGTTGTTGTGAGAGTGGGTGAGAAGATGCTTGAGCCTGGCTCAGGGCAGGTGCTCAGTATTGGTGGTTGACACTAGTAGAGGTTTACTGAACACACCCAAGAGTGATGATGAGAGTCATTATTAGTTCCCTTCAAGGGAAATGTGTTGTAGTAGGATGGCTGTGTCCACTGTGACAATAGAGGTGCATAGTGAGTCCAAGCATGCAGCTCAAGTCCTTGAAAAACCATAGGTGAAGAGGAGAAGGGTCTTCACGCAATGACAATGTGAGTTCCTAATGCTGCAGCCTCTGTTCTCCAGCTTTGGGTGTTTAATTGTGTGGGTGTTGTGCTACCCACACATGTCTAGGAACTGTGGATTGTGTGCCACAGCTGACAATGGTGATGCCAAAAGGAAGAGGAATCTTTGGGTGGCCTTTCCTAGGGAGGGAGAAACTCACCTAGCACCTGAGGCTGATCCACTAATGATCCAACAGATCTATTTTGTGAGAAGGGCTGGGGCAGGAGTTGGGATGAGGCAAGTCTTTGCCTTTAGGGGCCTTTCCAAACTTCTGGTGAAGCAGGACACAACCATGTGAAGATAATTCAGGAAAGATGATACATGATTAGGGCTTCTTAGAAGAGGGAATTCTGAGCTGTGCCTCAATGAACAGGTAGGATTTGTATGGAGGAAGCAGAGAGGGAAGGCATTCCAGGTGAGTGACATGAAAATGCATTAGACTTGAATCAGGAGACCTGGTTCTAGTCTGGTTCCACAACTCACTAGCTATGTGACCATGGTCAAGTCACTTCATCTCTCTGAGCCTCGGTTTATTTATACAATGCTCATGGCAATACCACCCCATAGGGTTGTTATCAGGATTAAATGAGATTGCACCCAGAAATAAAGCCTGGCACCCAGAAAATGTTAACTCCATAGGAAAGAATGGGCATGGTGCAAACAGGCCTTAATTCAGGGTTCATGTGCATGGCCCATAAGTGGGCTTCTGAAATTAAATTTAAAAGTTTGCGTATTTCTTCTTTTCTGTTTTTCTGGAATAAATGTTTCATAGATTTTTCAGAATCTTGAGTTCATAAATTGTAAAAGATAAAGAACCATTGATGCAGAGCTTTAGACTTTAAAGTGTATTTGCTGTATTTGCTCATTATCTCATTTGAGCTCACATGAACCCCATGTAATATGTTGAGAGTTATTATTATTATTTATATTTGACAATTGAAATAACATTTTCAGAGAAACCTAGGACTGTCATGGACTCTGGACTTCTGTGGGTAGCATCTTTCTCTTTTTTTCTTTCCAAGGGCTCAGGATTTCCATTGGCAATCCCATGTGCTTCAATGGTCTGGGGTAGCTCACAGGCTATGGAAAGTTGATCAGCATATTCTATCTCAGTGGCCACTCTCGGTCTTGCATGAGCATGTGACCCAAGAGTCCAATCAGAGTGAATTTGCCAATTTGTCACCATGAATTCCTGGACCCATTTTCTGTGTCTTCACATGGACTGTGCTGTAGGCAAAGGTGAGGTTTGGGATTGCCATATCTAATTTTTTCCCATTAGCAAAGGGACCTCAGGAATAAGGTTGACCCAGAGAAGCCAGATGGGCACAGGGAAGAAGAACTATATTCCTGATCAAAGTGACCAGATTAACTCTAGATTTCTTCATACACATGAATCATAAATTCCCTCAGTAGGCCAATATGAGTTTTCTATTATTTGCAATAAAAATTTCCTAGTCAATATAGGTGCCTTGGCCAAGATCACACAACATATTGGTGACAGAACTGAGGCATGAACCCAACACCCTGTGGTTCTCATTAACAACCATTTGGCTCTATCCTCCAGCAGTTAGTCATGACCATTCCTAATTTCGTTGATAGCTCAGCCTGCCTGTAGTGTAAGTTCCCATAAATTCACTTCCTGATGGACAGACAATGCTTTAAAAATCAGGTTCCTAGGTAATCTCTCTCACAAATCCAAGAGAGAACTTTTGAAACTAGGATTTGGTGAACTGGGCTATTCCTTCTTGAACTCTTGAAGTCTAGATGGAAGTTATTAGCAGGGTTGCCATTCTTCCCACACTCTGTTCTTTCCTCCTTTCATCAAATGCATACTGAGTGCCTCCTCTGGGCAAGATGTGTGCTAATTATAGGCTGAATTAGCAATTAAAGAATATACATCCCTGTTTTGTGGGCCTTACAATCTGGTGGAAGACTTTCTGGCATTGGGGGACATATGGAGAAGTCCTGGTGGGTACAGGGGTATAGGTAGGTGGAGCTCATTTGGACCAAGGAGGAGTAGCCTCAGGGAATCTGCCAGGGCCGGTAGGCTGGCTCTGTGGGGGAGCCAAAGTCCATCTTCAGCTGTGGGAAAGCCTTTATACTGTGCCTACCATATGCCCTGTGTGCTGTAGTGGACTGACAGTAGCTGTTTTGTTGACAGGACATTGGTATAAGTGATTGGACCTTGCAAGTACATTAAATGTTCAGAACCTTAGTTTTCCATATAATTTCCATATAATTAATGTATAAATTTACTTCATAGTGTTCTCGTGATTATTAAGATAATGTAGCTGAATATATGCTCTAGTAACTAGCACATAGTAAGTGCTCTATAGATTTATGTATCATTTTCTGTGTCATCCTTATAGCATCATGCCCCCTCATTCATAAAAATAGAATACCTTCCAAAAAAAAAAAAACAACACAAAACAAAACCCTAGACTAAACATTTATTAGGAAAGAAAATCACCATTTTCTGTATCACCCTATCCCTAACTCAACTCAAGGATTTATTTGCATGCTATATATCTTTCGGGATAATGCTACCATTTATTGCAGTAGGTGTGGAATGAGCTGAGGCGAGGGCTAAAGAAAAATGAGCTGACCTTCACTGAACCTGACTCTGTGCTTATTAGCTGCTGTGTGACCTTGGGAAAGACACTCCACCACTCTGAGCCTTGGTTTCCTCTTCTGTAAAATGGAGATTATTTTTACTTACTGCTGAGAATTTGCACATAGTTTTGCCAGACTTGGGTAGATGTCAGGTTTTTTTTTCCAGAAACACAACCCATTTTATCAGATATTTGTTTCTTTCTTTGTGCATTCTGTTTTCTTGGATGTAAGTGCATTTTTCCCCTATCAGAGCACTTTGGGATTGGTTAGGAGCAAAGGAACCTAAGAGAATAGGGTTGGAGGGATAGGTGGCACAAGCTATGGCAGAACCTCAGCCTACTTGTTGACAGCATGGCTTCTCAGACTTATTGAGACTTCACCTGCCAGGTGAAAGCATGACTTGTCCCATGACTAGCTGCTCTTCTAGGGCTGGTGGATGGCTATAGCCTTGAGTAGGACATGGTCTCTGAAGAAGCTGCCAACTCTGCTCCTGCATAACTCTACGTATGGCCTCAGTGGAGATTCAGAGGCAGTTCAGCTTCCTGTATCCACAGGACAGTGCTATTGTAGGATCAAGGGAGAGATGGATAGAAATGCATCTTAAAAATACCAGATATTCTCTCTTTTCATCACATGAGATTTGACTACAGGTTGGAGTTGGTGGGTTCCCTTCTCCCCATGTCAGCTTGAAGGATAACTCACTCTTCAATGATAGGGTAGATTTTTTATTGGATTTAGAAACTGGAACTTAATATGATTGGAAGTCATATGATAACCAAAACAAAAAATAAGCATATTTCTTTTCATTCCAGTGTGATTGAGGTGTGTGTATAGGTCAGGAAGGGTCTGATTAGTTGGGAGAACAGAGCATGCTGCAGGGTGTGCATGAGCTCATCCTTCTCTCAGGACATGCCAGACTGGAGCCATAGTTCGTTTCAAATGGTTTTCTGAGTCAAGTGGAAGATAACACATAAGTTGGGTGTCCCCTTTCAAGGCTAAATTGTGTGCTTCTCCTCCAAAGTCTTGGGGAATCTTTGAAATGTCTAAAATGTACAGAGATAGCCAAGGTTTAATAGTTGTGCTAAAAGAGTAGTAATTGTCCAAGTGCTTTGTTTTGTCATATGATGTGTGTGTGTGTGTGTGTGTGTGTAGGCTGTGTCTTCTTTTGAGTCTTTTTACTTCCAGAGGAGGATTTATCCCACTTCCCTTCTTTGAGTGTGGGTGACAGGAAGGAAACATGGAATAAGAGAGCAATGGGTCTGTGTGGCAAAAGGAGAAGGCAAAGCACAGAACCAGGGAGCAGAGAGAGGAGAAGAAATGTAAGAGCACAGAGAAAAAATTCCAGAGAAAACTAGCAGAAAGATGGAAAATCTACTCACAGTGTCAGGCTTTTAAGAACATGAGTTTTCGTCATTCCTATCAAGGTGACCAAGGAAGGGCCAGTGTGCTCACAGTCAGGAGGCCCATAGTGGGGTGATGAGTAACCAGGGAGAGCTGGGCAGAAAGAAGGAAGATGATGGCAATGGGAGAGAGAAAGAAGAAGGAAAAAGTCAACACAGGAACTCTCTGCCTTTAGCCATTGTGGGACAAGGGCAGGTGAATGAGGGCATGAGGCCAGGAGCAAAGGGAGACAGAAGAAAAGAAACACCCTCACTGGTACTGCCACCCAGAGTGCTGTTAACCTTGTGTCCCAGGGGAGTGATGGGAGAGGACCAGGCTCTGGTCTTCTGAGTCACTTTTCCACCTACACTCACTGGGGCCTAAAAGGGGCAAATAGCATCTTTACCTGCAGCTATAGCCACTCCCTGGAGGCTGGCCAGCTATGCTTGCCCTTAGCACTAGTGGGTGGATAATGAACACCTGCTGTTCTTTGGTACTGACAGGTTATGGACTGTCCCTGGACAAGGAAAGGGTGCCCAGGGTACCCAGATCCACCTGTATTTTCCTCTGGACTTAGACCATTCCCCATGGTTTGGAGGATCTCCATGAAAGATTTCCAGCTCTCTTATGTTTTGGAAAATGTTTTTAGTTATAAAACAAAACAAAATTCTCCCATTATGTAACAAAACTTGCTGAGTCCCCAGTTCTGGGAAGATGGAGTTGCCCATTGCCAAAGTTTCCCTGGTCTCTTTTCTATGGCATGTTGAGGAATCCTCAGCAGGTCTGCATTCTCTTTTCTGAATTGGTCCTGCACCTTGAGGGATTGGGTTGGCTCCTGGTAAGGCCTTTTTTCCTTTACTCATCCAGCTGTACTCTGCCAGCTGTAGGTAGAAAGGGGCAGGCCACACAGTTCCCTTTGGCTCTTTGAAACATTGGAATTTATGACTGAGAAGCAACTATTAATCTTTTTCTACAGTCTTCTGAGTTTACCTTGCTCTTTCTGAAAACAAATTTCTTCTGAAGGCAGAGGAAGCATCAGTGATTTAATTGCACAGATTGATAACAAAGGTCCATAGTAGAAAAGATTCCCAATGAGAGAAGAGAGTCTAGGGATCTTGGTGTTGACAACATATGTCTTTTCTTCCACATAGACATGGGCCTCAGTTGCCTCAAATTTTAATTCCTCAGATGCTGCAAATGTGTTTTCCCCTAGTGTGTGTGTGTGTGTGTGTGTGTGTGTGTGTGTGTGTGTGTTTAAGTGTGAGGAACTACAAATGGCAGAGACAGTTAAATGCCCACTAATTTCCAGAAGACATTGCTGGACTGCATTTTCCCACCTCTGTAGATGCTAAGTCTGGCCATGCAATTGGGTTCTAAGTAATGGAAGTCATATGTGTCACCTCGAGGATTCAGCATCCCAGACTTCCCCCGTGTCCCTCCATGACATTTCCCCTTTCTGGCAGGTGGAACAAAGGTGACCCTAAAGGCACCTCCTTAGCCTGGGTTCCCTGAAAACGGACTTTGAGAAGGAGATCCACGTGTAGGTGGTTTATTGCATGGTGATCTCAGGAACAACACATGCGCAGGAGAGCATGACTGGACAGAGTTCATCTGAATTCAGTCTAAATAGATGCCTTAACTGATCCCAAGGGCTGCTCTGAAGCTAGGCTGACCTGGTCCTTCAGAGATGCTCCAAACTGGGAAAAGGAGTCTGGAACTTTGAATCTCAAGTCACCGGATGTGGTCTTTCTCCAGGGCTGGGGGGATAACCTAGGGTATGGTAGCATCTTTTGGATATATCTCAAGAGGGTCTCAGGTGTGAGCCCCTTCAAGAGAAAACACCCTCAGCACCTAGGCCCTGAGGCACCTGGGTAATGTACCTCAGCTCCCACCATGGTGACATGGAAACCTGTATTGAAGGTGGCAGAGCTCTGTTGGTCAGGGTCTGTGAGTGCTTGTGTCTCTTTTCTTCCATGGGAGGTAGGATAGAGGATGAAGATGTAAGGGGAGGCACACACCACTTGGGTTTTTGCTGAGATTTTCCCTTGAACTTTCTAGATGTCTAGTGAAAATATGTCTTTCAGAAAGAAAAGCAATTGCAATAAATATTCTGTAGAACTAGCCAAGGAGGAAGCTGCTGAAAGAACAGGAAACCTACAGTGTCCAGGGCTTGCCACCTTGTGGCTTCCTCCCAAATGGCCAGGTTTGGGGACCCACTTATGGACACCTCTTTTTACCTCTTGTTATTCACAAGTTAGATGTTAGGCTGTGCTTGGCAGACTCAGCTCCTGAGTGTCTTCTGATGTTAGCCTCGATATTGTTAAATAATATGCTTAACCTAGCAGTTACCTATTTAATTTATCTAGTATCTTTTATTTACCACTATGGAGGATAAACTTTTAGTACTCAAACATCAGGGCCTGCATTAACTCCCTTCTTCCACCATTCAATTAGTTAAATAATAATTTCTGATTAAATCAGTATTCAATGTTTACATTACTATGATTATGTAAATACTGTTCATAGCTGATGCTACTTGTCTGGTATGATTATGTTCCATTTATTGTGCAGTGTTTAACTTTTCAAGTAGTTGTTTTTGACTTTAAGAAATTAGTTAGTTTTCTTTCTACCTGTGACTAATTCTTCCCATTCCTATGAGCTAACTAAAAGTGTCTCTCAATCTGGTCTGGCAATTAGGTCCTCTACTAGTTCTTGGCAGCTTCTCTCTTGGAGACTTCTGCCTTCAAACTTCCATCTGGACAGGTTGTTTCAGGCCACTCACATGGCTGTTGCTCAGGGACTTCCCTTCACTATCCTTGTCTGAGATCTTCAAAATCCTAAGAAAAGATTTGAGAAGTGAAAAAATATATATTGGCTCGAAAAATAAAATAATATATTAGAAATAAACATACATTTAACTAAATTGCATAATATCATGTCAACTAGTCAATTGCAGCTCAACTCAACATTCCTTGAAACGTCTCTTCAACTCTGATCCAGTCTTCATATCTGGCATATCCTGAGAAGTACCCGAAGATACCCCCAAAGCAGTTCTCTAGTTTTTTCACATGGGTGGAGTTGCTATGACAAACAGAAAGATCTGGATATATGTAGGACCTCTTTATACCTACCCTCACAGAGAAGGTGAACTCAATGGGAAGCCAAGACTATTTATTTATTTAAAAACTTAAAATTTTTTTTTTAAAGATTTTATTTATTTATTCGACAGAGATAGAGACAGCCAGCGAGAGAGGGAACACAAGCAGGGGGAGTGGGAGAGGAAGAAGCAGGCTCACAGCGGAGGAGCCTGATGTGGGGCTCAATCCCAGAACGCCGGGATCACGCCCTGAGCCGAAGGCAGACGCTTAACCGCTGTGCCACCCAGGCGCCCCAAAAACTTAAAAATTTTTTAAAATTTATTTTCCAGAGAGAGAAGGAGAGAGAGAGAGAGCACACACACACACACACAAGCAAGGGGAGTGGCAGGCAGAGGCAGAAACAGGCTCCCCTGCCAAGCAGGCAACCTGATGCAGGACTAGATCCCAGGACCTTGGGATCATGAGCTGAGCTAAAGGCAGATGCTTAACTGACTGAGCCACCCAGGCATCCCAAGCCAAGACTTTTTAAGAGTTATTTTTTTGCTATTCCTGTAACTGACTCCTTTGCTTCATCTTCTCACCTTCCACTATTACTAACCTTACTCCTCTGGTATGATCCACCATGTATTTTCTGATAGGAGTCCATTTCCTAGTTCCATCCTTTAACTCTCCTTTTTGGACATGGGATTCTACAAATGGTCCTTTGGATGTTAACTTTGTTGACCAAAGTGGGCTCCATCTTCTTCCTCCCCTTATGCTTAGCTCCTCCTCCAGCCCTTGGAGGGAGGTGAGATCAAGAAAGCAATATTTCCAGTTGTTCATTCCAATGAGAGTATTGTCACATGGTATTCTGGACATCTTCCCTTTACTCCCCAGATGCATTCTCTACCCTTCCTCACCATGCTTATAGTGCCAAGAAGCTGACCTGAATGGATTGCATCATACAGACTTTCTTGCCCTCAGCTTCCAGTTCGATTTGGCCAGTGGGGGCTCTGGAGGTGAGTGAGAGTATGGGAGCTTATGCTACAGTGATCCCCCTTAGCTAGCATTTTTGGATCTGGAAGCTGTTCCCTCTCCTTGCCAGCGAGGTATGTAACTGTTTTCATCATGAAAATGAAGGTATAGGTATGAGCCTTTCTGTAGATACTTATGCAGCTGCTCAACCTCAATAAAGAAAGAAATGCCACATTCTTTTTGTGACATAATTTTTATTTTATATTTCCATTTTCTGAGAATGCATGTATTTTATTTTAGTCAAATTGGTCTTCCTTCATTTTCCTTGGGTTTGGACTTACTTTGTTGTGTTATAAACTTGGGAGTTACTGGTCTCCGTGTTAAATGCTCATGGCAACTCCTACTGATATGCCTTTGGTTCCACCTGGTCCCTGGTGGTCAGTCCATACAGGCCACTGCTAAGTCATCCTTGTGGTTTCCAGAATCATTTCAGGCCTGCTTTGCAACCCTAAATAAATACATGACCTTTTCCCTCACGTTATCCTGGGGCTATGCCTAGGAAAGGAGACAGATTATCTGCTTAGCTCTTGATTATCTCAACCCTTGCTGACGGGTCTGTTATTTTCCATTCAGAAGGGAGTAGGTTTCCTTTCTTGGAGACTTCCAAAATGTCACTTCTCAATCCTTCCTCCTACAGTAGGAAATCTTTCCCAGTTTGAGGAGTAAGGGGTGGAAAACCCTGTTCTGTGTCCTCCTGGATGCTCCTAAATCTATTACGTACACACTGAACCCTTTCTTATTCCTTCAGGGCCTATAGATTTTGGAAGCCCCAAATATAGAAGGGGACTGGATGATCCAGGAGGGAATTTGCAGGGATTAAGAAAACCAAGAGGCATACTTAAAGGGAAAATGGATTACTTCAAAACATTTCTATCTTGCTCCCATCTTACCCCCAACTATGTCCTCTTGGGTAACATGAGGGAGAAGTGGTGAGAAATGGTGAGCAATAATTGATTGAATACTCCATAGCATAGAAAAGGAAAAAAAAAACCCCAAAAAACTAAGGGTTGACATGTTGTGGAAAGGAGGCTGGGGAAGGGCCTCTTGAAGAGATGGAGGGCTGGTCTGTTGGAGCTCGGGTCTATTGAGGGGCAACAAGGACTGGAGCCAGAAACATTCACCAGGAATGAAGTCCCAGGTCAGGATTGGTTAGAGAGGCCAGCATAGGCAGAGGCAGAGAACAATGTCACCTGTACCTGAAAAAGTGAGAGGACAGCCTGTTATCATTTTGAGGATTGAACCTAAGTCCTTGGAAAGGGGCAACAATATCAACAATAACTTTTATTGTTAAATGGGTCTTGCTCATTTAATCCTTACTATAGCCCATTGAGGTACTGTGTATAATTATTCACTTTTTTTGATTAGGAAATTGAAAGCAGAGAGCTTTTTGTCCTAACCAGGATTGCAAAGTTAGTGAAAGATCAGGACTTATCTGCAGGTCTATCTCCTATTTTTTTTTAAGATTTTATTTATTTGACAGAGAGAGACACAGCGAGAGGGGGAACACAAGCAGGGGGAGTGGGAGAGGGAAAAGCAGGCTCCCAGCTGAGGAGCCCGATGTGGGACTCGATCCCAGAATGCCAGGATCACGCCCTGAGCCGAAGGCAGATGCTCAACGACTGCGCCACCCAGGCGCCCCCAAACTTAACACTTGTTTAAGCATTGCAGATTTGTTGTTTTAAGATTCTGGATTTTCCTAGTTTTATTTTATTTTCTTTTTTTTTTTTAATATTTTATTTATTTATTTGACAGAGACAGCCAGCGAGAGAGGGAGCACAAGCAGGGGGAGTGGGAGAGGAAGAAGCAGGCTTCCCACTGAGCAAGGAGCCTGATGCAGGACTCAATCCCAGGACCCTGGGATCATGACCTGAGCCAATGACAGAGCTTAAGTGATAAATAGGACACCATTGTGGAGACCAATATATGTATTATGGAAGTCCCAGAAGAAGACATAGAGAAAGAAACTGAAAATATTTGAAGAAATAATGTCCAAAACCTTCACAAATTTTATGAAAGACATAAAGCTATGCATCAAAGAAGCTCAACAAATTCCAAATAGGATAAAAATAGGAAAGAGATCCACACTGAGACACATTATGATCAAACTACTGAAAGTCAAAAGAGACAATCTTGAAAGCAGTGAGAGAAGCGACTCATTATACACAAGGGATCCTCTATAAGACTAACAGCCAATTTCTCATAAAAAATCATGGAAGCCAAAAGGAGTGGAATGACATGTTTAAGGTGCTGAAAGAAAACAAACTGTTACTTGAGAATTTGATATCCAACAAAACTGTCCTTGAACAATGAGGAAGAAATTAAGATATTTCCAGATAAATAAAAGCTAAGAGATTTTGTTACCACTAGATCTGCCCTACAAAAAATGCCAAAGGGAATCCTTTAGATTGAAATTAAAGGACACTAGACAGTCACTGGAGGCTATACGAAGAAATAAAGCTAGTCAGTAAAGGTAAACGCACAGGAAAATATACAAGCCGGTATTTCTTTATTTTTGGTTTATAAATCCATTTTTATTTCCTACATGAATAGTATGTATAATTACATGCAAATAAATTTGATAGTCTAGTTGAAATAGACAATTTCCTAAAAAATATACAAATTATCAAAACTGCTTTAGAAAAAATAGAAAATTGTGAACGGACCTATAACAAAAGATTGAACTGGTAATAAAAAGCCTCCCAAAAAAGAAATTGTAGGTCAAAATTGCTTCATTTGTGAGTTCTACAAAAACATTTAAAAGTAACTTAACCACAATCCTTTACAAACTCTTCCAAAAAACAGAAGAAGAGGAACACTTCCTAACCAATTCTGTGAAAACAACCTTACCTTGATGCCGGATAAAGGAATCACAAGAATAGACAAATAAACCTTATGAACATAGATGAAAAATATCAACAAAATACAAACAAGTTGATCTCAACAGTATTTTAAAAGGATTATACACTATGACCAAGTAGGATTTCTCCCAGAAATATGAGTGGTTTGACACCAGAAAATCAGTCAAATCAATTATCACCTTGATAACATGAAGGAGAAAAAACAACAACAACAACAACAACACATGACCTTTCCATTGATGCAGAAAAGGCACTTGATAAAATCTGTCATTCTTTCATTCTAAAAACACTCAGAAAACTGGAAATGAAAGGAAACTCCCTTAATGTGATAAATGGCATTTATGAAAAGCCTACAGTTAAAATCATACTTAATGGTGAAAGACTGAAAACTTTCTTCAGTAAGATCAGGTACAAGACAAGGATGTCCACTCATACCATGGCTATTCATTGTTGTAGTGGAAATTTCAGCCAGAGAAATTAGACAATAAAAATAAATAAAAACATCCAAATTAAGAAATAAAAAGGGAAACTATCTCTATTCACAGAAGACATGATCCTATATGGAAAACTCCAAAGAATCCATGTGAAAGCTGCTAAAAGTAGCAAATTAATTCAACAAAGTTACTGGCCCAAGATTAACAGATAAAAAATCAAAGTGTTTTCATACACCAGGGATGAACAATTAAAATAGGAAATTAAGAAAGCAATTTCATAAAAATAGTATATGAAAGAATAAAATACGTAAGAATAAATTTAGCCAACAAAGTGAAAAACTTGTTCACCGAAAACTACAAAACATTGTTGAAGGAAATTAAAGAAGACCTACATAAATGAAAAGACATCCCCTGTTTATGGGTAGGAAGACTTAGTATTTTTCAGATGTCAATACTATCCAAAGCAATCTATAGATTCAATGCAATCTCTACCAAAATTCCAATAGCCTTTTTTTTTTCAGAAATGGAAAAGCTGAGTCTCAAATTTGTATGGAATTGCATGAGGTCCTGAATAGCAATAACCATTTTGGAAAGGTTTGAAATAAAGTTTGAAAAAAACCTTTCTTGACAAAAAAGTTTTTTGACAAAGTTAAATGTCTCATACTACCCAATTTCAAATCTTACTACAAATTTACTATACAGTAAATAAAACAATTTAGCTGTTACATTATGATAGACATAGACTAGTGGAATAGAACTGAGAATCCAGAAATAAGCCCATACATCTATGAGCAATTGAATTTTGACAAGAGTGGTAAGTCTTTTCAATAGGAAAAGAATAGTCTCTTCAATAAATGAATTTGGAATATTCGGATTTCAAGTGTAAAAGAATGAAATTAGACTTCTATCTCACACCTTATACAAAAATTAACTAAAAATTGGTTAATTACCTAAATTTAAGGACCAAAGCCCTTAAAATAAAACATAGGGATAAATCTTCATGATTTTGCAACTGGCAAGAAACTCTTAGATATGACATCAATAGTATGGGTAACAAAAGAAAAAATAAATTGGCCTTTGTCACAATTAAAAACATTTGTGCATCAAGGGATATTTATTAAGAAAGTGAAATGAAATACCACAAAATGGGAGAAAATATTTGCAAATCATATATCTGATAAAGGTTTCAACAATGAGACAAATGACCCTAGTTCTTTGAAAGAATAGTTGGGAAAAATGGGTAAAGGACTTAGACATTTCTTCAATGAAGATATACACATGGTCAATAGCATATGAAAAGCTGCTCAGCACCATTAGTCATTAGGGGGATGCAAACCAAAACCACAGTGAGGTACCACTTCATATCCACTAGGATGACTATAATTTCTTTTTTTGAAAAAAGGACAATAGAGGTGCCTGGGTGGCTCAGTCAGTTAAACATTTGCCTTTGACTCAGGCCATGATCCCAGGGTTCTGTGATTGGGCCCTCATGTGGGGCTCCCTGCTCAGAGGGGAGTCTGCTTCTATCTTTCCCTCTTCCCCTCATCCCCGCTCATGCTCTCTGTCTCTCTGAAATAAATAAATAAAATAATAAAATCTTTTTTTAAAAAAGGAAAATAACAAGTGTCGGTGAGGATGAGGAAAAAATTAGAACACTGACACATTGCTGATAGGACGGTAAGATGGTGCAGTGTCCAGAAAATAGTTTGGCAGTTCCCCAAAAAGCTAAACATAGAAGTGCTCTATGACCCAACACTTCTACTTCTAGTTGTAAACCCCAAAGAATTGAAAACAGGAATTCATACAGATACTTGTATGCCAAAGTTCATTACAGCATTATTCTCAATAGCCAAAATGTAGAAACAATGCAAGTGCCCATCAACAGCTGAATAGATAAGCTAAATGTGGTATATGCATACAATGGAATATTTTTCAGTCATAAAAGGAAGTGTTAATGCATGGTATAGCATAGATGAATCTTGAAAACATTATGCTAAATGCAATAAGCCAGACAAAAAAAGGACAGATATTGTATGATTACACTTATGTGAAATATCTTGAATAGGAAAATTCATAGAGACAGAAAGTAGATTAGAAGTTACCAGGGGCTGGGGGAAGGGGAAAATGGGAAATTAAGTTATTGCTTAACGGTTACACAGTTTCTGTTTGGGATGATGAAAAAGTTTTGTAAATACATAGTGCCGATGGTTGCACAACATTGTGAATGTAATTAGTGCCACTGAAATGTACACTTAAAATGGCTAAAATGGAAATTTTTATGTTATGTATATTTTACCATGATTTTAAAAAAATAGAGTAAAAAAAGTTCTGTCATAAACACAGTCAGTTGCTTTCACAGCATATATTCAGTCATTCTTTCCTGCTAGTGCCTGCTCAGTTTGGTTCAGCAACCTAACTCTCCTGGGGTTCTCTTGGTAACCAGCGCCCAGAACTGGACCCAAATAAGAGTGGCACAATCATGAGAGTTCCATTCCGATTGCCTGTGATTGGCTTAGGAAGCCAGGGTTCAGCCAATCAGTGCATGGAATTCTTGGAGGACTGTTATTGGTCCAGCAGGGTCACTCACATAGCCTAAAATGTTTCAGTCAGACTGAAGGGGAAAATATTCATCACATTATGAGAAGTTTACTTTCTTCTTTCCTCTTGATGAACACTGGAATATTAACTAGCTAAGTACTTTATAAATGGAGACACATATGTGGGGTGGGGTGAAAGTAGTTCTTTGAGGGGTGAATGATCTTTTCCCGTCTCTTCATTCATATCGCACTATGAATATTCTAAAGAACAATTGAGGTACTTATGTTTTGGATTTGTATCGTATACGATCTACTGTATGTCCTACTCTGTCCAAGCTGGGTGGGGGGCATAACTGAGACTCCTGTCAGGGAATCAAGGAGATCCCTGGAGATGGGCACTATTATTCTTTGCTGCTGTGGAAGGTGAGCCCCCTCCTATCCTAAGCCTTGGAGATTCTCTCCAACATAGCTGACAGAGTCCCTGCAAAATAAGTCACAGGCGCTTTCTGACTTTGGGGAAATTGATCATTTGTTATGATATTGCAGAATAGAATACAGAGGGAGAAAGCAGAGCGATACCGGCTCTCTTGTTCTAACAACCTCGTATCCTGAGTACCACAATATAGGCCTCAGTTGAGCTCCCTGCTGTGTGATTGATTCTACCTGACTAGGTCCCCAGTGGGCCTCTGCCAATGGAGACAGACTGGCAAGGGTCTGCCTGGGCATGCTTTTCTGGATATTTGTTTGTTTCTTCTTTTGTTCTATCTTCTCAGTGGAGGAAATGGCAAGGGGGCTCATATCTTCACTGTTTATCCCAGTGCCTCTTACTTCATTGATGTTGCCAGTGAACAACGGGGCTGCCACTCACAGCCATCCCACTGACATCAATCAGCTTCCCTGAGGAAAAGAGGTGTTATTGATAAATGATGTGGGGACAACTGGGTAGCCATGTGGAAAAAAAATACCAAAAAACTAGAACCACAATTCACTTTTTTTTGAACCACAATTTCCCTTTACCTCAAACTAAATTCCAGATGGCTAAGAGTTTTAGCAGAAACTATGCTGATAAACTTTAACATACTGAGAAAATAGACTCATTTTTTAAAAATTTTATAAAGTATTATAGTTGAAGGAAGAAGAAATAGAAAACTGTAAAATTTCAATAGACACTAAATAAACAGAAAGGATAAATACTCCCTCCTCCCCAAAAGCCTCAAATGCAGATAATTTGTGAGTTCCAGTAAACTATCAGTGAAGTGATGTTTCTTATTTAATTCCAGTTATTCCAGAAAGTAGAAAAGAAAATCAAGTTGCCAAGCTCATAGTTTAGCAACAATTCCAAACTGTATAAGAACAGAACAAAAAAATTGTAGACTTATTTTACTTTTTAGAATAGACAGAAATCTTTTTTTTGTAAGTTTTTTTTATTATATTATGTTAGTCACCATACAGTACATCCCTGGAGAATAGACAGAAATCTTAATCAAATCCAACTTGGCTTACCAAGTTCGTTCAATATGCTCAAAGAAGGTTTATCTCAAAAGCGTAAAGATAGTCCGTTAAAAAAAAAATCTCTTTTTGTAATTATGTCAATATATGCAGACAAAAATTGGATAAAGTTTAACACTTCATTATTTTCTAATTTAAAAAAATGTATTGACAATAATATACTTGCAGAAAAGTGTACAAACCACAAGTGTATGGCTCAATTAATTTTCATAAACTTCAAGTGCCAGGAATGGCCAGCAATCCCTGTACTGACAGATGAAAGATTACTCCAAACTTTGCTGTGAAAGAGAGGACAAGGCAAAGGGGTCAGTGATCAGAGACGAAGACCCTTTGCTCCTCTTTGCTCTCGCCTTTATTGGTCCTTCAGGATAATCGTAAGTCCTTATCGCTGTTTCTCAAGCATGTGGTGTGTGCTCAGGGGTCTTACTGGGACTAGGAGGATCTGTTTACAGGAAAGATAGGATACACTCATCTGTGTGTTCTAAGAGTTCTGCTAAACATAGCCTGGGGGACAATGCCTACATCTCTTAGATCACAGGGCAGCTGTTTGGGCTGAGAAAGCTTCGGGGAAGGCAACTCCCCATGACAGGGCATTCCTACGGTGGAGTGGTCACGCAGGCCTCTGCATTCCAAAGGCCTACGCCCTCTCCAAACCTTCCCTGCCCCCAGCGCCTCTCTGTTAACATTTTAGCAAGCCAGGTATTATAGCTGATTTCATGCTCTACATTAACCCCAACATGCAAACATCCATGCAACCAGCATCCATAACCCTCAGTGTCACCCCTACACTCTGGACAAGGGCAACCACCATCCTGACTTCAAATCAGCAGAGTAAATATATATTACTCAATAAATGCCGATATTGAAACCACTCAGTAACCGTGTGAAAAAAACAAAGTTGGATTCATAGTTTAGTTTTGTCTGGTTGCACAGTAAGTGATGTCATACTTTCAGTCCCCTTTGTGTCGGGCTTGCTTCTCTCCACTTGAGAATTGTCAGATCCATTAATATTATTGAGTTCAGTTGTAGTTTATTCATTTTTACGGAGGTGTAGTATTCCATCATGTAAGTATAAGACATTTTATTTATCAACTGAGATAATTTGATGAAAATGTGGGTTGTGTTCAGTTTGGGGCTATTAATAATAATGCTGCCATGAATATTTTCATACATGATAACTGCTAAACTTATGTATGTATTTCTTCTGTATGCACCTTGGAGTGGGATTGTGATCACAAGAAATGTATATATTCAGCTTTTATAGATAATGCGAAACAGTTTTCTAAGGTGATTGTCTCAGTTCTAACATAAGTAAGGTAAGGGTCCAGAAGCAGACCCTGGGGCGAGTATTTATGTACATGTGATTTATTAACGATGTGCTCTCAGGAGAAATGAGGGAAATAGTGGGGTGAGCAGGGCAGAGAAGAGGAAGAACCCAAACAAGGGCATGATTTAAGGCAAAACCCTGTGGAGCAGAGCTTCACTGACCCCACCAAAGACCTTGGGGGTATAAAATAAGCCTCTGAGTTTTTCCAACCCGAGACAGGTTTACTGGGCTTTCACACTCCTGAGCCATTTGTTGGCCTAATGGCTGCCGTGCGGAGCATTTCTGGCTCTTTGTCCGTGTGAGCTAAGTGGTCTCAGTAGCATAAGACCCAATCTCTTAAAAAGAGTTGCAGGTGTGGGCAATTGAGGGCAAAGGCAGTGAAGATTGGGAAGCACAGACAAAGGATGGAGGGGTTCTGGAAGGAGCACTGACAGTGTCTGCTACAGTGGTTGTGCCAGTCTACACTCCCAGCAGCAGCCAACCACATCCTTGTCAACACTTGCCGTGTCTTGTATCTTGTTCAATTTAGCCATTCTGGGAAGTCAACAACCATTTAACAATGGAAAACATTTTAGAAAATTAGAACTACAAAGAGATTTCCTTAACTTGAGAGACTTTGCAAACCAAAAACCAACAGCAAACATCATACTTCATGCAGAATTTTTAGATGCGTTCTCTTTAGAGTCAAGAAGAAATTGTGGATGACCTTTCTTGATGCCAGATTTTATACCGTATTAAAATTCTCAAAAATACTATCTAATTAGACAAGCCACAGAAGTTATAAGAACTGGAAGGAGAGGATAAAACTCTCTATATAGATGATTTTCTACATAGGAAATGACAGAATCAACAGAAAATAATTAAATCTATTATGAACAGTCATTGGGGTTGCTAGATACAAGGTCAATGTACAAAAATCAATAACATTACCTTCAACATCAATAGCCATAAAAATATACAATATAAAATAACATATTCACAATAGTTATAAAGAGTATACATTATTTAGAAATTGACAGGAATTACACAAAATATCAATGGAGAAAAATGTAAGAATTAATTAAAGGACATAAAACATCTGAATATATACTCATGACTGAATATATTAACTTCATAAAGGTGTTTATTCTACTATTCTGTCAATTTAATTCAATCCCAACAAAGATTCTAGCTTGATATTCTGAGAATTTCAACAGAATTATTCTTAAATTTATAAAGAAGAATATTTGTAAATTTTATAGATGATTTAGGGTAAAAAGAGCAAGAAGGGGGATTTATCCTACTACTTATGAAAAGGTAGCAATATTACCATAATCACACCAGTGTGAGATTGGTGTAAAACAGGCATATAGACCAATGGGACAGAGTAGGGATGGTTCAGGGACAAACTCATGCATATGTGGTATTTGATGAAAGATGAACATAAATCAACAGGTAGATAGTATTGGGAAAATTGGCTAACTACCTTAACCTATACATGGTAGGGGAATCCAGATGTGTTAAAGGCCTAAATGTGAAAAGTAAAACTATAAACCTAATAGAAGATATAAGTGTGGGAGAATAAGTATGATAAATGAGGTCATACCTCTTAAAAAAGAACAATTGTTCTCAGAAAGGGAAATACAAATGCCTCTTAAACACAGAAAAAAGGCTTTTATTTTTAAAATAAAGAGAATTTATTTTTAATTTTATTATTATTTTTTTAAAAATTTTAAGTAGGCTCCATGCCCAATGTGGGGCTTGGACTCATGCCCCTGAGATCAAGATTTGCATTCTCTATGGACTAACCCAGCCAGGTGTTCCCAGAAAAAGACTTTTAACTTCGCTCAAGAGAAGATTAAGTTAAAACTATAATGAATACATTTTTTTTTCACTTATTGGATTGGCAAAGATGCCAAAGTTCAGTAAGGGTTAAGTTGCTGGGGCTCCTGGGTGGCTCCACCAGTTGGGCATCTAACTCTTGATCTCAGCTGGAGTCTTGATCTTGGGTTTGGGCTCCATGCTGGGTGTAGAGCCTACTTAAAAAAAAATTAAGGGTTAAGTTGCAGACAATGGAATCCACCTACCTGGTGTAAGCAGAAATGGTTTTTGTGCAGAGAATTGCAAAATAGTTTTACAAAATAGTTTAGAATTTAAGTAGTGTTCTAGGAAAAATTCCCATGCCCAGGGTCACTCTGTCAAGATGAAGAAGGCTGTGGCTGCTGCTGTAGAATGTCATGGAGACCTGTCACCATTGCTGCAAAAGTTGTCGAATCAGGATACCACTTAGTGAATTAAGAAGCTGCCACTGCATGATGCAAACTGCGTGCACAGCTCTGAAAAACACTATGGAGTTTCCTCAAAAAGTTAAAACTAGAACTATCCTACAGTCCAGTAATCACACAACTGGGTATTCACCCAAGGACACAAAAAAAGTAATTTAAAGAGATACATGGATCCCTATGTTTATTGCAGCATTATTTACAGTAGCCAAATTATGGAAGGACCCCAAGTGTCCATGTGTCCATTGATGCATGAATGGACAAAGAAGAGGTAATATATATATAATGGAATATTAGCCATAGAAAGGAATTGAAATCTTGCCATTTGCAACAACACAGATGTGCCTAGAAGGTATTATGCCAAGTGAGATAAATCAGACAGAGAAAGACAAATACCATATGATTTCACTTATAGGTGGAATATAAAAAAACAAAACAAACAAAACAAAACACAAATAGGCTCATAGATACAGAGAACAAACTAGTGGTTGCCAGAGGTGTGGGGATTGGTGAAATAGGAGAAGGGGATCAAAAGGTACAAACTTCTGGTTTTTAAAATAAATGACACGAAGATGCAACGTACAACATGGGGAATACAGTTAATAGTATGTAAAAACTTTGTATGGTGACTAACAGCAGCTAGGTTTATTATGGTCATCATTTCATAATGTATATAAATACTGAATCACTATGCTATACGCTTGAAACTAATATAATATCATAGGTCAACTACACTTTGGTAGGAAAAAAAGCTGCCACTGCAGCTGCTGGCTCTAATATCCCAGCCAAATGGATGTCTCATGCTCTGCTTCTCTAATCATAGGCTCCAAACCAGTCCTGTGGTAGTACATCTAACTTGTGGAACTTGGCCCTTTGTGGAGCCCTGGCTGCTAAGGTGTGTGGAGGGTGTCAGTTTTAGCTCCTCGGCCTTGGTGTTACTGGGGGACAGGAATGGAGGCTGAAGAGCCAGTTAATGGATCCCCCATTGGCTCTGTCAGGCATCACTGGGGGAGGGTGCCCTCGCTAGTCTGCATGAAACTGGTGGACTCTGGGCTTGGGTACTTGTGAAGGGCTAAATGTATCTCTTCTGATCACTCTGTCACAAATACAGAGCTTTACCCTTCTTTGACCATAAACGTGTTTGCAGAAATCTGTCCAAACGTGCTTCTCTTTGCTAGTGACTTTCTGTGCTTGCTCCTGAGCCTGGAGAGATATGAGGGGTTAGAAGAGTAGCATTGCAGAAACAGCCAAGGCGATCCCTTTGCATGGAAGCACACAGCTACGTTTTCTGCTCTTTATGGGAAAAAAATAACACAGGTGGAAAGAGCCCTGGACTGTGTCAGGAGTCCTAGGTTCTAGTTCAGCCTCTGCTGTATTTCCCCAGGGGTAACTTTTCCCTCCTGGATCTCAGTGAGATGGGAGACCAGGACAAGTGTTTCTGCTGCATGTTAAAGCCACACAGTCTTGTGGTGAATGGATTCAGGGAACCGTATTAAATGAAACATAAGAGTAGAATTGCTCTGGTGGAGTTGAGGGGAGTCCGATGTATGGAGGGGAACCCTGGCCTCCTGCTCCTCTCAGCTTCTACAGTGGGCTTGAGGAAGTTCTGGGGAGCACAGTTTGAAAGCCATGGGACTGGCCACTTACCAAGGTGACTTTCAGATGGGTAGTAAGGAGAGCATGTATTGCATGGTGCACTGGGTGTTACATGCAACTAATGAATCATGGAACTTTATATAAAAAACCAGGGATGTACTGTATGGTGACTAACATAATATAATACAAAAATTATTATTAAAAAAAAGATATTTTCTATTTGTCTTTTGCAACTAAGTTTCCAAAGGTCAGTTCTATCAGAGGCAGCAGCAGAAAATAACCAGCAATCAAGCAATACACCAAATAGCACCCAGTTTCACGTATGTGGCAAGGAAGAATTTGCTTTAGACTTTCAGGTACAGAAACCATCATTTTGTTTTCTTTTTGTACACTGAACTAAATCAGGCTTTTGGAGATGTGTACCATCAGTCACTACTGAAGTTCCCTGTTTCTGTCTAGGAACTCCTATGAGCATCCCAGCCTTGCTGGGGCTAGAGAACCTGCCTCTTCTCAGCTGCCTCCACCGTGCACACTGCTCTTTGGCTCCATCATCCAGGGCTTAGAGATGCCCAGCAGGAGCTTCACAGTCTATGCCTGGTGCACCATTGCCTGAGAAGCTGCATTTCTCAGAGATTTGCCTG
The DNA here is from genome assembly GCF_017311325.1 of Ursus maritimus. Taxonomy (NCBI): domain Eukaryota; kingdom Metazoa; phylum Chordata; class Mammalia; order Carnivora; family Ursidae; genus Ursus; species Ursus maritimus. The sequence continues at coordinate 105,192,669 of NW_024423343.1, read as the reverse complement.
CAGCCAAATGCAATGTGAGTCTCTGCTCTTTCAGAAGCCTTCAAACTCTTGGGGTAAGCTAACCCATTACTTCTCCTCAATTACCCACCTCCTTCTCTCCTGCCTCTTTCTTTCCCTGCCCCAGCTGACCACCTGGTCTACTGGGCCTTGATTTCTCAAATAAGGCAGGGTACAGATTGACTTCAGGGTGCCTGGAAACGTCAGTTTTGGACCCCACTACAAAAGTCTTTCATGACCCTTTCAAGACCTCAGACCTTGGAGCATCAGATTTTGTTCCCTGTAAAAGAGGGGAGTGGGGATGAAGTGGTGAAGGTGAAACCCAGAATTTACACTTTCATTCTTCACAATATCTCATGAGAGAAAATTGGACTAAAATATAGGGCTGTATGTGCTTTAAAATATTTGTAAAATAAAGCAAAGTTTAAAGAATAAAAGAAAAATCTTCTATAATCTCACCATCTGAAAATAACCTACTTGGTGATATTTTGGTGTTTTTCCTTTCAATTTTTGTTCTAAGCATATTTTTCCATCATTAAGATAATATTTTATATGCATTTTTGCAATTTCTTCTCCATATTTTAAAAATATAATATATATTTTTACAAGTTAAACTTCTTCCACCATTTAACAAATATTTGTTGGGTTCTTACAGTGTAGGCTCTGGGGGTTCAGTGGAGTACAGTAGCCCCTACTGTTCTTACAGTGGCTTATAGTCCTGAAACCAGGGGGCAGGGAATTGAGGGCACCGCCATACAGGTTGGGGAGGGTTCTCCCAAGTCAGTGTCTCCTCTGAAGGGAATGCAAAATTTTGTGTGTATGAACATGTGTATTTTTTTCTGAAGAGAAGACTCACAGGTCTCATTAACTTTTCATGACCACATGGATGGACCTAGAGGGTATTATGCTAACTGAAATAAGTCAGACTGAAACAGAAGAAAGCATATGGTTTCACTTACAGATGGGATCTAAAATAAACCAAACCAACCAAACCAACAAAAACAGAAACAGATTCATAAATACAGAGAAAAACCTACTGTTTGTCAGACGGGAGGTGGGTGGGGAATGGGCAATTTAGGTGAAGGGGATTAAGAGGTACAAAGTGCCAGTTGTGAAATCAATAAGTCACAGGGATGGAAAGTACAGCGTAAGGAATATAGTCTACATTGTCCATAAGGCAACAGATGATGACTGTGCTTACGGTGGTGAGCACTGCATAGTGTGTAGAATTGTCACATCACTATGTTGTACACCTGAAGCTAATACAACACTGTATGTTGACTATAGTTCAATAATAAAAATTAAACAAAAATTTCAAACGACCCTGTAAAGCCAAGGACTTGATTGATGAGGCAGCGAGGTTGTGGGCTGGAATAGGATAGCCCAGGGAAGGTGAAGAGGGGCATGCTGAGGTGGAGAAGTTGAGAAAGGAAGCTGAGAAGAACAGGTTGATGAGGGAGGTGGAACACCATGCCTCGCCCTCCATCCAGCATGAAAAGGGTAAAAAGTAAGTGAAGGAACAAGATAATTTCAAGAAAATTCTAATTAAATGAAGGACTGAAAGGTGCTTGGATTGCATCTGTGCTATTACTTATGCAAAGAGTATATTTGTCCTCTGGACATCCTCTGAGCCTCATGGTTCCTCCTCGGTGGAGGAGCCAATACCATTTGCCCAGTGGTGGAATGATTCAGTTTCGCTAGGGACAGATGTCCCCACTTTGGTCCCAGGGCATCTGAGTCTCATCAGAACCTGTGATTTCATGGCAGGCACTTGTCCAAATGAATGTATATTTTTCCCACAATGTTTTTTGCGACTTTTCCTAACTGCTATCCTTTAGTCATGGATTGCATTTTTAGTTTGGAAGCTTATTCTTGGAAAAAGATCTAGTGTCCCTTCCAGTTCTCGGTGTCCAATGAAGTAGCCCTCTGTTAGCATACACATAATCAAAGTGGCAACCTCATTTTTCTTTTCAGTTTTATGATGCTTGTATGTCACCTTTGATCAGCCAGGGCCTAGGACTGAACTCCAACTGTTCCTAGGGATCTGGTGCCATTCTTTGAACATGTTGATAAATGCCCAGATTTAAAATGGGTTTGGACAAAGATGTGAAATAAATACTTAATTCAAGCTGGGACTCAGGCATCAAATGTATTTACCCAGGCAGTGAAATATTTAATACCATGTTGTTAAGCTGCTGGTGTACATGGATGACATACTTATTTATGTCTATAAAGGGAAAAAAAAGACCCGAATGAACCACTTTAAATTGATTGTTTACCTGAGCCTAGAAGAGTGAAGACAGTTGAGTGAAACCTCTGTGAGCTTCTGGAATTGTCTACACAGATGCATTGAGGTGATGCAGGTCATACTGCCTTTTCATCAAGTCTACCTGCCTGAGGTATTGGGAGGACCGATGGAAAGATTTCTGCATGATGGGGAAGTCTCAGAAGCAGCCAAATGGCTCAGATCATTAGCGTTGGAGCTTTGAACTGGTTCAAGATTAGCCTTAATTATTAACTTTCTTTAATATTTCAGAGTGTCTATAATAAAAGAAGCATGGTGCATTTAATTTATAGTTATGCAGTCAGAGATTGTTAGACATGAAAAGGACTTAGATTATCTTGGGTGATGGGAAGTTCGTATGCCTTTGCATTCTCCAGGGTGCCCGAGGGACACCCCAGTTTCTCTTGGCATCAGTGTTCTTGAAGGCAATGGTTTTCGTGGTTGAAGGATGGGAGTCCAAAAGGGGGACGGGTTTGCATGCTTCAGAGTAACAAAGTCTTCCAATGTTGCCTTGAGTTTCAAAAATGCCTCAGTTAATGGGGATTCGAAATTAATGAAATTCATCCAGAGTAAATTCATCATTTATTTTATTTATGCTTCTTACTAAATAAACAAGCAAGAGGCCAATGACTCCCTCTTTGATACCTTCACCATTAATCCCTTCCCTGAATTGCAAATTCATAGTGTATGTCTAACTGGCATCTCAAACATTATTTTGCCTGAAACAGGACTCTTTTTAAAAAAATTTTTTTATTTTTATTTATTTATTTATTTTTATAATAATATTTTTTATTATATTATGTTAGTCACCATACAGTACATCCCTGGTTTTTGATGTAAAGTTCCATGATTCATTAGTTGCGTATAATACCCAGTGCACCCAGGGCACCCACGTGCCCTCCTTACTACCCATCACCAGACTATCCCATTACCCCACCCCCCTCCCCTCTGAAGCCCTCGAAACAGGACTCTTGATTTATTCTCTTCACTCATTCAATCTACTCCTCTGTGAGTTCTTGCCACTGCAAGAAAGGATACCACGGTCTGTGCTGGAGGTGGAAATGGTGGTGGTCCTTGTGCCAGGTGCTGGTGAAATATTTGTTAACAGCACCACGTACGCTGTTACCAAAAAAAAAAAAA